>NW_024412413.1:36328913-36343301 GCF_014898765.1 Herpailurus yagouaroundi
CAAACTGAGGGTTGATGGGGGGTGGGAGGGAGGGGAGGGTGGGTGATGGGTATTGAGGAGGGCACCTTTTGGGATGAGCACTGGGTGTTGTATGGACACCAATTTGACAATAAATTTCATATATTAAAAAAATAAAAAATAAAAAAAAATAAATAAATAAAAATATTTTCTAAGGTTTTTGTGAGATTTACAAATTAGTTCAACACCGAATGTTGCACACAGATAATGAACTTCTTCAGATGTTGAGCTTCTAAATGGCTGTTTAAAACGGAAACTTATTGTTGAACTTTTCTGTCAGTGTCACATTACACAGTGAAGCAAAACAAGTAAGTGAAGAAAAATAACATTTGAAATGAACTGCAATTTTTAAAGAGATTGGCACCATTCAGGATATGAATTTTCATATTAAAATGGTAATAGTGACCAACATGTGCTACATTCTTTTAGTTGATAAGCATGTCATTCCAAAGCATGCCCCCCCCCATCAAAAATAAATAGACAGAAAAGAAATAAATGGATCAGGGAAAAATGCATTAAAATCCTCTATAGGTCAGTTAGACTTTCTTTGTTCCATCACCACAGACTTAGTTCATACACTAACAAACATATGCCATTAGGCACAAGAAGAACTAGGTAAAAATATATGACAGGTCTGCACTGCATCATTCTTACCACTGGAAAACAATTTAGTGTCTGAAGCAACCAATGTTTTAAGTAGTAATGATAGATTAAAAGAGGAATTCAGAAGAAATATAAAAATTGTTTCCTCTTGTTTCTGATTCATATCTTACTGCTTAGGCTAGAGTCCTAGATCAATGTCTAAAAAATAATAATAATAATACTGATGTAACAAATATCAAAATTTTGATCCGCAATTTCTTGATGAGATGGAGAAAAAGAATCCTTGTATGTTGCAAGTCCAAATGTAAATTGATGGCATTAAATCTCTGTGGCATTAACTATTCAACTTAAAATGGACATAGCTTTTAACATAGTAATGCTATTTCTAAATATTTTGGGTAAAGATATATGTGCATGTGTGAAATTATACACACACAGAAACATCCATGAATATTCAGTACAGCAGTGCTATAATCTGTCCCCACTAATGCAAGATACCCCTTACAAAAGAGACCTCAAAGAGCTCTCTTGTCCCTTCTGCTATGTGAGAACACAAGGATAATTCTACAACCCAGAAGAGGGCCCTCACCCAACCATGCTGGCATCCTAATCTTGGACCTCCAGCCTCCTGAACTGTGAGAAATAAATTTCTGTCATTTATAAGCCACCCCATCTGTGGCATTTTGTGATAGCCACCCAAGTGAACGAAAACAAGCAGTTTTATAATAAAAGATCGAAAACCACTCAATATCAATACAGGATTAGTTAATACAATATTGCAACCTCCTTCCATAGGATCCTATGCAGTCATATAAAGAACAAGGAACTCTACATTATTAGAGGTATAACATATAGTGAAAAATTATGAAAGCCAAATCTCTAACTTGTATAAATATAATGAACATGTATACTCATCCTGGATTCTGTAGAATACCTCTAAAGATATGCAAGAAACTGGTGATACCAGAAATCCCTGGAGAATTATGGAGCAGTGGGGAAGAGAGGTGAGACAGAAATTTCTTTTTCACTGTATATGCTTCTGTAATTTTGACTTCATAATATGTGCACTCAAATCTAAATAATCCTAAGATGTTAGTGATTATTCTATTTTTATAATACAAAAAAAAAAGAATTCTGATCTGTTTTGACAATTCCTATGGCATAGAGTATAAGCATTGCAAGACTGAAGAATAACTTGGAGAACTATTTCACTTCGGGTCAACAAAATTGTATTAGGCACCTAGTATGTGATAGACTCTTACATACCAAGATTGTTGGAGATGTGGTGTATCTTTATAGGAGAGCTATGAATATTCCAGGAAATGAGAATACCACAAGAGAGAGATAGCTCTATATTAACAGAGTCTAAGTAGTCCTCTGTATATCTACTATTGAAAGTATGCTATATTTTATTATTATAAAATGTGAGCTATCCATAGGCATATTTCTTAAGGCTTGTAATTTGCATCACCCACAAATTTTCATTAACACCAAATGGCTATATAAATGAAAAAAAATTATTATCTTGATATCTCCCCTTCTGTTTAATAATTATTTATAAATGTAAGATTTAGCATCATGATGTGATGCTAGATCTTATGTAAAAATAAATAAGATCACAATGTAATAGAAAAGACCAAAAATAAGTAAATTACTTCACACCAAAACTGATGGCAATTTACCAGCATATTAGTACTTAGGTTTTTATGAGTAAAAAGTTAATCAGAAGGAAGGTCATTGTTTATTTTTTTGAGTACAGGAGTAAAAGTTGAATGGTATGAAAATTTGTTAGACAGTCATTAAGTGCATGACTAATTAAAACTCTTCCACAACTTGCTATATGAATAACTACTAAAATGGAATTGGACTTGGTACAATTAATAATTTCTCTTTTTATGGTTCTTCATAGATGCATGGTTTTAAAGAATGAAGAATATAATAATAAATTGCAAATTGTTATTTTAATCATGCCAATCTTTGCATAATTAGTAACAGCCTTAGAGACATTATTAATAAGAAATGTCAAGAAATACCTGTTGCTTTAATTTCCTCAATATTTTCAGGTTGCAAAATATAAAAATGTCATAATAACTGGGATGATTTTTTTGCAAGTGATATCTAATAATTTATGCAATAAGAACCATGATAGAAGCTAAGTAAATGAAACTAACAAATCTCTTGCTCTAACACAGATGCCATTCTAGTGGGTAAGTCAAACAATAAATAAGGGAATAAAAATACGGTCAAGTTCAAAGTTATGGTAACTGATCTGAAGGAAAAAGAGCAGGTGCTAATGAAATACACAAAGAGGTGAGGAAGTACAATCTATTTAGAGAGTAAATCATTTCTGAGAAAACGATATCAGAATGGAAACCTGAAGAATAATAACTTGACCTAGGCTGAAGCTTTACGTTCAAGCGGGAAAGGGTCATGATGATACTGGAGATGTAGGAACGGGCAGATCATGCCAGTACTTGGGTTTCACGTGAGATACAACAGGAAGTCAATAGAGGTTCCACGAATACATGCACCATGACTGAATTCATATTTTAACACAATGCTCTAATTTCCATTTGGGGAATAGGTTGGAATGGGACAAAATTAGCCGTAGGGAGAGCAGCAAGGAGGTCCTTAAAGGGGTCCAGGAAAGGTATGATGGTGGACTAGGGTGGTAGCCGTGGGAGTTGAAAGCTCTGAACATAATTTGATCAGTTTGCTGATGGATTATATGCAAATAATGAAGAAGAGGAAGAAATCAGGCAAGACTCCTAGAGGTCTACTTGATCATTTCTACTTTGAGATTTCTACTTGAATGGTGCTGTTATTCCCCTCGCCCCCTCAAAAAATCAGAGGGATTGGTTTTGAGAGCAGAGTAGTCAATTGTGTGAAGTTTGAAGTGCTGTAAGATAACCAAATGAAGATTTCACATAGTAAGTTGGATATACTAAGAAGAGAAGATTGAGATGTAAATATTATTGCAGGATCATCTGTACTTATTCCAATAATTGGCTGACATGTCTGTCTTCCCAGCTACAATGAGAACTGCCTGAGGACTGATAAATTCTTTGTTCATCATTGCTCCCCAAATTTCTGATATTCACTATTGAACAAAAATATGTGTGAGTGAATGAATACTAAGACCTTAAACCCCAGGCTTGAGCATGCGTGTTTTTAATTGTACCATATAAGAATTAATAACCTTAACAATATTAGGCTTTTTTTTAATGCTGCCAAACAGCTGTATCAACTCCTAAAATTGACATTAAGATCTGGAATATATTTTAAAAGTCACCTAATAAAACTCCTCTTTTCACAGGTCAGGAAACTGGGGCTCAGACAAAGACTTACTCAAGGTTATAGTTGTTAGTATCAGTTAAAACTAGAACTCAAGTTTTCTCACTCCACAAATGAAGATCATTCTATATCCTTCTGATCAAAATCCAGCAAAAATGGTTCAAGTATTCACAATGCATAGACATAACTTTCACAGAAGATCACAAACACCGTAAATTATAAACTTGCTTATGAAACAAATTCTCAAATGTGGAATACTAACACACCACTTTTTAATTTACTCGTTCAAAGGGCTTCATAAATTAAAGAGAAAAACACCCACATACACACTAAATGACTAAATGTTCTTTGGTTTCCAAGGAATTCTCTCACCAGGCCTTAGAGTAGAGACATTTATGATGGAAGATGAAGTCACTTTTAAAAAGAAAACATTGGTTCTTTTGAATATATGGAAAAGCAAATGTGTGACAATATGCGGCTGAGTCAATCAGACCACAGTAACCATACTAGAATACTCTTCAGTGTTCTCAGACTTCTGAATACCTATTACATTTTCCCATATTAAAAATATGCCTAAATGACAACAATAAAAATGTGTACAACATAAACATTGCCACACTCTAGAGGCACATTGCAGGTCCCTTATTTCCAGCACAGAGTTGGTGAAACCTTTGTCACAGAGTGTATAATCGTTCCTAAAAAATGGAACTCTTTAGTCTCACATTGCCATTCATAGAGAGATTTGAAATACTGAATTCTTTCTTCAGGGGCTTAAAAACACAACAAATTTGGAAGCTCATGAATGCCTACAAAACACTTAGAGATAGCTAAGCTTTAGAATAGCACCATCATATAGGGTTTTTCGATGATGCTGGAGATAGTTAAAAAAAAATAATGTAGGTTCCCAGAAGCTGACCAAAGCTTTATATGGACCGTAAATTCAGCCATGTGTGGCACATCTGGAGGGGTAGTCTGTCTGTGGGAGGAAATGAGAAGACTCTTGTGAAAGAATTAATCCAAAGGGAATAGAGTGTAGATACACAGTGTGGTCCAAGGAGATTAGCACCACCATAAATTCAAAATCTCCAACCTCAACTTGGAACTTAACAGTGACAGAAATTCTATGTTGTTTCCCTATCCAGCCTTTATTCCAATTCTTCCCAACAAATATTGCACACTCTGCTCTCCTAAAACCTCTAAAACCCTCCCCTCTCCTTTTCTTCAGATGTTTTCACCTCCCACCTCAGAGAGATGTTCGACACAATCAGAAATGAAAACTCTCAACTTCCCACTACCCAAATCAGTAAGCCTATTGACATCCACATACATCTCTCTTCCTCTCCCACTACTTCAGGAGAAATGCAATCCTTCTTCCAATTCATTTAGCAATTAATTCGACAAAAAAATCATTTTCGAATGATTTGGATTTCATCTTCTGAAGTTTGGGGGGAAATTCACCCACTGGTTATCTTTTTGTCCATCTTCAGCCTCTCCCTTCTCACTGAATTCTTCACAGCAGCAATTTAACATGTTCAAATTTGCCTGATCTTAAAGAAACAAATATATAAAAACAAAACACTTATTCTTTCTCCCTACCCCCTCCTAGGCCCCTAGCACCTACCTATTATCGTCCTTTCCTTCCCAAACTACCCAAGATGTCTGTACATCTTGTTTGTCTCCATTTCCACTCCTCCATTTAATTGTCAACACACCCTACATGGCTTTTGGCTCAAACATTCTTCTGAAAATGCTCACTTATGTATATATGATGTCTGTATGTATGCATTTGAAGTGTAATTAACATTGAAAATGCTCAATTTTGGATTACCAATGATACCATAGCAAAATCCAACAGGTAATTGTCATTCCTTCTCTTGCTCGAAATATTACAGCATTCAAAACTGATAGCTACAACTTTTTTCTGGAAATAATTTGTTCCCTTGGCCTTCCTCACTCCATAGTCCCTCTTTATTTTCCCCCTATGTCTATGACCTCTCCTTCCCAGCTTCCGTGGCAAGCATGACATCATACTGTCCACAGGGCTTAGTCCTAGGCCATACATTTTTCTCATCCCATGTATTCTATTTAATCAACTTCAGCTACTCTTACAAAATTAATTACCTCCCACAGTATATGCCGATGATTCACAAACCATCTTAATTTCCAAATTCTCAATAGACATTTAGACCTATTTTCATACATTCCTGACGTATCTGCTTGGAGAAAGCAACTCAAACTTATTTTTCAAAAAAACTGGTTATCATCTCCAGGCATTCCCAAAGCTGTCACCTCAGTCCTTGTCATATGTATCAGTAAATAGAAGCACGAGTGACCAAATTATTTAAGCTAGGAACTTGAAAGTCACTCAATTCCTTCCCATCCCTCACACTGTCATAGCCCAAAACCATATCCTAAAAATTCTACCTTTTAAGTAGCTCTAGATGGGGCACCTGAGTGGCTCAGTCAGTTGAGTGTCCAACTCTTGATTTCAGCTCAGATCATGATCCCAGGTTCGTGTAATCGAGCCCCACAATGGGCTACATGCTAAGCATAGAGCCTGCTCAAGATTCTCTTTCTCTCCCTCTGCCCCTCTCCCCTGGTCACACACTCTTTCTCTAAAATAAAAACAAACAACAAATAAATACATAGCTCTAGAACTGGTCTACTTTTCTCCCTAATCACAGCTACAGTCATTGTTCAACTATCCTACTATAGTAGATTCCTTTTTTTCGTTTTCCTTCAGCAACCCTCAGGTTGTTCTCTATAGTTAAGATGTAATATCTTCCTAACTAGTCTACCCTCTTGATTGCAGTCTCAAAACTATAACCAGACTGAACTTTTAAAATGCAATTTCTACTATGTATCTCCCTGATTAGAAGTCTTTAATGGTTTTATATTTTTACTACATATACCTGTTTCCATAAATAATAGATACTATTTTATTTATGTTTTTAAGTTTTTCATACATGAAATATATACTATATATTCTTCTGAAACTTGCCTTCTTAATGAAGCATCTTATTTTTTAACGTTATCCTCATCAATTCATAAGCTCTAAGATATTTTTTTCAACTGATGAATAGGATGCCATTGTGTGACTAAACCAGGGTTTCTTTATTCATCCCTCTACTGAGGGCTGCTATGTTGGTACCACTTTTATTTTTTTATTGTGGTGAACACTGCTGTGATTAAGTTTCTCGAAAATGCCTCTTGTGTTTTTGCATGAGAGTTTCTCTAAAACAGATAGCAAGAAGACAAATTGCAGGGTCATGGGGATTATATATCTTGAGTTTCACGAGATACCTCATCATTGCACAAGAATGATATACTCCAACTTTAGGATTGTGGTTATCTGGAAAGAAAGGGAGGGAAAGAGGAGAAAGGATATGGATTTGAGATTTTAGCTGAAATGAAACATTTTCTTTCTAAAAAAACAAAGTGACCTACATGCAAAATAACAGGCTCAGCGGTGACTAAGAGTCATCTAATGGATTGTTTTTACATTATTTTGGACCTTTAGAATATTTCATATTTTCAAATATTTTTAATAAGGCTTTCAATGGTTTCTCATTATCTGGGAACAATGTGCAAGCCTTTTACTGTGATTTGCAAGACCCTTCTATCTGGTTTTCAATGGCCTTTCCAGTCTCACTGAAGAGAGTATAGCACTCTCGTCTGACCTCCTCAGGTGGGTTTCACTCTCTGGGAGTGTAGGATCCTCACACACCTTCCTTCTATTTGAGGCACCATTATTTTTCCCCAGTTTCTCCCACAGCCACTTACTTATTTTATTCCTTCTCATCTCTCAGATCTTAGCCTAGATATTACTTCCTCAGGAATCCTTCCTTGACCTTCTGAGGTTAGTTTTCCCTCATTATACCTTCTCATGGCAATCTCTACTTCCCATTTTGAAACAACTCTTACATTTGTGATTATTTCTTCAACATCTACTTTTAAACAATAATTTACTGAGTGGCTTATTTATTTGTATCTATCATTCCCTGAGCCCCCTTAGGGCAAAAACGATGCCTGTCTTGTCCAAAACTCTATTTCCAGTGCCTAGTACAATGCCTAGTATGTAGATGTTCAATGAAGAGTCACCGAAGAATGAAAGGGTCAGAGAAACATTTGTAAGTAATGCTAGGTAGGGGGTGCTGGATCCTGCAGTCCAGCTCCCAACTCCTAATAGACCATTGGAGATCTATGGCAAAAGGCATGAAATTTAAAAAATAATAATAAAATGAGAGTCCCATTACCACAGATCTCTAAAAGACTGAGAGCATAGAGCAGCAAGGCCTTGTGACCCATGGAAGCACATGTGGTCTGAGATAATATTAAGTCAGCTTTATACATCTGGAGTCATAGTTGGTGTAGAATGGAACAGGGACAGGTCACACAATGGTCTAAGCCAGAAGCAGGGCCAACCAGATTTGGAATCAAACACTAGGCCTTTGAGGGGGCAGGAGACATCACTGGAACAATCAGAGAAGTGACCCCAAAGGCAGAATGTCATGTCTTAGTCAGGAGCTCTACGTTTACAAGCTCTTGTGAAAAAGTGTCAATTTATCACAGAGTGGGTAGGGCAGAGTCATAAAAATAAAGTACCATTACTCATATGGCTGCCCTATCATGCAAACACTTGAGTGTTTGGTCACTAGATCACAAAATGAAGACTTGATGAGTAAAATATTGTCACAATTCCATGTGAGGTGGCAAAGCTGGAAATCATAGGTACATGGTATTAGTTGCATCTAGAATGCAGACATGCAAGTTGTGTTTGATATACAAGTAAGGGCAGAGGCAAACAAGGGATCTTCCAATAAGGCAGAAAGAGATCAAGCTTTGTAAACAATCTATGACTTTCTGTAAAAACATCTGGGTTCAACTTTGCCTATACCTTAGCAGTAGCTACAAATGTTCTACATCTTAAGAAAATTCCTTATTTATGCTATGTAAATGTGCAGAGCTGAATAAACATGTCTGGAAATATCTCTCCCCCCAAAATTTGATTTTGATA
This sequence comes from Herpailurus yagouaroundi, assembly GCF_014898765.1. Taxonomy (NCBI): domain Eukaryota; kingdom Metazoa; phylum Chordata; class Mammalia; order Carnivora; family Felidae; genus Herpailurus; species Herpailurus yagouaroundi. The sequence goes on from NW_024412413.1 coordinate 36,337,846, forward strand.
AAATGAGTTATTTTGTCAACATGATCCTAAGTCCCTGAATTGACTGAATTCCCAAATTTTGGCTAGTTGTTCTAGTTATTCTGTTAATTATTTCATTGACAGAATATCCTTTTTGAATATAAACCTGGCATGGATCATTAAAACATAAGCAGTCTAAAGAGGCAGCTCTTTAAAACTATCATCTTTCTCACTTTTCTTGCTCTTATCCCAGTGTTGTTATGAAACATATTACTTTCCTTTCCTCCTCAGAAATTCCTTGGGGCCCGTATCCTAAGACCCCATAATTCACTCCAAAGCTATGTTATTGTCAAGGCAGCGGTTATATTCCCAAGAGTTTCGATAAATAATTCATTGAATGCATTCATTTGCAGAAGATCCACTCAGCTATGAACCTGGTTCTTCTTCAAGACAGAGCAAATATTGCCTCAGAATTGAAGAGCTAGTTCAGCATAGGCCAACTATTGGGAAAGCTAAAGCAGAAAGACAATTTTTAGTATATAAACATTGAAGTAGATTGTAAATTCCTGTTTACCTGCAAATTTATTGCTGTCTGCCAGAGCAGCATCTGCAGCAACAGAGCAGGTTGGCAAAGGAAAAAATCTTCGGACCGGGGAGGGCATTAAAGTTTGTGGACCCTCTAAGCAGTTACTGTCAGTGCCCCGGGGAAGAAGCAAAACCTCAGATAACCGTTGCTTCTAGAGAGGAAAGGGAGATAGATGCAGGATCAGTATTTCATCTATTCCCTTCTCTCCGTCTGATGTGCATTCACTTTTTTTGCTGAAAGTCAAAGCAACAATCCCTACCGCCTGTCATTTAAACAAGCAAAATGATATTCAATTTAACATTTGTCATGAGAGGAACACCACGTCTTTCAGCAAAAACAATGGCCATTTGTGTGGCTGTGGTACACTTCCAGCTTTTTCACTGAGCGCTTGCTTACCTCTTCTTGACACTCCTGTTCATCATCTAAGCTATGGCATTTATCCTCCCTGGTTACCACAGAGATATATGCTACACCAGCAATGTGGTCTCCTGGGTCTGGAGACTTCTGCCTCAGAGTCACTGATGTAGCGTGGGAACCTTTAGAAAGACTAGGATTCCATTTGCCCAGGTTACAATGTCACTAGGACAGGCACTCGAGTGAAAATCTTGCCTCGTTGTTGATGCTAACACAGTGCCTGTCGAAAGTATCTAATCAATCATTCTTTTTCAGTATTCTGTCTTTTCTATTTTGAATATAAGCCACATGAGAGAAGGAACTATATCTTTCTTACTCACTATGTGTCTGGAATATGGTAGTGATTTAAGAAGTATTTGTTGAATGAATAAGTGTTTTGTGGATGGATGGATGGATGGATGGATATTAGGTAGATACTTTCTCACAGATCTTAGGGTCTCACAAAGTTCAATATCACTTGAAATGAATCATCCCAATATGGCATTAAGGATATCAGTCCCAGAAAGAGGAAGAAAGTCTTGTTAAACTTCCCTTTGACTCCACTAGGTACAGTTGATGATATAAAAGGAAGGAAGGACATTTAGGAGCTCTGTGTTTATTAAACTCACTAGGACTCCTAATCTGAATATTGTTTTCATTATGTAATCTTAAAATTTTTAATTCTACCAAATTAATATGTAAGCATGTTACTAGAGATGGAGAACCCTTAGAGTTTTACTGGCATCTTCCCTGCCAATCACATCTCTAAATACAATTACAATAATTAGTGCTTTTAATCAATTTCCAGACCTCTTTGTTCCATAGACCGTAAAGTGCAGTTAAGGAGTTTCATAAGTGAGACTCTTGCAAAGACTCAATATCTTTCACAGTGGTGGGTGTGTGCATAAGGAAAGAGAGGGAGGTCAGTCTTTTATCGGGCTTTCATATTCTGTCAGTGGGGCAGCAACATAATTAGAACTATGTCTTTGAAAATCTAAAGCATAAATTAGTTCTCTCTCAGATGCCCTAGTGCCGCTGCTGCATTAGCTTTGTTGGCATTTAGAGGGAAAAGAAATTCTAAGGCACTTTATTTTCTGTGAATCTGAGGCTATGCATAAACACATTTTTTTTTCATTTTTTTGATGAGGAGTCCTGTCAATACTTAAAATGTGACCCTGTGCTATGAAAATAGGTTCCCTGGTTGAAGAATGGACATAGGCAGCATTCCCAAGCAGGCGAGGCCAAAAATCTACTTTTCCTCCTCCTCCTCCCCTTCCTTCTCCTCCTCCTCCTCATTATTTTATTATTATTATTATTATTGTTATTATTATGTCACCTTAGTAATACTATTATAAGGCAACTGGTTCCATGGAAAATGTGTGTGGACCTGCACATATATATAAACACTGCCAGAAAACTGCAGAAACATTGAACATCCATTTAAGGACCAAAGAGGAGAACTGTCAGAGTAATTAATAATACATCTCTCAGGGTTACTGGTACTTGGCAGATTGGCTATTTTAATTTGTTGGGTCTTCCTAAAATTTGTTAGAAGTTATGACAGAGATTCGTTCACCTGTACAGAGAGGGAGAAAATAAAGAGTTAAGAAACAAAATCTACATTACTACCTGGAAAAAGAAAAACTAGTAGTCTTTTGAAACATGGTAAAGGAAAGAATCTGGACAAGTGGTAGTTTGATGGAACTTGGTGGCTAATTCTCCTAAAAGGAAATAAAAATTTAAGGAAATGTGAGGTGCACTTTGACCTTCACCACCCTTAGCGTTCCAGTACCCTGAAAAATCTGTTCTCCTAATTTTGATCTTCATCTTTGAGATTGCAACAGCCTCCCAGGACTTTGTTTTATGTATAAAGTTATTATCCTCTTTTGAATTGGGTCTGTTGTAAATGTTCATTATAATCACTGCTGCTTAATTTAGCAGATGGTTGGAACTGAACAATTCTTCTCAGAGGAATTAAATATGGTTATGTCATTTCCCAAGCTGATTTAAAAGAAGTAATCTGAGATCAAGTAATGTTTCATTTTCCGTATTAGTTCAGAATCATTGCCATAGATGTTTTCTTTTCTCCACGTCTATAATTTTGAATATCTGTGATGAACTCGGTTGGTCTTCCATCGGTTTTCAGCTCTTGATGTTTTTCAATAACGGAATAAAAATGAATCAATCACGTACCCAAATCTCATGTTTTACTACATGATTCATCAGGAGCCCCAAAAGGGATTTTCCTATTATATTTGCACAACAATGTTTCTCATCTCTTGTCAGCAAATGCAAGGTGGGTAGAAATTATTTTTTACATCAAACTGTTGATACACATTAGTTCCAACTCCCATGCATACTTTGCACTGCTCTCAAGGTATCAGTGATCAAATACAATTAGCATGAAAACAGAGAAGCTTCATCTAAAAAAATTCTCAGAATCTCCTACCTACTCAAATGCCATCTATGTTTTTGTTCCATGGATGTTCAATTGGCCAAGGACTATTTTAGCAGGATCACACATTTTGAAAGACAAGAAACTAAAAAGGGAGAGATCGCTCATAGTTTCAGATCTGTATCTAAGTAACAGGGTCATTTCTTCCCACCCTGGGGCTCTTCCAAAAAAAGGTGGTTTTTCTGAACCAAGATTTCACTATTCATAAGGGCTTATTCTTATATGTAATTCAACCTTCTTGAACTTTCCATTTCTATGCTCTCCCAGCCTCCTACTGTTCCTGTTGATCTTTACTGTGGACACCGTAGGAAGCCAAGGGAGGGTAATACTTGAGGGTATGCATAGATGGTTGATTCAGTCAAGGGAGCTCATTAGTATGCCATTATGTTTTGTATATAGAATCTTTCTTCTGAGGAAGTAAAGGATCTTACTTTCAAACAGGAAGTAAGCTTTGCAATTCCCCAGTGAAACTGGCAAACTATATTAAAACAGACAGACATCTAGAGAGTTTTGGGATTGTAATAGAAAGTAGTTAGGAGACCTTGGTTTGTGTCTGTGAGTCTGCACTTGCTAGCACTTTCGATCTCTCTGCTTTAGTATCCCCCTCACAACCACAAATTATGGCCATGAGAATTAATGGAAGTGTGTGTATGCAAAATATATATGTGTGCAAAGTGTATATGTACAGAAGTTCTCAATGAAGGATAAAAGTACTGCTTTCGGACAAGTGGCTTTTAACATTATTGTTGGCAGTAACCTCTCCCCTCTCTGCAGAGAACTTGAGAAGGTGTGATAAGAGGCCATCTGCGGGCATCCTTGGGACCTGCCTAGACTGTTTTCACTACTGCTGCTCCCCACATTGGCACCCCACTGAAGAGACCAAGGAAGAGATGTAAACTCCTTGCCATGCCTGGTCAGCTAAACACCTTGTGTCCCAATCACAAGGATGGCAAGTACTGCAGCGGTGATAAATGGCAGCAAGCCTGGCTGTAATAGGTTTGCAACTGGCTCCCCAAGAGAAACACCCTCTCAGCCTGGCAGAGGAGAAACGTATAAGTTTTAGACTCAGACAAACTCATTTTCTACTCACAGTATATCTACTTATCTATCAGCAGTTTGAATCCTGGACAGTTTCTCAATCCTTGTAATTCTTGTAATCTTGGTTCCCTCCTGCTAAGTTAGAAAGAGTTGAACTACTTGGCAGAATGATGAAAGAGTCAACCGAGAAAACAAAGGGAAGCCACTGACACAGTTTGAGTCACTTAGTAGGTCTTCAAAAAATGGCGTATCTTGTCTCTATCCCATCCCCAATTCTTCTATTCTTTTGGCAGCATCTAAGACGCTTTCGGGGCCAATTACTACAGACCCCATCTCTCCGCACTAGTACCCCATCCAGCAAACCATCATATGCCCTAGAAAAAGTATTCTGTTTTTCTTCTTATAAACTTCAATGATGTTCATTGGAAGAGTTATCCTTTCATCATAATTTTTTGGGATATAAAGTAGCTTTCTAATTAATTCTTTATTAGAATTATTATCATGTTTTGCAAAGCAGAAAATGGGAGAAAGAGCTAGAGAGCTCTTACGTGCTTTCCTTTTACACTGTAGTAGTTTGGCTTAAGTTTTTGTCTCAAATTTAGTTTCATTTGAAAATAAGGCAAAGCTTTTCATCTGTAGCCCATTCTTTTACAAGGATTTACACTTTTACAGTCCGTTTTGCTGTAGGTTTGTAGTTATTTCACTTTAGTCCCCTAGTGGTTAAACCAAGAATGCAATCCGTTGTGTGATTCAGAGAGAAATTCTTCTAGCAAACACATAAAAGAGTCACAGTTCTTAACATGTCACATGATAAATGAGTCCATTCAAAGAATCCGTATTTAGAACCATAGGAGACATTAAAGATGACTTACTTTTGGGGCGCCTGGGTGGCGCAGTCGGTTAAGCGTCCGACTTCAGCCAGGTCACGATCTCGCGCTCTGTGAGTTCGAGCCCCGCGTCGGGCTCTGGGCTGATGGCTCAGAGCCTGGAGCCTGTTTCCGATTCTGTGTCTCCCTCTCTCTCTGC
>NW_024412413.1:36343701-36379337 GCF_014898765.1 Herpailurus yagouaroundi
ATAAAAAAAAATAAAAAAAAAAAAAAGATGACTTACTTCGATAACTGGTTTTTAAACAGCTCCCATTATAGAACATTTTCAAATGTCACGGAGTGCTCTGTGAAACACATCACATATATCGTTTCAGTTCCACATTATCTCCATTTAACAGATTAAAAAACTGAGGATTTGAAAGGTTTAATTTTCCAAGGTCAAGTGACAGAGAAAGACTTAAGGATTGCTGATTCTTAACTTTGAGTCTTGTCACTTAACAATTTTGTGTCCTTTCATAAGAGAAAAAACTGAGACCAAGGGCTCCTAACTGGTTTGAAGACGGTGCCAGAGCTAGAATGAGATGTCGGGGCTCCTGAAAACCCCGTCAGTCTTCATTTTGACTTTATTGCCCCTTAAAATCTTCTGAGAAGGGCTTCTGTTATATTTTTTTTTCCTAAGGGTTCTCACTCAATATTGAGGAATTAAACAAAAAGGTTGGTTTGCAATCTTTTTATTTTGTCTCAATTTTCCATTTGTATTCATGTTTTCTTTTTCATAATTTTCCACTTCAGTTTCCAGTGTATCATTTCCTTTCATTACATACAACCTTCTTAGACATAAATGCTATTGCACACTTAGTGGACTACAGTATAGTGTAAAAATAACTTTTATATGCACTAAGAAACCAAAAAATTCATTTGACTCGCTTTATGGCGACATTCACTTTATTGCGACATTGGCTTTACTGTGGTGGTCTGGAACCAAACCCATAATATCTCCAAGCTATGCCTGTAACCCACAAGAAAAATTTTTCTTCCTATTCTTGTCACCTTATGCTCTACTGGCTTGGGAGTTTTAGTTCCAGAGAAGGAATGCTTTCACTAGGGGATACAACAATGACTCCATTGAACTGGAAGTTAGGAATGGTGCCCATCCACTTTAAACTCCTCATGCCTCTGAATCAACAAGTAAAGACTGGCTCAAGTGACTGATACTGACCACCAAGGGGAAATTGGACTACTACTCCACAATGGAGGTGAGAAAGAGTATATCTGGAATAGAAGAGATTCCTCAGGGTATCTCTTAGTATTACCATGCCCTGTGATTAAAGTCAATGGAAAAGTATAAAAACCCAATCCAGACAGGACTACTAATGATCCATGCCCTTCAGGAATGGAGGTTTAGGTCACCCCACTAGGTAAAGAACCAAGACCAGCTGAGGTACTTAATAAAGGCCAAGGGAATACAGAATGGGTAGTGGGGAAAGGTAGCTATAAATACCAGCTATGATCATGTGACTAGTTACAGAAACAAAGACTGTAATTGTCATGACTATTTACTCTTTATTTTGTTTTGAATATGTTTGTGTGTGTATGTGATATATATGTATACCTACAGACTAAGCAAATATTGCTTTCTTCCTTCTCTTATATGCTTATGTAACATAAGATGCATTGACTTCATATCCCAGAATATAAATATTGTTAATTTACATCATAGTACTTAAATTATGGGATATCAAGAAAGGAATAGACATCACTCAAGGATTTTACCTTCTCTTCTAGGGAAGAGGTTACTGTATTTGTGGTTATTTGCAGAATAGTTGTCATGTTCAGTGGAATTATGATCTGCATTTGGAGATTAAGTATAGTTTAAGGAGATGAATATCAGTGCCAAGTTAACAAAAGGTGGACTTATGATGATCAATTTTACACTTGATCTTAGCCAAAAGGCCGAGAAGCGATTGTGATGATCAATTTTATGTGTCAACTTGACTGGGTCACAGGTGCCCAGACATCTGGCGAAATATCATTCTGAATGTGTCTATGAGGGTGTTTCTGGATGAAATTAACATTTAAATTGGTAAACAGAGTATGCTCCCATGCAAGCAGGCTTCATCCAATCCACTGAAGGACTGAATAAAACAAAAGACTGAGTAAAGGAGAATTTTCTCTCTCTGTCTATCTTTGACCTGGGGCAAAGGTCAGTCTCACTTAGCCCACAATTTATATCATTGGCTTTCCTGGCTCTCCAGCAAATCTTGGGACTATTGGGACTTCTAAGGCTCCATAATTTTGTGAGCCAATTCCTTATAATAGCCCTATCTATCATCTATCTATCTATCTATCTATCATCTATCTTATCTATCATCTATCTATCTATCATCTAATCATCTATGCCATTGGCTTTGGTTTTGGTTCTAGTCCTCTGGAGAGTCCTGACTGATCTACCTGCTTAATGTCTAATCACTATTTGTTACTATACAATCATCTGTGAGATAATTTAATTTATGGTCTGATTACATGTTCTTTGAGCATAGGGATAGTAATAATAGCTATGTAACTATTATTGTAATGTAATAATTATAAAACCACCCACAACAATAACAGTAATCATATCCAAACTCTGTTTTACAGTTAAAATATTCTAGGCATTTCTTTAAGTACTTTACATGCATTAATTCATGCAATCCATACAATAACACTTTAAGTTAGAAAATATTATGATCCCAATTTACTAATAAGGAAACTGAGGTACAGAGAAGTTAGTTAATACACTCAAAGTTATATAGTACATGCAATAGCCAGGACTTAAAACCTAGCATGCTGGATCTAGGCCTCCACTGTACAAACTGTATCTTACGTTATTATGGTTTGGAATCCCATAATGGAGGACATTTGTTTTCTTCATACCATATTCCCTGCATGTAGTGTATCAGAGAAGCAGCTTGGAAATATGGTGTAAGAAAATAAGTAGTATCCTGGAACTAGATCTACTGCAGATAAATTCCAGTTCTAACTCAAGCACATAACTATGTGATTTGAGTCAAGGTACTTAACATCTCTGTGTCTCAGGTTTTTCATCTGTGAAATGGGAATGACAACAGGATTTTGAAAAAAATTTTTTAAATGTTTATTTTTGAGACACAGAGAGAGAGAGAGAGAGACAGAGTGCAAGTGGGGTAGGGCAGAGAGAGAGAGAGAGAGAGAGAGAGAGAATCTGAAGCAGGCTCCAGTCTCCAAGCTGTCAGCAGAGAGCCCCATGTGGGGCTCAAGCTCACGGACCTCAAGGTCATGACCTGAGCTGAAGTTGGATGCTCAGGTGCTCCCAAAACAGGATTATTGTCAGGATTAAATAAGCCAATACTTGTAAAGTGCTTAGAATAGTATCTAGTATTTAGAAAGTACTCAATAAATGCTAGCTTTTGTGATGATGTTAGTTTTACTCATCACTTTATCCCCATCACCCAGAAAAGGGCACAAATTAGGCACTCAGTAAATATCTGCTAAATTAAAGAATTATTTGGGGCACCTGGGTGGCATCCAACTTCAGGTCAGGTCAGGTCATGATCTCATAGTTTGTGAGTCTGAGCCCCATGTCGGGCTCTGTGCTGATGCCTCAGAGCCTAGAGCCTGATTCAAATTTGGTCTCCCTCTCTGTCTGCCCCTCCCCCACTCGCTCGTGCGCTCTCTCTCTCTCTCTCTCTCTCTCAAAAACCAATAAACATTAAATAATTTTAAAAAAGGATTATTGGGGCGCCTGGGTGGCTCAGTCGGTTAAGCGTCGGACTTCAGCTCAGGTCACGATCTCACGGTCCATGAGTTCGAGCCCCGCGTCAGGCTCTGGGCTGATGGCTCAGAGCCTGGAGCCTGCTTCCGATTCTGTGTGTCTCCCTCTCTCTCTGCCCCTCCCCCATTCATGCTCTGTCTCTCTCTGTCCCAAAAATAAATAAATGTTAAAAAAAAAAAAAAGGATTATTTGTTGTGTTCCACATTGTATTCTTTCATCTAACAACTGTGCTGCCTACTTTCCTTCTATTCATTTTTTCATCACCTATCTGAGACACTCTGCTAGATGCTAGAACGACAGAGGTCAATGAGACATGGTGTTGTCCTTAAGAAGCCCAGAGCTGAGTACATAAACTGACATAATATATATGTATAAGTGGGGAAAGGCATTCTAACCTAAACAATCCAGGGAAACAAAAGGTAGAATGTGTAACTTAGGTGGAGGGGAGGTGGGTACAGGGAGAAGGGTGCCACTATCAACATCTGTATAACGAACTTCTGCTGTGAACTGTAATGACAAAGGAAGATAGACTGTTCTCATAATCACTTTCCCAGGTATCAAGATAATGCCACCGGGGAGACTAGTTTGGTAGGATGAGCAAGGTCAAGTGACTTTACCTGTGGAGAGATCGGATGGCTACTCACTTGGGCATTTCATAAAAATACCGGGAAGTGTTCTCCAGCTGCCACAAGTCTTCCTATGCAATCAAGACTGACGAGGTTCTACACCTAAGGAAAGAAAGAGGAGGGCATGTCGGTAAGAAAGGCATTTGCTTGCAGGTGACTGAATGCCCAACGAGGACCGCCTTACAGACAAGGGTAATTTTTCTCACATAATGGGAAGTCTGGCAGTAAAGCAGGTATTGGCCTTGATTCAGCTGCTTACAAACTTTATCGGGTACTCAGGGTCCTTTCCTTTTTTGCTAGGGTGCTAGCTTTTACTTTTATATTCATCACCCCATGGTTGCAAGATGGTTGCTGTCACATGCAGATTTCACTTTTATTTTCAAAACCTGAGGGGTGTTAAGATGCCAGCCTTTTATGAAGAGAGCAAAGACTTTCCAGAGTTTTCCCCAGCAGACCTCTGCTTGCATTTCATTGTCACATGGGCACTGCCAGCTGGATTGGAGCCTGGAAAAGCAAGAGACAGGACTATCACAATTGGCTTAGACCAAGGGTCGGCAAACTTTTTCTGTAACAGGCCAGATAGTAAATATTTTAGGCTTTGCAGGCCATACGGTCTCTGTTGTAATCACTCAATTCTGCCGTTCTAGCATGAAAGCCGCCATAGATAATCCATAAATGATTGAGTGTTGCTCTATTCCAATAACACTTTATTTATGGACACTGAAATTTGATATAACTCTCACATATTATGAAACACTATTCTTCTTTTGATTTGTTTCAACCACTCAAAAATGTACAAACTAATCTCAGTTCCCAGGCCATATAAAAACAGATGGTGGGCCTGATTTGGCCCCCGAGCCCAGAGTTTGCCAATCCCTGGCTGGGACCAAGGACAACCCATCAACTGGATCTGGGCAAAAAGCTACGACAAAGTTCTAATGGTGGTGTTCTAATAGTTATCTCTAAAGAAGAAATGAACACGGGAGAGGCAGCTAACAATGCTGCGACTAAGAGTAGTTTTTATTTTCTACATGCATAAGCTTTCGTATAAAATATTTGGTATACGGCTATAATATTTTAATTCCTTTCTCTTTCTTCCACTTTAATCTACATTTTTTTTTTCTTATTCATAAAGAGCTTTTCTCTGCTCCATTAGAGTAGCTGGTATCCAGACCCTGGGTTTTTAAGTAATTAATATTAGAAAAGTCTTTTGGAGGGTTATCTTTCAATCAATATGGTGTGGATTACTCTCTGCTGCCACACTTTAAGGGTAAGCTGGAGAACTGTAAAATTATGAATTAGAAACTCTGTTCAAGTTCCATAAGTGTTTCACAGTTTTCTTCCTGGGCTTCCAGTGGTGAAGGCAATGCAAATGGAACCCCAGCATTGAGAAAGCATATTCTGCTTTGGCTACATTTCATTATACATTCTCCACTTAGAGAGAGAGAAAGAGAGAGAGAGGGAGGGAGGGAGGGAGATTTGTAGCAAGCAAAAAACAGGCTTCCTCTTTATACGTTGAATTACAAAGGCAATTTCCTTTATAGCCTACTTACAGGAATCCCTCTTAACATGTTGCCAACAGTATCACAACTTGTTTATTCAAAGGTTATGTGTGAATGAGAGCTTTTTGATATTAATCAAGTAATTTGCTAGCATTGCTGGGAAAAGGAAAATGTTAGCTTTATCCTGAAAAATGAAACAGTCCATTAATCAAGTGCACTCTACTGAAGACAATTTTGGGGAGAGCAAGGGCACATAGACCCTTTAGATAAGAAATTCCTAACCTGATGAAACTTTTAATAGGGTTTGGCATAGACGTCTGCACAGAAAGTGACTAACTTTAACCGCCTTACAAATTATATATATCAGGTATTTATGGATTCTAAGTTTACTGTTTATTATTAATTGAAAAAGAATCTTACTGAGTGCACCAAATTCAAAACCAAAACTTTGGCATACGGACTATTTTGTTGGTGTTCATTTATTATCTCCAGTTAAAAGGTGAAATAGAATACACATGTTCTTAAACATCTGTCTCATTTTTTGGTTCCCTCAGCAGCATGCTCTTTGTAGGTTCAAGACTGGGTTTCCATCAATCAAAATTAAATTCTGCAGTAGGAGGCATTTACAATTATTTGTATAAGTGTAGCTGAATGGGATAAGTTTGTAAGATAAGGGATATGAAAAATAACTCTGTTCTGAGGCAATATGGTGTATAATAAGGTGGGGGGACTTTTTTCTTTGTTCTAGCATGATAAATTGCAAAAGTCCCTTAGTCAAACACCAATAAAGAGTTAAGTTTTATAAGCCAGGCATTATCTGAATTAGTTAATAATATTAAAGCTACTTAGAGAAAAGAGAAAAACATTCCTTTATTCAATATTTTATAATATTGTCTCTCATTTCCCCAATTCACTTGAGAACTTTTTGTTATTAAATTTTTAAATTGTGTGATGTTCGTCATCAGGGGAATGCAAATAAATACCACAATGAGATGCCACTATACATTCCCTAGGATGGCTGTAATCAAAAAAGCAGAAAATATCAAGTGCCGGTAAGGATATAGAGAAACTGGAATTTGCATACATTACTGGTGGGAATGTAAAAGGCCATGAGAGAAAAGTACAAGCAGGGGGCTCAGAGTCTCAGAACAAGAGAGGTAGGTATTCACAAAACCTGGGGAACAGCACCAAACACACCATGGAAGATGGGATGGCTCATCAGGTTGAGCTCGACTGACAGCTGGATTGCAAGAACAAGCTTCAAGAGGCCCAAGATTGTAACAGAAAAAATTAATACCAAGTTTCCAGCGCTGACAAACAAAGATAAGGTGGCTGGGAAAATATGAAATTGTTGTGAGCCCACGTATTCTTATAATTGAATGACCTCTTCTTGTTCCCCAATCCTTTCCCCATGTAGGGATATAGTTGGAATCCATCTCTAGTTTTGAGTGAAGGCACTTCATATGGAAACACTCCTTCATCCTATCTGATCCCCAAAGACTAAGAATAAGAAAGGGGAGCGGGACACCCTTAGTGTATTGATTATGTCCATATCCATCAATGCCTGTCCAGGGTTTAAACCAAAGTCATAAGATTTGGAGAAAGACCAGTTTTCCTTCTGAATGTGACCTTGGGCAAGTCATATGGCTTTCCTGAGCTTGTCTTCCTCATCTGGAGTTTGGATTGGAGGATAATTATGTTTCTCTTGCCTACTTTGTCAGATTGTTTTCAAAAGCTAAATATAAAAAATATGAGGCCTTTTGAAAACTCAAAAATGCTCTGCATACAGAAAATATAATTACAATGGAAATAAGACATTCAGAGTGAAAGGATGATGAAACTCTGTTCATTCAGATTTATAGCTATGAGAAAGGCCCCACTGCCCTGACATTTCAAGAAGCGAGTTCAATGGAGTCGCCAGGTTGAGACAAAATGTCATCTGGGGAGCAAAAGCCAAAGAAAGGCGATACAACTGGAGTGTTACTGTGGTCACCTTATTTTCATCAGTGCTCAGAATTGGAGTGTGTTGTTCTCTGTACAAAATCTACATTGTTTGATCATTTTAATATCACCAAGAGGAAGTACATTTAAAAATAAAATATCTAAAGATCAGTGTGGTAATTCTTTTGATAATTTGGTAATTACCCTGAAAATGGAGGGTAACAAATCTACATTTGTCATATCTTCTCTTTATCTGAGTGGCATTCCATTTGCAGAAGGACAGGAAAGTGCCCTATATAAAAGAGTGATTTGATGAATCACAGCAGCTGCTTGATTGTGACAGGCATAGGAGAGTGTGAAAAGAGATTTGCTAAGGTGTTTGTAACAGTATCTTAAGAAATGCCTTCCTTCATATCCTTTTGATTCCTGCTTGTCTGGATTTAAATCACTCACCCAAGGACAAAAGTTTTGCTCTCACTTTATTTCCTCTGTTAATCAAAACACCTCAAATTATGTCACATTCCCCATAATGATTTCCTCTTTGGAGGATCAAATGTTTGGACTTAGGTTTAATTGCAGACTTTCCAGCTACCCAGTGAGTGTGTGTGTGTGTGCCCATGCACACACACGCATATGACAGAAAGAAGGTGGACAAGATTGAAAGAGAATCAAATAGATCAGCCAATAATCATAAAGACTTGTAGCAAATATATTTACTGCTGTTATATTGCAATAGAAAAATACATGCTATCCATACTTTACAATGATTCTCTGACCTATAAAGAGCTTTCAGGTAGCTAGTATGCTCCAAAAATCTTTAATGGCACATAGAATGACTCAGGTAAAATAGAGAGAGAGAGAGAAAAAAAAAAAAACTTGCCAATTTCTTCATGAAGGATCACCATCTAATACGTCTATGTGTCCCGGAATCTCACACATTGTACCTGCTGCAATAGGCAAATGAACTTTGAATCATTTGGACCTGATGCACCATGGTCAGGTCAGAAAAAATAACTGATGACCATCAGATGACAGGAATGGACCTTTGAAATGGGTTAATCTACCCTAATACTTCTGTGTACCACTTTTACTTAGACCAGCTGTGTTTGGTTAGGTATGCTTCATAAATTTATTCTGAAATGGAGTTCATGTCTTAAACGAGGGACCCAAACTGAATTTTAGTGATATAGGAGTTTCAGGCAGTAATATCTTCCATGTATGCAACCCATAAAGAATCCATGATCAAATCTTTCCTGGCAAGCTTTGTGTCTACCCTCCACTCCAAAGAAGAGATGTTTTTACAAACTCTGGATGGTTGGTATTGGGCCACGAAACATGTAACATATAGTTCATACTTCAACATGTTCCCTGCTACATTGGATCCATTGTGAATGTGTAAGTGTAGCTATGTCATTTGACTGCCCCAAACAACAGCTTCCTCATTTGTCAAGTGCAGAGGTCAAGTCAAATCTAATGTTTTCTCTTGCTCTCTGATGTCACTACTAGCATTTCTACGAATATCACTTTGTGACCACTTGAGAAATAGCAACAGACTGACTCATCTTCAACATCATTCACAGAGCAAACTTCTGGAACAAATACAAGTCCAAACAACCATTAGTTCTAGAAACAGAAGTGACAACAAATTAACCAAAAAATTCCTTGACTTACTTTGTAGAAAGAGATAGGCTTTGCTGGTATATTCACATTCTATAAATATCATTGACAGGATAATTGGGAGAGTGATACCTGATGGGATATAATAAAACATAATATTGATGTACTTTTCCATCTCATATAATACAAAATTATTCAATTAAATTTTAATAGAATGTAGTAACATCTCAATACTTGGTTGTGTAGGACAGATTTCTAAAGATGTATTTTGAAACACCATAATTCCGGTGGAATTTCCCAAATTTTCATTATCACAAAGTATACAGGCAAAGGCACATTTCCAAAAGAGTAGTCGATTGTAAAGGAAACATAAAGTAGCCAAACAGTAAGCAAAACAATATATTTAAAATAAAAAGAATTAAAAAATGAAAACCTATTGAGATTATTGTCTTAATGTAATTTAATAAGTTGATGTCTGCAGAGTTAAAAAATTAATTATTATTGTTAGAGTCAATATGGCCATTGTTTGCTAAAAGAGATTATAACAAGGTCCTACATTAAAATTAAAGGTAGTCACTTGTTTCCTGTCTCCATGAATACATACTCATCCTTCTCCTTCCTTACCAATTCTGATTTTCTGGTCACAAATGGCCTTTTACATGATACAAGAGAAGGATCCAGATGAAAGAGGCATTTTAACACTTTGTCAATATTTTTGGTATTTTTGAAAACAAATTGCTTGACTTCTCAATACATTTTCAACAACTTCATTATAGTATCTAGCTGCTCAGTGATATTACCAAGAGGAAGTTCTCGGAGGAGTTATTCATTTTGCGTCCTTTAGGATGGAAAAGGAAGACACATGATAGAAATTATTAGAAAAAGGGTCTCTAGAAGTCTTGAGCTATTACTTGGAACATGGAACTCTATTCTCTCCGTCTGTCTGGAGAATGTTTGACAGCTTTGTCTTGAATGATTGCAATTCCTGTCAAATCCAAAGGAGGTAGGAGAAAAATTAAATACATTTTAGATTGGAATAAATAGCCAGTTCTAACCTAGACTTCAATTGGTTGAACACTTTTTCATTGGTTATATTGTAAACCAATCTCTTATTTGTAACACTGTTTTCCCTATAACACAATGGCTCGATTTTGGCAGATTACTGGGCAGCCCAAAAGGACACAGTCTCAAAAGTGTTCTAATCCAATCCTCCACTTCTATGACAAAAATTTAATTATTTCTAGCAGCAATTATTAGTCAATTCCCCATGTGTCTATCCATTCTCTTGCTCCTTTTAGGATCTCTAGACACTTTTCCTGAACACCATTTCAGATATATCAACTTCTTAGATCCCTATAGGTATTTAATAGTGACCCCATCAAGTCGTCTCACATATTCGTAACTGTTTATTCGACCTAACAATTTTCTTGCTAAACAAAAGCTCTTCTGTCCACTCTTTGGAAACAGACAAATAACACAATAATACCAGGGAGCAGTTATAAAAACTTGAGGAAATGTTTTGAAAACTTAGAAGAAAACTGTCACAGAAATTTCAAGTGAACGGAAATTTAAATCCCAGCAGTACATCAGGGGGAAAAATACATCTCAAAGCTCTACAGAACAACAGCAGAAGGCCAATATGTGGTGACGTGGCCAATGGAATGAAAGCCAACTCAAAGGCCTCTGTGATTACATTGTGCAGGAAGACCACCCAAAATGACACGGCAAGAAGGCTAAAGTCCTGGTCCACATGCATCTTTCTCTACTGCAAAGCTAAGCAGAGCAGAGTGAGTGCAATTGCATTAATACTTCAACTTTTCTCTCCTCACAGTGCATGGCAGTTCCAATGCTTATGTCGTTTTCTAGCAACACCCATGAGTTGTGAATAGTAGGAAGCAAATTCTATAATTTTGAAAATATTTAAGTGTAAACTCATATTCCAAAGGTACATAGGAGTGAATTGGAATTACTGTAATAATTAAACTGTCCCCAGAAACCCAGTTTCCTCCCTTGTAATAGCAAACATAACGGAGACTGAGATGCATTTCCTTTCTTTGTACTAGAAATGATTACTATGTGAAAACGCAGCCCTAAGGTGAGAACATCAAGTGAAAAGAGTTATTGAATTCCCAGTCTCAACTTTTTAGAAAGTGGACTTTCAAAAATATCTAGTTGATAAGGAGCAAATAATAGATGGAATTCTAATTTATAGTGTATTTTATGTTCTACTCAACAGTGTGCCAGGCTGAAGGAACCGTGCCAAAAAAGAAAGACATGGCCCCTGCCCTTACTGGTTTCAAAGCAGAGTGCTTTCAATTTAAGATAAAGCTGTACCTTGATTTAAAAAGAGACTGGGGGCACCTGGGTGGCTCAGTCAGTGAAGCATCCAACTCTGGCTCAGGTCATGATCTCACAGCTCGTGGGTTCGAGCCCCGTGTCGGGCTCTGTGCTGACAGCTCGGAGCCAGGAGCCTGCTTCAGATTCTGTCTCCCTCTCTCTCTGTTCCTCCCCTGCTCATGCTCTGTCTCTCTTCCTCTCTCAAAAATAAACATTAAAAAAAAAACATTAAAAACAGAATTATGCAATTACTGCATGTAGCAAGACCACTTAATAATTGAGATTTCAATAGCCTGTCATGTAACTACCACTAACTAGTTTGGGGAGCTTAGTTAAGCCACCTGGTATGGGGGAACCTTATGTTCTTTAGGTTGAAAGTAAATAGGTCTAACTACATGTTCACTGAAATCCTCTCTGGCTCTCACAGTCTAAATGTTTACATTTTTTTTTTTTTTCATGTGCTCCCTCTGTGTTTGTTTGGGTTTCTGTAGCAAAATACCAAAGACTAAAGCTTATAAGCAACAGAAACTTCTTTCTTCCAGAGGCTGGAAGTCTGATATTAAGGTGCCAGCTTGGTCACCTGAGGTCCCACTTCTGGGTTGCATGCTGCTCACTGTATTCCCATGGTGAAAGGGGCGAGAGACTTCTTTGGGGCTTCTTTTGTCAGGGTATGAATCCCACTCTTGAGGGATCTGCCCTCATGAACTAGTCACTCGCCTGCTCCCCCCACCTCCTAATAACATAATCTATGAACATACGAATTTTGGGGGGACATCAACATTTAGACCACAGGAATTGCCTTTAATCTTCATGATCATCTTAAGTGTGAGGGGTAGGGAATGTGATTTGTGGAAGATGGAATAGCTAGAAAATGCCAAAGGGGACGAGAAACCTCGTCTCCAGACTTGGGTTCACAGCCTGAGTGCTCACATGACACAGGGCATGTGAGCACAGGACACTACGGGGACAGGCTTGCTGCTTGCTAGCTTTGTGACCTGGACAAGTTAATTTCATACCTCTGAGCTCTGGCTTTTTTTTTTTTAACGTTTATTTATTTTTGAGACAGAGAGAGACAGAGCATGAATGGGGGAGAGTCAGAGAGAGGGAGACACAGAATCGGAAACAGGCTCCAGGCTCTGAGCCATCAGCCCAGAGCCCGACGCGGGGCTCGAACTCACGGACCGCGAGATCATGACCTGAGCCGAAGTCGGCCGCCCAACCCACCGAGCCACCCAGGCGCCCCTAGCTTTTTTTTGTAAAGCTGGAATACAACCTTGCACATCCATATGACGTTTAACATAAAGTAAAATCTTTGTAGCTAACTTTTACCCCTAATAAAGGGATTAGGCAATATATAATTATGTTATTATATAATGACAACTTTAACAAGACTATCAAATTTTGTCTAGAACCCAATGCTTTCTTATAACTGATACCTGAATGTGTTGTACTCCTGTCTCTCAACAAAATAGTGTTGTGCTTTCCTCTAGGATCAGGACTCGAGTATCAGGTCTTCTAATATGGCCATTTTAACCAAATGACCTATGAATGAGTCATGCTTGGGGTATTTCCGTTTCTATAGCTCATCAATAAAACAAAAATTGTGCCATCTGTTTTTGGAAGGTGGCAAATCTGGTGTTATAGGGAACCCTTAATATTGTTATAACGATTAAAAATTAATGATTAATTATTATTGATTATACATTAGCCATGATATGTCTCTGTTTGACTTTCTATATCTACTTTTTAAAACTTTTTTCAATTTCTGTTAAAATCCATGAGAACGTTAAGTGCTGTTGCTGTAGAAGATTTAAAAAAGGCTTATACAACATATTTGTTATCAATGCTTTATTGTTGAAAACAAAATTGAAATTCTCTGGCACATAAAACAATTATTTCTACAAAAGGAAAGCCTACAAATCTTGATAATTTATACAAATAACAGTTTCTCAAAAAATAAAACTTTAATTTAGTAAACTTGTCTTGTGCTCTATATTTTTAGCACTGTCTGCAATAATCCACCATAAATCCCTGAGCGGAGACATTTTTTGACCATGTTCTATAGCCCTCCGTCCCACCCTCCCCCCAAGTTGGTCAGTTACTAAGCCCAGCCCTGTAGTGAAAGGTGTCAGGGACATTTTGCTATTAAACATCCATGCATTTTATGACACAGGCCCAATTATTAATGCTACTTGGGGACTGGGTCAACTCGAAGTGCCTCTACTGTGCAATCAGCGAACCTATTAAGAACCAAGTGTCTGAAAGGAAGAACATTAACAACAAAAAGACATAAAATGTTAAGACTAGGAAGTCATCATAGGTCAATAACTATTTAAATAAATAAAACTGTTAGACATTGAATTTATCTCTATATCCTTATATTAAATTCCTTATTTACTTATTTTTTTTTTTTTTTGCAATTGCCAATGTGTTAAAAGATGAAAAATACACTTCAACCCACACTTTTGGTTTGACCACGGGTTTGCTGTTGTTAAACGTTAAATATCATTCTGAAGACACAGTGATCTAGTTATAATTTAACTTTTTGGCCCTTCGATGAAATGTTTACAAAATAATATACCTATTAGGAGGGCCTTCTTACTAATGCCATCAACAAACCTCTCTCACTACATCTGACCTTTTTACAAAAACACTAATTCCGTAGGAACACTACTTTAAATTCTTTATCCCGCTTTATTCAGATACAGAGTAAAACATATAAAATATGGAGAAAACAAAATATGATGTATTTGCATGTCCAGCTTCCTTTTAGTGGGGCTGCTGCCCAATATATATACATGAAAGTTGAAGGAAAGGAGAAAAAAGCTAATTTTCAGTTGCAAAGAACTGACTTAATGAATCAAGTTTTGTTATTTTGCTATGGTAGAATAATAAATAAATAAATATGTAGGGTATTGTATAGCTACTTTCTCTATGAAGTTGATAGTGAACAGTTTTTTTTTTGCAAAGTTAATTTTTAGTAGCAAAGTTTGCAAGTCAAAACAATGTTCAATAAATGTTTTTCTCTACTTCATTTTTACTTGTGTAATGATCACTGAAGTGGTTACTAATAGGTAAAGGAATAAAATACCAGTTTGCTAGTGAAAAAATAGTTTAACTGTGAAAAGCGCAAGGCAGAAGACCTAAAAACACACAGGCTGATGCTATACTGTAGCTCATTTTTTATGTGTTTTGGGACGAGCAAAATATAAAAAAATAATTCCTTAAAAACTTATTAGCATTGCTGTCTAGGAACCTATCAGAAAGTGATTAGCATTTTATACCAATTCTTTCCAAAATATAACATCACTGGCAACCATTATTATACACTCCTTTGTTCAGACTTGATTTTTTAACCATTAACCACATCTGGGAAGCACACAGCAACTTCCCTTTTGTCTAATAGCTGCTGGCTAGTTATTGGAATTAGAACACTTTTAAGCTCTTTTAGATTTAATCCTTATATAAGCATGTGCATTAACCAGCTATAGCTACTTCAAAAGCCTAAGAATTAATACAGTGAATTCTCCTAGGCAGTCTGGGGGGAAATGCTGGTGACATTAAAAATAAAAATTGCCTGCCGGACATGTAAAAGGTCTCCCCAACCTCTCCAGCAACGCCAGTGTGAAACATGGTTACCTCAGCTCAAACATTGAAAAGCAAATGCTGTCTAAAAGAAATGAAGACTGTGACATCCAAATAATAAAATGTTATGTGCCCTAGTCGGGAAACAACTATAGATTCTGACAGATCTTGACATACTTTAAAAAAATTTTTTTTTCCCCTAAGTTTCACAAATTGGTAAGCAGGCTGTCCCAAAGAGGGAAGACAGCAGCGTCAGGACAACCGGCCGGCACGCTGGGATTCACACGACACTTTAATTATTCCCTATTAACACTTGATCTTAATAGTTTAGCAGGGCTGAATGGACACTCTGACTTCCTCTCACAGTGTTTAAGGAACAGTATAATTTCTAAATTAGCTTTCAAAAATGAACAAAATTTGTAACTTAGATTCCCTGCCCACCTCCCACCCCAATGCCGTAAGATCCTGTTTTAAGTGCTCTGGTTTAATAATAGTTCTATGGGTAACAATTACTTCCTTCAGGAGGTTTCCAATGTTCCCCTTTTTGGTGTTAACGGCTGTGCCAACAGCAGAGTGAATACTCCCAGACGTGGCAGTGACCCCAGTGACCTCTGCCCCCATCTTGGAAGTCCATACCAGCTCTTGTCATAGCACTGCTGGGAAGTTCTGTTCACTAACGAAGCCAGCTTTAAAATATGGAGGAGGAGGAGGAGGAAGTACTGCCCTCCTGTGTCAGGTCTTGGATGTCTTTAAGCCTTGCTTTTCCATAATGTTCCACAGTTTGCGGAGATTGGACTGCGTGATGACATCATCTGGCTTGAGCTGCAGTGCCCGCAGGTAGTTGGCCTCGGCCTTTTGGAGACGGCCATTGAGATGGAGGATAGCCCCCAGGTTCATCAAAGCAGCCGGATACTGGAACCAGAGAGGGAGGGAAATGATTAAGAGGCTTGTTTCAAGCTTTCCTTCATGGAAGACAAAAGTTTTCATCCACTTATGCAAATGATTCCCTTATGTCTGGAGGCATTTTATGGAAGCAATTTAGCAATTTATACAAATAGATCAAGATAACTAGGAATAACAACAACAACAAAAAGTTTTCAAACAGCTGGTTTACTCTGTGCTTTAAATAGTGCAGGCAGCTACGAAAATATTCTTCTTTAATGAGAAGGCATAGGTTACATATGAAAACCTCGTCGCCTAGTCAGACTGTACTTTTCTAAGGAAACAGTTAAAAGTCATACAATTTCAGATAGAATTGATCTTCTTTTTTCAACTCAATGTCAAGAAATAAAAAAATTAAGTTGGAAAAGTTGACAAATTTATGTCCACCCACTCTGTTTCCTCTCCTTAGCAATCTTCCAGGCCATTTATACAAACATTAAGTAAATAAGTTAAAAAATTGTACAATTTTACTGATGTTTTCAGGGTAAACGCTCTGAAAAAAAAATTTCAAATGTAACCACTGATGTCCTTTCCAAATCTAACCCAAGTAGTTTAATGAGACAAAGTTCTTATTTTTAAGTCAAATTTTTAAACTTCTCCTGGTGAATGTTTATTGTAAACACAGCAAAGTAAAAACATACCAAAACAGATAAAATGTGGTGCAGAAAAATGGAACCTTTGTCAGAAAAGTTTTTTATTATTTCTTTAAAGGTAGTTGTGAGTCTCAAACACAAAAATTTTTATAGTATGTGATATTTGCAATACAAAGTTATCATATGAAAGGCAAAGTTAAAAAACAAAACAAACAAACTATGTACCACTAGTTTCAGACAAGGGTCTGCATCCCCAAATTCTGAGATATTGGTTGACAACAACAAAAGTCCTTCCCAAAGGGAAAAAAAATTTTTTTTGCTTGCTATCTACAAATAAAGGCAGTTCTGTTCTTGTCTTGTTGCTCGAACTTTCTGGCGAACATACAGCAGCTAATATTTTGGCAGTTACACAAATGCATATTTGAAATATCAGATAAAACTAAATGTGTTTATGCTAAGATTGTGTTTTCATTTTACAGATGGTGTCAACAGAGTAATTGTCCTGGCCAACTCTGTGATGCAGTGTAAAATAATTCACAATAATTTTTACAATTTAGTATTTTCATAAAATGCATGCATTTTTTCAGCTGAATTCATGTGACTCCACTCTTTACTGTAAAAACAATTATTTCTGAACCAAAAAGAGTGCTAGGGGCAGGGCTGAATAGCTCAGAGTAAACCAACTGGAAAGAGATGATCAGATTTGGACTTTAAGAGGTCTGGGTTTGAATTCTTGCTCAACCACTGACTGTGACCTTGGTGACGTGCCCTAACATACCTGTGCCCAATTCTTTCATTTATGAAATACCAAAATAACATCAACTTTTTTTCATGTTGTCAGAAAGATAAAATGAGACATTTAACAATGTGGTACAGTACATCTATGTAATAGACTTGCAAATGTCAAGTTCACTTTTCCTTCTTTTCATCTGCTTGAGGTATATAGCACATGCATGTTTTTATAAAAACATTTTTATGTTTTTATACATACTTTACAATTTTTATTCCAATGGCTACACTATATGTCTGTGGATGTACAGCAAAATCCTCTTAAGTCCTCAACTATAGGGCATTATTTTCAAACTTGTCTACATCCTCTTTTCTCTTCCAAAAATAATGTTGCAAATATAAGCTATTCCTGACCTTCAAAAACCTTTTGGTCAGGATGACGCCATACTTATCAAGAAAAATACAGACGGTCAATTTCTAATTTTAAACCCCAAGCCAAATAAACATAGCTCTAAATTACATGTGCAGTGAAGGTCCACACTGGAAACCTAAAACACCACCTACTCTGTCTTCCTAAAAGAACTTTGTTATCATTCCACCCATTATTATCTTGAGTCGTTCGATGCATGGATGCATTTCTCAATTCTATTCCCTCACGGAGCTCAGCACAACTATCAATAAACAGCTACTACAGTGATGGCAAAGTGTGTTCACAGCCTGAATTACTAGAGATGCTAAGTAGATAAAATGTTCAGACTTCCGCTATCCTGAGTGGGAAGAGAGGAAATGGAGACGGAGAATCACGGTTGGAGACCATTCCTGGCTAACCAGAAATAGAAGAGGCCCAGCGACAGGGGCTGAGAGAAACCAGATGGCTCAGTGGGATAGTCGTTATTTCTTGAATCACTTTATTATTAAAGTACCTGTGCCTAACTATAATCGCAACTCAAGGGGATTATTAAAAATACTCAAAAGTTACAGAGTCACAATGCCTGAGTGCCAGGCCAGCTCTGCCCCAGAGATGTGTGCACTCGGACAAGTTGACGGAACACTCGAGACTTCAATTTCTTATAGAAATGAATGATAACAATACTTGCTGCATAGAATTGCTGCTAAGGTTACATGAGAATACAACATTATTGTCTTTTTCCTCTTCTTCTCTGTCTCCCTATCATCTCAGAAACAGAAAGCAGAATTTCCTGTGAGTGTGCCTGAGTAACTACTGAATCCAAACCCTGTGGATTTGTGACCTGGCTATACCTTTACTAGCTTTATAGACTTTCTTAGGTTAAACCAGAAGAGACAGAGGTGAAGACAGGTGGTGAAATAAACCAAGCCACATAAATAGGCTTTACTATTGCTACTGAACTGCAGCCCAGATTCTTCTGTCCTCAGAGTACTTCAAGTCACCTCTTTCTTTAAAAAGAAAAGTTAATATTAATCTAAAATAACACAATTAGGAAGTGACATCTGTCATCAAAATGAGTTCTGAGTGCTAGTTATCATAGTGTTTTTGGAATAACTTTAATTTTGCTTTTCTAAAAAAAAAATTTTAATGTTTACTTATTTTTGAGACAGAGAGAGAGAGAGAGAGAGAGAGAGAGAGAGCTGGAGAAGGGACAGATAGAAGGAGACACAGAATCTGTAGCAGGCTCCAGGCTCTGAGCTGTCAGCACAGAGCCTGATGTGGGGCTTGAACCCACAAGCAGGGAAATCATGACCTAAGCCAAAGTCGGACACTTCACTGACTGAGCCATCCAGGTGCCACATGGAATAACTTTAATTTTACATTAGCATGTTACTAGCATGTTTACATTAGCATGTTACCCCAGCATGTTACTCATTAAGCAGAAATAATCAAAAATTGACATTATGGGGTTAAAATGGGATAACAGATCCAATAGAAGTTCACATATACTCTTTAATTGTGCTTTTTTTAAAAAATGTTTATTTGTTGGGGCGCCTGGGTGGCGCAGTCGGTTAAGCGTCCGACTTCAGCCAGGTCACGATCTCGGGGTCCGTGAGTTCGAGCCCCGCGTCAGGCTCTGGGCTGATGGCTCAGAGCCTGGAGCCTGTTTCTGATTCTGTGTCTCCCTCTCTCTCTGCCCCTCCCCCGTTCATGCTCTGTCTCTCTCTGTCCCAAAAATAAATAAACGTTGAAAAAAAAATTAAAAAAAAAATAAAATAAAATGTTTATTTGTTTTTTAGAGAGAGAGAGAGAGAGAGAGAGAGAGAGAGAGAGAGAGACAGAGAGTGAGCAATGGAGGGGCAGAGAGAGAGGGAGACACAGAATCTGAAGCAGGCTCCAGGTTCTGAGCTATCAGCATAGAGTCTGACACGGGCTTGAACCCATGAACCGTGAGATCATGACCGGAGCCGAAGTTGGACACACCCCACTGAGCCACCCAGGTGCCCAACTCTATAAACAGTAAAAATCCAAGTAAACTAAAAATGTATATGTTTAAGAACATACTATTTTTAGGCAGCTATAGATTTCTGTGTTTAGATGTAACGTATTTTTCTGAATATATCTATCTCACCAGAGTAAAAAAGAGTTTTTATTTTACAAACCTACAAACTTACATCATTATGCAATGCTTTTAAAACATCACTATAGCTTCTTACTTGAGTTGAGTGGAGACTGAGGAAATTTGCATGTATGCTCAAAAGTGACCTAATCAACAAGTACTTAGGTACAAGCCTTAGGTAACTGCTTAAAACTGTCAACAGTTACTTTGACATAAACAATTTCATGTGTTTGATAAAAATTTAAGAATAAAACTCAACATAGACCACTTTCTGTTACATGGTTGTTTTCTCTCTTCAAAGACAAGCCTTCACAGCGCGACCGGGGGTAGCTGACTGGATGCCCAAGGGACTGAGTGCCTATGGGTCTTCTAGCCTTGCCTCTAGTCCAGGAAGTAGCATCAACATCACCTGGGAGCTTGGTAGAAATGCAGAATTTCAGGTACCAACCAGCGGATCAGAATCTGAATTTTAACGAGATCCCCAGGTGTTTTGCACTCTCATTACAATTTGAGAAGCAGTGTTCTAGAGGTCATTTCCTGATCTTAGATCATATTATTTTACATCTTTTGAGACAAAGTTTCCTAGAGGAGGATGAAGTCCCATACAGAACAAAGAATGTCAGATCAAATGTCTGTCCTCTCATAAAGTGAATTCTTTTGGCCAGGCAATTATTTAGAGTAGGAAATGTGCAAATGAAACTTTATTATAAACAGAAGCATAAATGACCAAATATTATTAGACAGGAGAGGAAAAACCTTTTCATAGCCAAAGAGAAGCATGTAGAGGTTTTTAAACAGAATTAAGGACTACCTAACTATATAACTGAAATCAAAGAAGCTCAGGTGACTGGCTGTCTGATGATACACTGGTGTCCTTGCTCTCTGCCAGCTGTGACTCATGGGCTGGGAAACAGAAACCCAACCACAACTGCTGGTGTCATCCCTCACGCACATCTTCTTTGATTAAAGACAGCTGATGAAGTTTTCAGCACGTTAACAAAGGCAGTAGCTTGCAACCCAGTAAAATGGGGTTTATGGCTCTGTACAACAAATGACAGACTAGAAGGGAGAACCAGACCTTTCTTGTTTCCTCAAAGAGGACAGACGCTTTACATCAAAGGGGCTAATTGGTTGCCATGCTGAGGCAACAAGTGACATCTTTTTTCAAGTCTCCAGGGAATTACGACTTTATTGTTACTTGACTGTGGCCTTTGGTTTATTTCTCCAACACTGGAGGAAGTAAGCAAACTCAAATAATAGGGTGGGGTGGGGTAGAGCGAAGGCAAGATTGCACGGGTCTGATTCTAGACTAACACCTTTGAGGCTCCCAAAGAACTCAGCTGAGCTCACAGGGTATCCTCAGCACACAGGATTAGAAGACAAAGTCATTTTCCTGGTCTTTGCCTATTATGCAGTCTTGGAAAGAGAAAGATATCTACGGAGGAAGAATAGTAAAGCCATATGAGGATTCAGGATTGGACATTCATGTTTCTATTGAGAACAGGACTAAAATCTAGAACTTTGAACAGAAAATTTGGGTAGAGCCTAGAAAAAGGAAAAGGGTTTGGTTGAAATGGTCTGCTTAGGTGGGAGCTGGAAATCCACACAGTAATTGGGCTTTCTTATCCCATTCTTCCCTGTGACCATTTCCTTTTTGTGAGGGTAAATCAATAGGCAAGAGAAGTTTTGAAAAAGATGAAGACAGAAATATCTGAACTTCTAATTTTACAAATTAATTTTACAAATTTTACAAATTACAAACTTCTAAATTTACCAATTTACAAATATTACAAATATTTCCAATACTTCTAATTTTACAAATATGTTTATTTCCATCCAAAGAATTGCTCAATGTATCCATATAGCTGTATATTTACTGTTGTATGAACTAAATAACTTTTGAGGAAGAATTTCTGAGGTTAGCCTTATCCAATTATTATTTACTACACTACAATTTGGGGGGGATGTTTTCAAGATAACCACATTTAACTTCTCTTCTGAATGTAATTTGCAAACTTAAATGAGTTTACCCAGTCTGAAGTTTTTAATGGATTCTCACTCTCTTTCAAGTAGTTACAGAATAACTTAACGAAGGCTGCACACTGCCATTCAACTGTATTCAGTTGAAATTGCTTACCCAATTGAATTTAGTGGAGCAGTAACTGCACCATGATGCCTAAAAAATAGTGGTTTGGACTTAAAAAAAAAACATATTCATGAAAAAGAGTATTTATGCATAAACTTAAAGGATCTCTATTTATTGTGCCTTGTACATGGCAGATATTCAATAAATAATTACTGAATTAAAGATTATCTGTCAGGATTATGGAAAAACGTGTACCATGAACCCAGACAAAGTTTGATACCACATCCCCCCTCTATTCCAACATTACCCCTCTTCCTTTGTCTTCTTGGCATGCTTCATGTTCAATGCCAAGCTAGAGATCTGAATAAATTATCCTTGATTCCTTGCCTTACTCCATACACACACACCTACTTACATCTAGTTGTTAAGTGTTGACAACTTTACCCAATAATCTCCCTTAAATTTGCCTTCTAATTATACTCTGTCCTTTTCTCTCTACTTGGTTTAAGCCCTAATCACCCTTTCTTGGATTATTTAAATAAAATTACTTTGAGAAAGAAGAATACGTGAATGGGTAGCTGAATAGATTAACAGGTGATAGATTAAAAGAATGAATGAATGAATATGTGAGGAAAGCCATATGAAGGGTTTTTACTCTAAATATTATAGGTATACAAACAAAACTTTGAGAGGATACAATAGAACTATGTACTTGCCTAACAAGTGAAAATTTATAAAGACAACTGAAACCCCCAAATATCTCACTGTCCTATTCCTGAACTCACCCCCCATTCTCTCAAGAAAACCACTATTCTGAAGTTGGTATTCACCATTCCAATGTCTATTTTCACTTTTATTTTTTGTGTACCCATAATAAATGTATAATCTTATATGTTTATAAGTTTTGATTTTAAAAGCACCCATCATGAGATGTCATCCTGCCAAGGACGCACATGAAACTTAGATTTTTTGCTCAACATTTTGTTTTGCAGACTTATCCATGTTGATGGATATAAAGTTTAGTTCTTGTATATCAATTCCATTGAATGAAAACCCATTCTCTTAAGGATGAACTCTGCTTTAGAGGATGGTTGTCATCCATATTCTTGTGAATATCTCTACACATATTTATTGGGAGAGTTTTAAGGATTGGAATTGTTGGAGCAGATGATCTGCAAGGTTGCTAGACATTGTCAAATTTTTCTTCAGTGTGGTTGTATCAAATGCATTAGCCTCAACATGTAACAGGGGCCCCTTTATTCCATATTCTTTTTTTTTTTATATGAAATTTATTGTCAAATTGGTTTCCATACAACACCCAGTGCTCATCCCAAAAGGTGCCCTCCTCAATACCCATCACCCACCCTCTCCTCCCTCCCACCTCCATCAACCCTCAGTTTGTTCTCAGTTCTCAACAGTCTCTTATGCTTTGGCTCTCTCCCACTCTAACCTCTTTTTTTTTTTTTCCTTCCCCTCCCCCATGGGTTCCTGTTAAGTTTCTCAGGATCCACATAAGAGTGAAACCATATGGTATCTGTCTTTCTCTGTATGGCTTATTTCACTTAGCATCACACTCTCCAGTTCCATCCACGTTGCTACAAAAGGCCATATTTCATTTTTTCTCATTGCCACGTAGTATTCCATAGTGTATATAAACCACAATTTCTTTATCCATTCATCAGTTGATGGACATTTAGGCTCTTTCCATAATTTGGCTATTGTTGAGAGTGCTGCTATAAACATTGGGGTACAAGTGCCCCTATGCATCAGTACTCCTATATCCCTTGGATAAATTCCTAGCAGTGCTATTGCTGGGTCATAGGGTAGGTCTATTTTTAATTTTCTGAGGAAAATCTCCACACTGCTTTCCAGAGCGGCTGCACCAATTTGCATTCCCACCAACAGTGCAAGAGGGTTCCCGTTTCTCCACATCCTCTCCAGCATCTATAGTCTCCTGATTTGTTCATTTTGGCCACTCTGACTGGCGTGAGGTGATACCTGAGTGTGGTTTTGATTTGTATTTCCCTGATAAGGAGCGACGCTGAACATCTTTTCATGTGCCTGTTGGCCATCCGGATGTCTTCTTGAGAGAAGTGTCTATTCATGTTTTCTGCCCATTTCTTCAGTGGGTTATTTGCTTTTTGGGTGTGGAGTTTGGTGAGCTCTTTCTAGATTTTGGATACTAGCCCTTTGTCTGATATGCATTTGCAAATATCTTTTCCCATTCCGTTGGTTGCCTTTTAGTTTTGTTGGTTGTTTCCTTTGCTGTGCAGAAGCTTTTTATCTTCATAAGGTCTCAGTAATTCACTTTTGCTTTTAATTCCCTTGCCTTTGGGGATGTGTCGAGTAAGAGATTGCTACGGCTGAGGTCAGAGAGGTCTTTTCCTGCTTTCTCCTCTAAGGTTTTGATGGTTTCCTGTCTCACATTCAGGTCCTTGATCCATTTTGAGTTTATTTTTGTGAATGGTGTGAGAAAGTGGTCTAGTTTCAACCTTCTGCATGTTGCTGTCCAGTTCTCCCAGCACCATTTGTTAAAGAGACTGTCTTTTTTCCATTGGATGTTCTTTCCTGCTTTGTCAAAGATGAGTTGGCCATACGTTTGTGGGTCTAGTTCTGGGGTTTCTATTCTATTCCATTGGTCTATGTGTCTGTTTTTGTGCCATATTCCATATTCTTAACGACAACTGACATTGTCTGACTTTCAGTTTTTGCAAATTGAAAGTTGTAAGACAATAGTTTACTCTGTGTTTGATTTCTTTTTCCTGATTACTACAGAGGCCAATACCATTTTCATAAATTTATTAGCTTTCTCCTTTTTCTTTTTAGTGATCCACCTGTTCCTTAACATTTAGACAGAATCAGTTTTGTAAGGGCTGTCACCCACATGGTGGTGTTTGAACGGGAATTCCACAGAGCTCCTACTACCCCAAAACAGCTCCTAAATAGGACTGTCTGGCCTAGTGTTTTCCTGGTCAGAGTCACTTTCCCAAGACAAACAACCAGATGAGCACTGTTTCCAAGATGGACAATCTGTTATGCACAAAATGGCAAGTCTTTGATATAGGTGCACCTTCAACGTGGGTGAGAGGATGGCACTAATCTGGGCAGTAGAGAAGGGCACCAGGTCCACAAAAGTGTCGCACAGCAATGACGGGAATCTTGGACAACTGGATGTGGGAGAGGCTGGCAGCTCCTATTTAGCCCCACACAGATCTGATCTTTCTTTATGGCCTGCTTCTCTTCTTTATCTGCTTTCTGGCTCCCTTCTTAGCTATTCGACTTAGAGAAAACAAGAGAAATTTAAGTGAACAATATGTGTCATATTCTCCCTCTCTTTGTTACCCTCCATTTCTATTGGCACCGTCTGGCGTGGCATCTCATCCGTTCCTAAATACTGTCCACCTCTTGTTCTCCCACCTTTGATTCCTGCTCACCCCTATCTACCTCCCACTTGGCCATCTGTCTTTTTTAAAATATAAATGGGGTTTTGAAGGGTCAACCTACAGAACCTACAGGTGCCTACAGAAAAGAATCCAGACTCTTCAGCCTGGTGGTGCTAAGACACAGATTACGACATGGCACCCCAAATAAGCCCTCAATATACATTCTGCATGAGCCATGTGAAACTTCTATTTCTGCCATGTGCAATTTTGAGCATTTATTTTTTTTTATCAGACTGTTTCTCTGACAAAGCCCTTCTTCCATTTTCTTTTCAACAAACTTCTGCTCATTTTAAAAAGGGAGTTTAACAATCCCTTAATCATAGCTTGCTGCTGTATGTTCCCATAGTACTGTCTACATACATTAATTGCAACACTTAACCACAATGAATTATATCTACTTGTTATAAGCATCTGTCTTTGCTGGAGAGTGAGACCGACAGTGAATTTATTTTAACTGTCTTTATAGTGCTAGTGCCAGGCTCTGGCATATGAAAGAAATTCTCAATGAATCCTTGCTGAAAGAAGAAAAAAATATATGATTTAGCAGAAAGAGCTGACCTAGAAGAGGTAAATTCTAACTTGATCTCAATGTAACTTAATAAACACTGAGTAGGCACCCACTATAAGTCAAGGTTGCTGTCAGATACTCTAGATAAGTGGTGAACAAGAACAGTATTTTTTTTAGTCTGTATGGGGTTTTAGCCAACTTTAATTGCACATTTGGCACTTCTCACAAACCACTAAAAGGTGTACATTCATTATTTCATTGATGTCCCTCAGACTTATGAGGTCAGTGTAACTCTTATCCATGCACTGTTCTAAGCATTGCTCTAAACACTAATAGGAGACACTTCACCAAGGGATTCACTGCCCTCAGGGTGTTTATAGTCCAGCGTGTGAATACAAATCTTTCTGCTACAGAGAAGAATCAGACATGTCTGTAAGGGTGAGCTATAGAGGAGAGGGAAGATTACTTCCTTAAGGCTATTAGGCTATTTATTACATAAGATGAATTGTCAGGTTGCTTCAAGACTCTAATTCTTCCAAAGGGAGAATGGCATACAAACTTTTGAAATTGGTGTCACATCAAAATAAACTTGTTACTTTTTAAAAGTATTTTTTGGCAAACTGAGAGTAGAGCCAACATTGGAGAGAGCCCTAACATAGAAGAGTCTGAATTTCAATTAGTTTGGAGAATAAGATGTCACTAGTGAGATCTGTGCTGTTGAACCTTTGAGACCAACTCAAAACGGATAAAAAAAAAAATTGTACTAAAAAATTAAATATTGATACAATAAACTTAAAATATCTGTTACAAAGGTCTATGATAAAACAGAAATCCACATGCAATGCGATGGTCTCAGTTTAGAAATGATAGTTCTTTGTAGTCATATTTTGACTATAGTATTTTGAATAAAGTATCTCTGCTAAAATGATTTACCAAGTGTACATACGGTGAGGAAAAACAACATAGGGAATCTAGCAATGGCAAGGCACAGCCTGACAGACAATAGAAATGATTTACAGTGATTCTCCATTTCAACACGCTATTTGTGTTTTTGAAATAGCTTTGAATAAAACAAAAGAGGTATAGGTGACAAGCAAGACACAACGCTGTGTTAAGGGAG
This sequence comes from Herpailurus yagouaroundi, assembly GCF_014898765.1. Lineage (NCBI taxonomy): Eukaryota > Metazoa > Chordata > Mammalia > Carnivora > Felidae > Herpailurus > Herpailurus yagouaroundi. The sequence continues at coordinate 36,370,802 of NW_024412413.1, forward strand.
TAGTTTCAATTTCTCGGTGACACATTTTATCCTGTGTGCTCAGTCCTTCTCTCCTACATCTGTCCCATCCCAGCGGGTGTTGCAAGAATGTTCATTTAACTTTTATGAGGGTGTGACTGACACAATGTGGAGTGCTATTCATTTCGATGGCAATCAAAATGCCAAAATCTGTGGTTAGGGGGATAGCAAACAGTGATCGTAACAGAGTCCTTTCAAAGGTGGTAGTTATTTCTAACAGATTTTAAAGTGCACATACTAAATTAAGAATATGAACTCAGAAATTACTGCGTACTAAAGAAGATCCTATTTCAAAGACAGGTTTTCCTGACACCCTTACTTTCATCACAACATCTCTCATAGGATCCAAATGGAAAAGCTAGATCCCTGGTCACCTCAGTTGCACTCAGAGCTGTTATAAAATGCAATCAGTGCACTGTTTTTCTTGATCTGTGATGAGCACATAGCTCATTATTTGAAGTAAAACTACAAACAAAAGTTCTACATAAGTGAGAAAATATAGGACTTAAAGTGCATGCAAGATTAGAAGAATAAAAATAAGTAGAACTTACTGAAGGTTAAAAACATTAAAACACTAAAGTAATGAAATTTAGGAAAGAATCTGCACACAGGCAAAATCATCTCTATCTCTAAAACACCAAGAGCTGTCTTCCCTTACTAATGTAGACAGCTGACACAAAACCTACAGCATTTTCTTTTACTTTTCCTTGAACCAAATTCCTGGTCTGTTTCTAGTCCAAATGTACCCTAAGCAACATAATTCACTCTACACTTTATTCATTTCTCTTTGGTAAGAAGGGGAGGGAAGAACACACTCATGCTTTCTCCATCATAATTGTGTTGCACAGAAGGATTTGCAGCTGTATGGGCCATGCACACGTGTATGTGTGAAGCGTGAGTTCGAATATATCTAATAAAGTGATGCTTTATTATATATCTAATATTACATATCAGGTATTTTATATCCAATAAAGTGTATTTCAGAGTATGCTGGAAGTTGAGATTTGAGTTTATAACATTTTAGAACTTCATTGTCATGGGAGACAGAAGGAGAGAGAGATTTTTTTTTTCTTTTTAATATTTTTTTTTCTTTTTGAGGGGCTGGCCCTTTTTGTTCTGTAAAATGATCATCTGAGTTTTTGTTTTTGATTTTTTAAATTATTAATTTAACTTAATTAATTAATTAATTAATTTTTTACTAGGTAATGATCTTCATTAACCTTGTTTCAAACTTTATTCCTGGGCTTCTTCATCTTAATCAGCTGCAAAGAATGAATTGTGTATAAGCAAAAACTGAAAAGAGCTGCACTGTCCAAGGGGCTTAGGCTTAAAACTATTAGAGATTTAGATTTTATCAGATCTATGAACAAATTAAAAAGCAGTCTGAATATAAAATAGCAGTTCCCAGTAACTTCTTCAAGCTTTATCCTCTTCAGAAGTTGACCCAATTCAGTTTGCTTCATTCTTAGAAGTTTCATCAAAATTCTGCACAAGGTCTGGAACTTCATCGTCCTCCTCCTCTCTGGTAGTGAGTGGTGCTTTTCCATCCACAGATTGGGCAGAAATTCACAAGGTTTTCCTAAACTACTCAGACAGGCTGCACCAAGTTGGTTTAAGATACTGGGTAGCATTTCGGTCAGCTGGCTGCCTTGTCTCAGTGAAAGCGTTCACTGCCAGGGATACCTGGACTTGAGGTTTGTTAAAGTACATCACTGTTCCTTGGTTTATGAACATACTCACTTCTTCAATACCAGAGATACTGTTTACCTTAACTTCTCTAAAGAGAACCTAAGCCTTTTATCTTCTGCGGTGGCTGTCCTATGAACCACCTTCTTTGGGCGAGCAGTTCCTTTCCCACCAAAGCACACTTGTGCTTGCAGTTTGATGAATTTCTCCTGGTTCATGATAGTTTCTTTCATCTTGTCAGAGTGGAAATGGGACCCCATGGGGGACTAGGGCTGGCACTCAGGAGGTCCCGTGTGGACCACCTAAGATTAGGTGCACACATGTGGGGCTTGTCTGAATTTTTAAAAACACAATGCTGCAAGGGGCACTTGGGTGGCTCAGTCGGTTAGGCATCAGACCCTGTGCTGGCGGTGCGGAAGCTGCTTGGGATTCTCTCTCTCTGTCCCTCCCCAGCTTGTGATGTCTCTGTCTCTCTCAAAATAAATAAATAAACTTAAAAAAAAAAAAACACAGTGTAGCAAGAGCTACAGATATACTACGTTGACAGAATCAAAGTTTCAACTGAAGTAAAGATTTGACAGGTGCCAGGAAAATTTTTTTAATCTGTGTATATATCACTTCTCCAACTGACCTCTATGTTTGCCAATAAATAGGGTGTGATCGGAGGGAGGTCAACTGAGAGATTCTAGTTTGCATACTGGTGAAATGACAGACTTGTTCTTGAATAGGACTCATTGAAAATAATCCTTCTTCAAAAAAAAAAAAAAACATGGAAATGAGCATGTCACAGACCTCAAAACAGTGGATTAAATGGAATTTAGGTTAGGCATACACACTCTAAGGATGGGTAAGACATTTTTTTTTTTTTTTTCCTCTCACGAAACAGATGGAGTGAAGAAGCATGATTCATTCAAGGGTGACACTATCATTTGGATCAATCACATTTCAACATGATATTAGAAGGCAGCAATTGTCCACCCGCAGAACGAACATGAAGAAACGTGTTTCATAAAGAGAATTCACCACAGGCTTCATGCACACCGCAAGTGGAAAGTTTTGCTAACACTCTGAGTTAGGATGACCCGATCAAACATAACAAGAAGGAGCAAGCAATTCCTCCAGAAACTAGAAATCTTTCCAGGAACTAAAAATAAAATGTAAACATGGTGCCTGGTGCATAACATTCTATTTGCACTTTTATAGGATGAAGGCTTTGTTGATACACGCTTGGAAAAATAATGATGCAAGGTCTTCACCCATCATTTCAGAAAACATTCCATCAGGACCCACCAATCACGGGGAAGCCATGCTGTACTCCAAGCCAATACACTTGCCAAAGTGTCACACCTGCTGAAAATGTAAAAATAAACACGGCTTGTGTGTATCTAAACTTACAGCAAATCAAGGGAGGTTTAATGGCAGAACCGCTGCTGCTCACACAGTATAAGCTCATGTATTACCCTCAGGATCTCTACGTTCAGTTGCACACTTTGCCTTTATTTTTGAGATGTTCATACCTGAGATTGCCACATCCAGATAGCATCCATCATCTAATGTAAAGCCTGAACAGTTAGCATATTTCCATACTTTTAAGAAGGTTTTAAAGACTGGCTTGATGACATTTTTCTGCACAATAGCTTCCAAAATTGTATAGGATAGAGATTTTGTATTGCCTTACCTACTCTACCAATGTTATTACCTCTTCTCTGAGTAACTTCATTTTTGAAAATGCTACACCCTTACTTTCTTACCTCCCTTCTTTGGTCTATCCAGTTAATATAAAACAAGCAAGCAAGCAGATAACAAGCAATCAATAAGGCAATAACACAGACCCAGAGTCCAAATACTTGGCCTGAGGCAGATACATTGGATACTTATTCACTCATATGCCACAAATAACAACCCAAATGCGACTTAAAAAGGAAGAGGGGATAAAACAGATTATTTTAAATCCAGTGATTAATACTCAGACACCAACTCTGATTTCTTTTAGACTCATCTTCAATAATGAGTTAGGGAACCATAATGATTATATAATATATATCGAATATGTTTATAAAGTCACACAGTAGTACATTTTTACCTCCCCAAAAAACAATTATTGGCAATGCAACAACCTTGAATAGTGATCTGATACTTAGCTACAGAAAAACTTGACTATATATCACCTCTACCTGTGATTCACATTGAACAAGTAAAACAAAAAGGTCTTTAGTAGAAGGCACATCTTTTTAATTCTTTTGTGTAAGAAACCAGAAGCGAGATCTTTTTCTGCTATTACACATTAATTATTCTTAAAAAAATTATCTTATTAATACTTGACTAATTAAATTGTAGGCCATTTATCTCATAAATGTTTAATGTCCATTACATATAATAATTAAATCCCATTTTAGTATCTTGAAATGGCTTAGAGAAATACAGCTATGCTCTAATGCCTATAATTTAACACTGTTATTTACTTCAGTCAACGACAGAATTTCAAGAACTTTGTTCACTTCTTTGGTTCATCCAAAACAAAGTAGGAATGAAATGGTAACTATGAAGTCAATATTCTTAGAATATTAAGTCCACGATGCTATGAAGCATGATCACTTATAGTGGCCATGGAAAAAGCAGCCTCCAGCTGAGAAGCAGGAGGCCATGTGGTTAATCTTGTAGGTCTATTTATCTACAAAACCTGGAGAACAACGAGAGACCAGGAAGCAAGGCCATCCCAAGAAAAGGGGAACTGTTATAGACAGGTATCTCTTAACTAAAGAAATGAGGTTTAGGGAAGATGAAAAAAAATATTTATAACAATGAAATAATAATGAAGAATTTAATAAGAAAGTCAACGATGGAGCCTTTTGCAGTCTGTGAATGGTTAAAATGATATCTCTCTATAATCTTCAAAACTATAATTTCTAAAATAAAATTAAATTCTTCAATTATCTCATCCATTATAGCCAATTTTATTTCTTTTGAAAATATAACTTTTTCATTCATTTTATGCATTCATTCAACGTATAATTTTTGAGCACCTATACTGGGAATTCAGTAGTACACAGAACAAGTTAAAAATCCTGGGCTTCATGGTGCTTATATCTCATTTGTAAGACATAGATAATAAACATGAAAATATGAACAAAACATGTAACATATTATACTGTGATGCATGAAAAGATAAAAACTACAGCAAAGAAACCATTTAAGGAATGTATGTGAGGAGGGTGGCCAATAAACTACAGCCTGGGAATCATATCCAGCCCAGAGTTAGACCATTTAAAAATGTAGATTTTTTGATGGTTGAAGATACTCAAAAGGAAAGAAATACATCATAGCACATGAAAATTACATACAATTCAAATGCCAATGTCCATAAATAAAGTTTTATTGGAAAATAGTCACACCTAATCAGGTATATTTTGTCTATGGCCACCTTCATGCTGCAACAGCATAACTCAATAGTTGTGACAGAGACTTTAGGGGTGCAAAACCTAAAATATTTACTGCCTGGTCCGCTACAACAAAAGTATGCTGAACCCTCACATACGACATTAAATAAGAGGATTTGTAAAGGTCTTAAAATAGCATCTGAGTGAAGAACTGGAGGTGAGGGAGCAAACTGCACAAGGAATGACATGATCTGACATGTTTTGAATGTTGTTTTGAAAGCAGACCAATGAAGGAGGAGTCAACTGCTGTATTACAGATTAGCAGTGATGCTGATGTCTTTGACAAGGATAGTGGCAATGGAGTTGGCTTATGCAACTAGGAAAATGAAGTGATTTGCTGCAATGGGAAAGAAGGTGGAGGAAAAGGTGTGGGAAGAAGATCAGGAGTTCAATTCTGAACTAGTAGCTTGAAGGGTCTGTGTAAGTGCAAATACTAAGTAAACACCAGGTAGATTAGTCTAGAGTTCAAAGAAGAGATCTCAGCTGGAGATTTAAATTTGGGAGTCATCAGTATATCAATGTCATTTAAAGTCATGAGAGAGAATGTGATCTCAGAGAGTGAAGATACAGAGAAAAGCGGGTCAAGAAAAAGGAAAAATGTCAAGGTCAAGAGATTGGATGGATGGGAAGGAACAGGCCAGGGGGATGAAGGTTAAGAGGAACCAGAGGTAAGAATCCTGGAAACCGAGGGAAGAAAGTGTTTCCAGGAGGAATGAGTAATCATCTGTGTCAAATGCTACTGATAGGACAAGTAAAATTAGAACTGAGAACAAATGGATTTAATGTTGTTGAGTGTTGTTCTTGTAACTTTGACAAGAGCAGTCTTGGTGACATCATTGGAGAAAAAGCCTGTTTGGAGTAGTTCCAAATGAAAATAGAAAGTTATGCCATAAAGAGAAGGAAAAAATGGAATGGTAGCTAGAGGCATAAACAGGCTTGAAAGGTTTTTTGTTTTCCAATTTGGGGAGAAATAACATGTTTAAATGTTGATGGAATATTTTGGGAGAAAGGAAAAATCTGTTAATATAAGAAAGACAGTGAAAAAGAGGGAGGAGGGAAGCGACTGTTGGACTAATGTCCTTAAATAGTTAAGAACACAAGCATCTAGGGAAGAAATGAAGAAACTTTTTTTAGCAAGAAGTATAGACAATTTATAATAATAGGGGAAAGGGTGTCCTTTAAAGGCACAGATGCTAATAGATGGTTAGATGTGGTGATGGAAGCTTATGAAAATTCTGATTATTTCTATATTCTCAATGAAAAAGGATACACGGTTGTCTAGTTGAGTGTGATGATGGGGAAAGAGATGCTGGAAATTTTTGATAAGTGAGTTAAGTATGGTTATCTAGAAAAATATCAGAGAGAATGGACTAGAAAATGATAGTATGACTGCCACCTGGCACTGAGGGCTAACTTGAGGCTAGTGATCCTGAACTTTAAAACAAGTTGTGTTTTGCTCTAGCTATGTTTAGCTTCAAGATACAGACATGGAACAGGCAGAGATGGATGTAGCCAGGTGTTGATAAGACAAAACTAAGCAAAGGAGTCAAGATTATGTGCAATGGAGTGATTATCAATGACTGGTCTTGGAACTTATTTAAATAAGGAGGGATATGAGGTATAATGTGGGCAAGGACACTGAAACACTGGTGATTTCCATGGACTGTAGGTCCTGGGTGTAGCTGAAGAATTTGGTGGTGTTGGTGCCAGAGATGGAGATGGTAGTCAGGTAGTGAGATGGTTGAATGAAATCATGAAATCTAAACTTCGAGATTCAATGTGGTGATTCAAGTAGTGATTATCTCATGTGGGGAGAGACAAGGGGATGGAATAGGGAAGAAGCACAGAGGTAGATGGAAGTTACTGGCAATGGTTAGTTTTAGAGTTCTATATTGGGTTTACAAGCATACATTCCATTGTTCATTATTATGCATTTTCACTTACATAATATGTTAATATTATGTGTTTAGATATTATACTTGACATTTAAAAAATATATTATAACATCAAGACTCCGCTGGGCTTCCCCATTGGCATGAGTCAAAAAAAGTCCCACACACCCTACGAAAAAGTTCCCTTCTGCCATATATCTTTGGCTGAAATCAAGCGGGGACAGGTGAATAAGATGCCACATCATCCTATGCTCCAACATTAAACACACAAAAATCATCACTGTCATTAGCTTACACCATGCTTATTTAGATTTATATTCATGTTTGCTGTTTTATTTGCTTATCACTCTTTCTTGCATCTTAACTTCTCCTTTTGGAATTTCCATTCTTCCTAAAGTAGATGCTTCAGAGGTTTCTTTAGTAAAAGATTACTGATGGTAATATTTTTCAATTTTTGATTACATAATGTGTCTTTATTTCACCACCATTGTTGAAAAATATTCCTAGCTGCTGAGAGTATTACAGAAATTTTCTTTTAACATCTTAAAGAGATTATTTCATTATCTTGTGTCTTTCAGGGTTATGTTAATTTTATGTGCTCTTGGTCAAATTAGCATTCCTTCAAAGGTACATTTTCTTTTTGGCTCAGGTTATCATCTTGCCTCTGGTTTCCTATAATATACCATGATGAGTCTATGTATAGACTTCGATTTATTTATTCAATTTGGGGTATATTGTGCTGTGTCAACCAAGGAAATTTGGTATATTCACTATTCTATTCTCAATGTCTGGGGCTCTGAATAGATATTAGATATTCTCACTGTATACTCTCCAGTTTCTTAACTTCCTTTTCAAATTCCTTATTTTCCTTTTCTATGTGGCATCCTAGGTAATTTGCTCCCATGTTCCTTCAATTTCACTAATATTCTCAGTTGTGACTAATCTGATATTTAATCTAACCCGTGAGCTTTGAATTCAAGCATTCAAGACCACTCTAGTGTCTATTTCTTATATATTTCATACAAAACTAATCTATATTCTGTTCCTGATATTTCAATACCTGTAGCTTTTAGAGGTCTCAGTATTTGCTTTCTGCTGACTCTCACTCATGGTGGTTAGTTCCCTGGGGTTCTAGTGATTTTTGAGTTTTCTTCAATTCATTAATTGTTTGATCTTAGTCTGGGGAATCCAGAAGGCCTGAATTGGGGATGCTCTCCTCCAGAGAGGATTTGCATCTACAAATGGCTAGAGAATTTTACCAACCTAAAACCACCACATTCACCCTTGAGGGTTCTGACTTATTTACAAGCTCTATTTCACCACATCAGTGCAGGCACAAGATTCATTAGCTAGAAGGCAGGGTGGTTATTGAACTCCATGCTCAGGATAACCCTGCGTCTACAGGTGACTCACTACTCAGACTCCCAAAGTCCAGTTCAAAGTTTCCCTTTCTCTTTTTTCTTTTCTTTTCTTTTCTTTTCTTTTCTTTTCTTTTCTTTTCTT
>NW_024412413.1:36379347-36400956 GCF_014898765.1 Herpailurus yagouaroundi
TTTTCTTTTCTTTTCTTTTCTTTTCTTTTCTTTTCTTTTCTTTTCTTTTCTTTTCTTTTCTTTTCTTTTTTCTTTTTTCTTTCTTTTCCTCACCACTATTCCCTCCTTGGAAGAGTGGTTCTTATCTTGCTCTTGAAAGCCCAATACCACTTCATGTGGAAAAATACTATTCCATGCTCTGCCTGAGGAGAGAATTTCTGTGGTCTTCTGTGCTGATAAGAAGTAGAAGTCTTTACAATTATAAAAGTCATTGAAATTTTGACAGTTTTAAGAGTTGGCTTCAAAATTCGAGAGCATATTAATGAAGAGCTGGTCAATAACAATTATGTAGCCTCCATCTGGTATATAACTCCATTCTAAATAATAGGAGAAGGAAAGTGGATCTTGCTCTTAAGATGTTTTCAAATTCAAGGGAAGGGAGGAAGTGGCAAATTCAGATAAACAACACAAGTAAAAGCATACAGAGAGCTACACTTTGACATCCTCCTGGAATGTTACCACTTTGGGCAGGACTCTACTTTGTTTAGCTTACAATTGAGAACCACTACACAATGTACAGTTTATCAAAAGTATGTAGTGTTTTAAAAGAAAAAAAAAGTATGTAGTGCTTTTCCTATAAAGAACACATCATCATGGGAATAAAAGGCACAACATAGGGAATATAGCCAATGGTATTGTAATAGCATTTTATGGTGACAGATGGTCGCTACACTTGTGGTAAGCATAGCATAGTATACAGAGAAGTTTAATTTCTATGTTTTACACATGAACTAATGTGTCAATGATACTGAAATAAAAACATTTTTTTTGGGGCGCCTGGGTGGCGCAGTCGGTTAAGCGTCCGACTTCAGCCAGGTCACGATCTCGCGGTCCGTGAGTTCGAGCCCCGCGTCAGGCTCTGGGCTGATGGCTCAGAGCCTGGAGCCTGTTTCCGATTCTGTGTCTCCCTCTCTCTCTGCCCCTCCCCCGTTCATGCTCTGTCTCTCTCTGTCCCAAAAATAAATAAACGTTGAAAAAAAAATTAAAAAAACAAACAAAAAAAAAAAAACATTTTTTTAAAAAGAACACTTATCACATGCATGACCACTTTGTGTTTTGACACAATCCCTTTCTTATATTTCAAGGAAATTTCAGTTTGATATTATGTTGTCAGCAGAGCAATTCTACGTCCCAAGATAAAATCTAATTTCACTTTGACAATGAGAACGAATTTGCTTTCCTTCATCTATTCTATCATTAAGCAACAAATCAGAGGGGCGAAAATTGCTTCTGCACAGAACACATATATTTGTTCCTTTCTTTACTTACAGAAAGAGTAAAAAAATGGCCTACTTCCATGCTGCCAGGACTGAGGTTCACAGGATGGATAAGGGATTCTTGCCCTACTTTTCTTGTTGTCTACCTCAATCAAACTTTTTCTCATGTGGGCACAAATGCACCTACAGGCATCACACTCTAAGGACCTGCAAGTGGCAAAGGTCTACCCAGCTGCAAGGAGCAAATGTCAGTATACATGCTAGTCACTTAGGAATCGCTGTCAACTGCAGGAATTTGGAATTATCCTTACAATATTAACTGGTTACCTGCTTTCTATATGTAATTTCCCAAGGGAAATCAGCATTAGCTGATGGTTAACTTGAACATGGCAAATCATTTTCATTCTCAATGCAATTATTTGTTAAATATGTATTATGTACAAAGCCTCTACATCTTCTTTAGTCTTAGTGTCTTAATGGGTCAGAGAGTCTATCATCATCATCATCATCATCATCGTCATCATCATCATCTCTCATTATTTATACCACAGGTACTTTACATTTGTTTGCTACTTTTAAATTGTTCAAAGTACATTGTTTACACAGTTTCATTTGATCCTTGCCATTGACCAGAGAAATGTGGATCTTGAAGGATAAAGTAAGTTGTTCAAGGTAACACAGCAAGTATTCAGTACTGCTGGGCCCAAACCCCAATTCTCTCCACTTCATTTTCCCTTCCCTTTCCACTCTACTATTCCAATTTATTATGATGGTGATTGTTTTCATTTTGGTAAACACGGGTAGTAGTTCATAATATGTGTCATAAGCATTTGGGTTCACCTGGTTGACAATATCTTATAACTATAGTTTAAAGGCATAAGGGTAACTGAAAGATGAAAAGAATGACAGATAGAGGTATTGACAGATACAGAAAATCTATTTGCACCAACATGAATTTTGTATGCTTTTTCTGAAACACACTAAAAAGTATATGGGTCATAAAATTATTCTCTTTTTCTTTAAAAAAAATGTTTTTAAGGTTTTTGTTTTGTTTTGTTTTATTTTTTTGTTTGGGTTTTTTGAGGGAGAGAGAGAGAGGGAGGGGCAGAGAGAGAGGGAAACAGAATATCTGAAGCAGGTTCCAGGCTCCGAGCTGTCAGCACAGAGCCCAACGTGGGGCTCAAACTCATGAACCATGAGATCATGACCTGAGCCAAAGTCTGATGTGTAACCAACTGAGGCACCCAGGTGCCCCGGGTCATAAAATTATTCTTGAGTTAGCTTTTGTTTTTTGCTTCATGTGCTCTGAGAATAAAAGTAAATATCTACTTGAAGAAACATAAAATTTATATCTTTACAATTGGCCCATTGCTCACAAACAGTAGGGTTAAAACTATACTGCTTAGGCATTAAAAAACAAAACAAAAAAACAAAAACACTGCTGTCCAAGATTACTTAATCACACCAAATATTCTATTGAAGTTTTATCTTTGAATGTAAAATAATGTCACTAGCAATCATGCTAAATGCCTGTTATTTTAATGGGCTTGATTTATAAATCTGCTTTTCATTTCTCAAGTCCTATTGATTTGATAGTCCTATTGACTATCAAGTCAGTGAATAGTGATTAAAATGTGATGAATATTATTTTTATTTATTTATTTTTAAAAATGTTTATTTATTTTGAGAGAAAGAGAGAGAGAGAGAGAGAAAGTGAGAGCGAGAGAGAGCAGGGGAGGGGCAGAGAGGGAGGGAGAGAGAATCCTAAGCAGGCTCCATGCTCAGTGTTGAGCCCAATATAGGGCTTGATCCCATAATCACAAGATCATGAGCTGAGCTGATATCAAGAGTCAGATGCTCAAGTGACTGAGCCACCCAGGTGCCCTGATCAATATTATTTTTAGATAGCCACTAAAGTATGAGGGAAACTAAGATTATTAAGTCTGAACAACAATGCTGCTAAAGCAATCCAATAACAAAATAATTGGCTAATCAATTAGAAGCATCTCAAGTGTGCTGGTAGTGACATGCTTACTTTCTGGGAGAAGGTTCCAGAGGTTTCATAAGAGCTATTTCAGGGTTTATTAGGTGTTAGAAATGAAAAGATTATCTTAATTGCAGCCCATTCTTGCTAGCATTTGTTAGTTAAAAAGAATCATTTTCTAAATACGTATAATATAGAATAGCTCCCACATAAGTTATTTAGTTTAGGAAACATTACAATAGGGTTTTTCTCCAAGCTGTTTTACCTACATAATTAGATTCTGTTCAAACAGATCATTCTTGCTGACAATAACAGAAAGACCTTAGATTATAAAGGTGTTGATAAATTTATTTCCAAATGAAATGTTTTAGGACAAAGGTATCAAAAACCAAATATATAGTCAGCAAGTGGGAACAGTTCTGGATTAGCAGTGGGAAGACCTGGTCTTTAATCCCTACTTTTGCATTTGCTGCCTGTATGATTTTGGAAAATCAGCCAACATTGCCAAGTCAGTTTCCTACATGAAAACCAAAACCAAAACCAAAACTAAAACCAAAACCAAACCAAACAAAACAAAACACAAACCCCAGGGGAAACAGCTGTCATTTTCCTTACTGGGTATTATGAGGAATAATACAGTAGGTATACAAACCATCTGTAAATTTGTAAAACTCTACAGAAATGTCAGCTATTCTTTTGCAGCATGTTACCAAAAGATGTAAGATTCCAGTGGTAATGTGCAAGCTTTGAGATGGTACTTCTTTAGCAGAAAAAAAAATAAATCCAGGACAAAAAAATACATTATTTACAAAGGTAAGGTAAGCTAAAACTGTAAGAAAGTCAATGGTATTTTTTTCTTTTAATTTTGGAATATAAGTTCTATTTTGTGAATTCTTCAGTTGAAAAAGAACGGTATTAGGCTTTGGAGAATCTCTTAATCTGGCTTACTCTCAAGAGGCATCTGAGGAAACATAAATATCTGTGCATTCAGCATATATACAAATATATTTCTTTCTCCTTCCTAATGCTGGAGGAATTTGGACTCTAGGAAAATGTAAAATATATTAATAGTAGCACAAGGAAATTCCAAACAGCGTGTGTATAAATGTTGGCTCTAAATCACAAGTATACACTTAAAATCCAAAGTGAGTAGACTGCATGGATATTGTACACAGTAAGAATTTCATTATAGAAAAAAAATTAAATTGCACTCATTTGTTTGCCTATGGGGTTGTTTCTATTTAGTTTGGAAAATTTCATTACTGTTATAAATCTTTACCATAAATGCCAGAAAATAACACCTACTGTGTAAGAAAAGAGAATGAAATTAAGCTTTTAATCAAGAAATTAGGAGCTCCCTGGGAAATAGTTGGGAGAGGAGAGTATGTCATATTTCATTCTTTTGCACAGTAAAAAAGTCTCAAAAAAATATTGGACCCTTATAAAAGGATATTGGCATGAGAATCTGGTGATTATGAAGAAAAATCACTATCTCTCAGCAACAGAAATGGATCCCTCTCTCTTTCACTATAGCATATTCATTAAAAATGTCATTTAAAAGATATGACATCCTCCAATTTACTCTAAATTCACTAAAAAGATATGACATACTCTAACAAGTTTTCTCAGTGGGCATTTAGGTTGTTTCTACTTTCCTTGCTATTCAAGAAAATATTACAATACACACACACACACACACACACACACACACACATATATATTTGATATACATTTTCAAAGATTAATTCATGGGGCCAGGGAGAAGAACAGGGCAGGACGTATTGGTGGAAGATGAATTTCAAAGGAACAAAGGCTGAAGTACATGTAATTTCAGAGTACATTGAGTTCCTGGATGGTGAGTAGTGCTGGAGGTTGGGAGGTAGTAGCAGCCAGTGCCTTGTAGTACCGTGGTTTTATGCACGGAGACAGGGGATGGGGTACCCTTGCTAAGAGCTCATCTTTTACATATTTGGTTTCTACTAAAACTTTTGTTAGAAAAGTGGTTTTGTTGATAGAAAAAAATTGTAGGAAAAGATTACCAGCAATGAGAAGTCAAGGCGTATTTATTGAAAGCACTGCATTTAGAAAGATGCAGTTCTGGAGGCAGGTCTGAAAAGTGGATTTGAGGGACTTGAGATCCGAGGCAGAGAAAGTAGTTAGAAACCTGTTAAATTTTTTCAGGCAAATAATTATGGAACCTAAAATCAGGGAGTGAAAAGAGAGATGAAGAAGAACTATGATAGCAAGCCATTTTTGGTCATTATCTGGCAGGATATAGTGATCTGTTGGTTGAGGGTGAAGAAAAGGAAAGGTGAAAGTAAAACTGAAATTATTAGCTTGGCCAACTTGAGTGGAGAGTAGATATGATAATTAATGTAAGAATCCATGAGAAAGTGATGTTCTGGGATGGATGGATGGATGGATGGATGGATGGATGGAGTCAGTTATTCTGAATGTTCCATTCTTTTCCATCCCTACCTAGGACTAAACCATCACCCTCTACAGCATGGACTACTTCAAAGGCCAATTAAATCTGTGCTTCCAGCTTGTCCCTATAATTTATTCTCCACACAGTAGTCCCAGACGGCTTTGTAAAATTTAAATAAAATTATTTTGTTCTCACACTTAAGTCACCCAAGAGGTTTCCTTCTGTACTTAAACTTGAATTCAAAGTCATCCCTGTCTATCACTATTTATCTCTCCAACCTCAGCTCTTGCCCTTTCTTCTCACTCATATGGTCCCTCCACTTTGGTCTTCCTTCTGCTCCAACCTCATTTCCAACCTGCTTTCAGGCCTTTACACAAGCGGCTTCTCCCTACATTTTTACATGGCTGGCTCCTTGCTATCTCAGTGCCAATTTCTATCTCATTTTTTAGAGAAACTAAAAAGTGATTATCCAATCTAAAACATGTGTCTTATTTTCTTACAGCTTCTGCTTTATTTTCCTTATAGTGAGCATCATTCAATAAAATTTCATATTTTTAAAAATGTTTAATGTTTATTTATTTTTGAAAGACAGAGAGAGAGAGAGAGAGAGAGAGAGAGAGAGAGAGAATACCAGTGGGGGAAGGGCAAAGAGAGAGGGGTACAGAGGATCTGAAGCAGGCTCTGAACTGACAGCAGTGAGCCTGAAACAGGGACTTGAACTCATGAACCATGAGATCATGATCTGAGCTAAACTCGGATGCTCCAGTATTTTATATTTTTAAATCCTTTCACTACTAGGAAAAAAAATCCTTTTTGTAAATAGAGGAGACTTTATTTACCTTGTTTACTGCTAGTTCTTAATACCTACAGCAGTGCTGATAATGAACAGATACTCAATAAATAGTTGGTAAATGAAAGAATGCATGCTGTGCCTGAAGTGCCCCACAGTACACAGTACAACCATGTACAACCATGTACAGATGGGTAGAAAGTAGTTTTGAGCCGTGGGGAAACATAAAGTCGAGGGAAACAGGAATAAGGTACAGTTGTACTACAATTGATATCTTATAGGCTCAGCTACCATTCGTGTTTGCATGTGGTGAGTGTGTGTGTGTGTGTGTGTGTATGTGTGTGTGAGCGCATGTGTGTTTGAGAAGGACAATTTTCCCATAATAGTTAGTTATAAATAACTTCATTATATCTTTCCAGGACACATAAACAAACTGAAACTCATCTGTCCCTAATTTCTCTTTAGACGACAAGGAGCTTGAATGAAACTAGTTAGGTATGTGACTTTGGGCAGATATATATTTATTCAGTAACTATTTCTTAAGCACTCACCATGGACAGACACCGTGCTGATGTAATGGTTCAATGTTGAACAAAACAATCATAAACTCTGTCCTCATGGAGCCTATACTTTGTGAGGGAAACGAACAATCGAATAATCACACAAGTGAATAAGTATCAAGTACAATAAGCACTATAAATACAAAGCAAAGTGTATGGAGCAAATGTGCTTCAGAGCAAATGAGATCAGAGGGCTGAGAGAAATTAACAGATCTTCATCAGTGGGACCTTCATTCAGAAGCAGAAATTCGAAGATGTGAGTTGGGACTAAGCATGGCATGTTCAAGACCTTGACAGAAAACCAGGCTGATGAGTGCTCAGAGAGCAAAGGAAAAAGAAAGGTCAGTTGTGACAGCAAACATCCCTCGAAACCAGATTGTGCAGGTCCTCGGGGCTTCTTAAGGACTTTAGTCAATGAAGGAGTCACTACATGGGGTCATTCGCTGGTAGCCTGTTATCTCTCACACCAAAAAGTCCATTGTACTTTGGTGTATGCCAACGAGGAGCTTCCTAACAAACTGTTTCTTTAAAAACTATAAACTGCAAACCCTTTCAGAATATGTAAAATGCATATTTGAAAAATCTGGGAAGTACCTATAAAGTGAACTGAATAAAAGCAACTGGTATCTGTGTGGGTTCAAAGGGGTGCATCTGTGACATTTGCAAGGTTTTTATCTCACTCACACACGTGCCCATGATGTCAAATTTTTATAATAGTAAGAAGTCATTAGTTCTAACTTCAGATCTAGAGGCAGTCTTCCTCATCTGAGTTTAAAATTCCATTTCTAATATCTAAGGAGAAAGAGCTTGTTAAGCAAATTAATATTGTGAAGTGGGTTTCCTGGAGGCATATTTAACCTACTTGCAAGGCCAACTACTTTAGAATGCATGACTTACATGCAAATGGGAAGCTACTAAATATAAATTAGTTTGTTCATTACAATGGTTTAGTAAGGCTTACAAACACATTATCATGGGTTAAGTCACTATGATAAAGTTTTAAAGCTACAACTCTATTAAAAATCATTCATTCCTTATTTCTTTCACTCATTCACTTACTGAATAAACTGGTTCCTTGGGGAGTCATTCCCAGCTCAGGACACAGCAATTTCATCCTTCTGAAAGTTGTTCAGGCCAAAAAAACATGGTGTCTTCTTGACTTCTGTCTCTAACACCCTACATCAAATCCATCAGCCAATACTGTAGGCTTTAGCTTAAACACACATGTATACACGGACATACAAACACACACACACACACACACACACACACACACACACACAATCATCCCACCTGTTGGAGAATTTCTTGTAGTCACACTTGTAAACTTATCTTCTAACTGACACTAATATGTCAAGTTTGGGAATCACAAAAAGTGATATCTTCCCAAGGACTCTGCGTTTAAAACATCTATCCTATGTGTTCTTTCTGCATTAGAAGATATATTCTATGTGTTCTCCCTTGGTTTTTCAATGACTTCCAAATCTGGATCTCCAGTCCTGAGTCTCCCCTAAGATTATATTTAGTTGCCTATAGGAATCCAGGACAGCCAATAGTCAACTTAAGTGCATTATCTTGCATATCAGATACGCTCGTCCTTCATTATTCCCTATTTTATTTATTTATTTATTTATTTATTTATTTTATTATTTTTTTTTTAATGTTTATTTTTGAGAGAGAGAGAGAGAGAGAAACAGAGTGAGAGCAGGGGAGGGGCAGAGACAGAGGGAGACACAGAATCTGAAGCAGGTTCCAGGCTCTGAGCTGTCAGCCCCAATGCGGGGCTCAAACTCACAATCCGTGAGATTGTGACCTGAGCCGAAGTCAGACACTTAACTGATTGAGCCACCTAGGTGCCCCTACTATTTATTTATTTATTTGTTTGTTTGTTTGTTTGTTTATTTATTTAGTATTTATTATTTTTTATTGAGATACAATTGACACATAACATTATCTTAGTTTTAGGTGTACAAAATAATGATTCGATATTGTATATATGATGAAATGATCACCACAATAAGTCTAGTTAATGTCCATCAGCACACAGGATTAATTGCAGTTGTATCAGAACTCAGAGATGGTGGTGAGCTATGGGTATCAGTGAGCAATAATGTGGAGCTTGCCAGGAACATGCAGGGACCAGGGTCTCCTCAGTCCCCTAAGAATGAGAAGAAAGAGTGTGTGTTGTGGGGTAGTCTTATCAGAGCCACTCAGACCTCTGGGGTTCTCTTGACGCCCTTTGCTAAACAGAAAAGCCCTTGTTAATGAAACAGGTCCTATGTGCCTATAGTTCTCACTTGTGGTGCTTTATATACCAACTCATTTATTGGAGCAGAGGCTCACAACAAATGCTCTTCTTTTAAGTTGTTTTTGCTTTTAATATTTATCATTCATTCATTCATTCATCCATCCATCCATTCATTCATTCACTCATTCATTTTCAGTGGAGATGGGCATTGAGGAGGGTGCCTACTGGGATGAGCACTGGGTATTGTATGTAAGGGATGTAGTCCCAAAGCCAAGACTACACTGTATACACATATGTTAGCTAACTTGACAATAAATTATTAAAAAAAATAATAAGAAGAAGAAGAAATAAAAAACCAGACTCCTTATTTAAACAAGTGCTGGAATCTACTTGGTCACCCAACCTACAAGCGCCTCCCTCTTCCTTATTCTCATGGCCCTGTTAAGGAATCATCAAATGCTGCCCATTTGATCTCCTACATATTCCTCAAATATGCCTCTTCTCCCTCCCCTGCTTACAACTGCCCTAGTTTTAAGGAACTTATTAAATTTCTCCTCATTTCCTAGACCTTAATTTACCTCCTCCTTTGTTCAAGGAGGAGCAAGAGGAGCAGGAGAGGAGTTTCCTCTGCAGAGATTTAGTGGGTAAAAGCTTAGCGTAAACCCATCGATCACAATCCCTTGCTACTTTTCTAGACTCTCACAGAAACAAACCCAACAATAAGCTGACAACTTATTTAATACACAGAAAAAGTTTGAAGCAAGAGTTATAAAAATATTTTAGTGCCTTTTCTTCCCTGTTTTATATGATACATTTGGGAATTCACTGGAGGTACTGTTTCATTCACTGAACTTGGCAGTTTCAACTCTCCGGCACAAAGGAAATGGAAATGTCTGGAGATGTCTGAAGGGTTGTGTTTTACTTTCTCTTTCCCTTTTCTTCTTTCATGGTTGAGTTCTGCCACAGTAGAAAATATAAAAATATAATACATAAAATACTACTTACAGACTTGATGACAATAAATTTAGCTGTGCATTTTCTATTTACAAGGATTATCTTCTGTAATGTTTTATTATTCATGATCTTGTGCTATTTCACATGTTTCTAAGGTAAAACAGACTTCAATAGATGACCGTGTACACACACACACAGTGAATTAGCACTAGTTACTTACATGCCTCCCAGGAGACAATGTGGGGATCCCTGAAGCTTCAATACTGAACACATCACATCTTTAAAATGTTGCCACATTACCACCATTAAATTTCAAGTCAGTTTTCAAATATCCATTTGCAAAATCATAGAGGAAGAATACCTTATGCTTTTACTTAACTTTGCCCCTTGTTTATTTTTTGAGACCACGGAATCCCAATTTTTTCTTGTCTCTTTACAGTTGTAGTAAATACAATGTGATGCTAGTTCAGAGATGCCTAATAAGGGACCCATGATAAAAAGGTTCATTTTTTAATACCAAGAACATGGATATTTTTTTTTACTTAATTGAACTAAGCAAAATAACCTATTATAAATAGAAACTTGTAAGACAGAATGGAAAGGTAAGAGTAAACAATGAAAATAATATAAGTAATATGGCGAAGACTGCTGATTGTTCCCCTACTACAATCTGGTTTTTCCTTCTTTCTGGGTACATAGTTGCCAGCTACATGCAATATTTCTCACTGTTGCTTGCGGCTAGGTTTGGTCATGTAATTAAGTTCTCACCAACAAAATGTGAGTGGAAAGGATGTGTGTAACTTGCATAAAAGGGTGTCCTTACCCTGGACGTACTTTCTTTTGCTCTACGTACATTAGGACAGGGGTGTGTGCAGTCAGCTGTGACCATGGAAAAGAGGCTCATGCTCCAAGGAATGGTAGATGAACAGAACGGAAGATGGAGGGCCTTAGACGTGATTTGAGGTTGGGAACAGGTAGGCCTGACTTTTGTGTGGGAGAAATTCTGCAAAAATATACCTTCTGGGAGAAGGCAGGGTTATCTCTATAGCATAATGGCAACCATAAAGACAGAGGTTAGAGATGCACTGAGAGAAGAAGCATGGCTCTTGAAGGAACACAACTGTATTTTTCCAAAGAAGGTTCATGATTTCCATTTTTCCTTCCTATCCAAACCAATACATACATGTTAATACTTTTTCTCTCTTACTTGTCCTTTCTTATTTATTTTCTTATTGTCTCTTATTTATTAATCCTTTCATCCCCCTTTCTCCATGTGTATAAATCAGTGGTGTTAAAATATAGTGACAAATCTACACCATGTATTTTCATTAATCACATTTCCAGATGATATAAACAGGGTGTGTTCTTAATAGTTGTGCAACATCTCTATATGAACTCTACCCTAAAACCTTAAAAAAAGTAGATTCCACATGAAGTAAAAATCTAAACTGAAAATTAAAAAAACAAAACAAAATCTTAGTGTGAGAGAGGTCCTCTTAAGCAAGACAGGAAACTCACATGTCATGGTGGAAAACATAGACATCTTGATAAGAAAACCGAGTAAAGAAAAAGGGCAAAAGATATATAATTGAAAGTCTCATATAAATCTCATAAAGGATTAATTTATAAATATTTAAGATATGTTATCATAGTAGTAGTCAGAAGGATGCGATTTGAAATAACAGATAGTAATTTTTATTTTTCAGGTTGATGATAATATAAAAGGTGGATATTATTCATATCTAGCAATTGTACTGGTGGGAATGTAGATGATAATAACTTTTAATCAAATACTTTTTTTAATTTATTTAAAAAAATGTTTTTAATGTTTATTTATTTTTGAGACAGAGACAGACAGAGCATGAATGGGGGAGGGTCACAGACAGAGGGAGACACAGAAGCTGAAGCAGGCTCCAGGCTCTGAGCTGTAAGCACACAGCCCAACACAGGGCTTGAACTCACAGACCGTGAGATCATGACCTGAGCCAAAGTTGGAGACTGAGCCACCCAGGTGCCCCAAATAATAAAATACTTTGTAAAAAAGTAGCACTGCACCACTGTTTATAACAGCAGTTAGGAAGAAAAAAAAGAAATATGTAATGTTCATCAACAGGATAAAATTTGACAAAATGATGGTAATACCATGGAGTAAATTTTTCTCTTCTGTAAAATGACCTTTGGTCATATTCTAGTATCTTTTAATAAGTTTACTTACAAGCCAAAGAACAGTACCCTGTGCATAGGGTAGTTAAGGAAGGCAATTTGAGGCAAAGCATGATGGGAGAAGAGCAGTGAAGGGAGGTGCTGGGCTTTAGATCACGGAGGGTTTGGACAGAAAAAGGCTTACTATGGTGCCTAAGAAACCACCCAGACACTTCTGTGAACACATGACCATTCTTTGGGCGGAAACCCTGAAATTATGTGAAAGGTTAAGTTCAGTCATATATTAAAGAAAATGTAAGTTTAGTTGGTGATTGTGGTATGTTGAGGTCTAGGGTTATATCCAAAATGACTGAATGTTTTTGCTGATCTAACAAGCATTTTCATGGAGTCTCATAATACAAAAGGAAGTCTTGGAGTGCTGGGTGTAAAAGGAATATGACAAGTGTGCCCTTCATTCAGGAAAGTAATATGATCAGATTTACATGTTAGAAATGTCACTCTGTCAGAATCTAGGAAATGGGTCTAAGAAGGAAGCAGACAACTCATGCAATGGTAGAATCATACTGAGGATGTGTATGAGGGCAGTGTTGGCAGAGATAGAGAAAGGGGAGGCAGATTTGAGAAATGAAAAATGGAAATGCCTAGCAAAATGGCAGACTTGGGGCTGCTTTGTCTCTTGCTTCAGAGCCTGGGTAGATGATGGAACCACTCATAAACTCTGGGAAGTCAGAAGAGCGAGTTGATCTTAAAGAACCATCTTAGTGAAACAGGTTAACTTTTTTCAGACATTTGTGATGTGTCAGCTGTATGACTCTTAGTTCATAACAATGGAAACAAAACCTTCAGTATTAAATTATAGCAAATGAGTTTTCTAAAAGGCGTGAATATGACACTCTTTTGCAAGATATGTTAGAATAAAGAACTTTAGTTAGAATATATTTCATTTGATTTCTCCAACTGTCATTGTTTTTTTTTCTTTTCTCCTTCACTCAGCACATGGATTAAAATAATTTCTTCAAGACACAGACTAAATCTAGGAAAGTATATCTATATCTAACCTTCCCCTTCTAATGCTTCTGAAAATTAGTTATCTTTTTTTAATGTTTATTTTTGAGAGAGAGACAGAGACAGAGACAGAGACAAAGACAGAGAGAGAGAGAGAGGATGAGCAGGGGAGGGGCAGAGAGAGAAAGAATCCCAAGTAGGCTCTACACTGTCAACATAGAGCTCGATGCAGGGCTTGATCCCATGAACTGAACCGCAAGATCATGACCTGAGCCGAAATCAAGAGTCAGAGACTCAACCGAGTTACCCAAGCACACCTGAAAATTAAGATATCTTAAGGCCACACTTAAAACACCTAAACCATGGTAAAAATCTTATAGTATAGTAGGACTGTGCATAGACTTTTAAACCAAATTATTAAGTATTTGGTGTGAAAATGAAGCCATAAAAATGCTAAATATGCCTTTAATCTCCATGTCTTCTATCACAACTCAGGAGCCCATGCTGACTATAATCCTAGTGTATATGCATTGAATTCTAGAAGACGTAGGGGGTAGAAAGAATATGAAAAGAAGCACAAGACATAACTCTGTCCTTTTTTTTTTTTTACACTATCAAGTCAACTCCTTGTTTTGCTTTTATCAAGTGAAAATACATGACTGAAAACCCCAAGAGTTAGCACTGCCTACTGAAAGGTCATGATTTATAAGAGGTCAGAATTTAGAATTTCGAGGAGCTTCTTGGGCTTACCACCATGTGATACTTCAAAGTGATTTTTGGGATGAGACTAAAGATTTTAAGGATTTAAAATTTAAAAGGTTTTATGGCTTATGTTTTTGTTCTTATACTTCCCACAGAGGCATCATGCTGGCTAAAGAACAGGCGATTACAACTTGTTTGATTTTGTTTCAGAGTGCTTATTGTACCTAAGTGATTACTTAGTTTGGGTAAAAGCACAAAAATAGATCTGCTGTATTGTGAATTAGTTGTCTTCTGAAACACCACAGCTAATAGTAATAGTACCATAAAGCTAATAAAAGCAATAATTATAGTGACATTCATTGAGCGCTTACCATGTATCATTCAATTTTTAAAATTAATTTTCATGCAAACTCTATGCAATAGATATAGTGAGAAAAATCAAGTTAATTTGTGAAGGTAATACAACACTTAAATGGCTGAACCAGAATAAAAGCAAGAGTTTCATTAAGTTTTACAATATAGGCATACCTCAAAGATATTGTGGGTTCGGTTCCAGACCAGTGAAATAAAGTGAGTATCACAGTAAAATGAGTCAAATGAATTGTTTGGTTTCCCAGTGCATGTAAAGTTCTGTTTATACTATACTGCAGTCTATTAAGTGTGCAACAGCATTACGTCTAAAAACAACACACACACACACACACACACACACACACACTAATGTATATAGCTTAATTAAAAAATACTTTATTGCTAAAAAATGCCTGAGCTTTCAGGAATCATAATCTTTTTGCTGACTGATGAGGGTGGTGGTTGCCAAAGGCTGTAATGACTGGCAATTTCTTAAAAGAAGGCAACAATGAAGTTTGCCATATCAATTGACTCTTTAACAAATGATTTCTCCATAGTGTGTGATGCTGTTTGATAGCATTTTACCCACAGTGCAACTTCTTGGAATATTTGAGTCAGTCCTCTCACACTGTGTCACTGTTTTATTAATTAAGTTTATTTAATATCCTAAATCCTTTGTTTCCATTTCAACAATCTCTACAGCATCTTCTTCAGGAATAGATTCCATCTCAAGAAACTACTTTCTTTGTTCATCTAAGAAGCAACTCCTCATCTGTTCAAGTTTTATCATGAGATTGCAGCAATTCAGTTAGGTCTTCAGGCTCCCCTTGTAATTCTAGTTCTCTTGCTTTATGTCCAACACATCTGCAGTTACTTCCGCTATGAGTCTCGAACTTCTCAAAGTCAACTAGGAGGGTTGCAATCAATTTTTTCCAACCTTCTATTAATGTTGACATTTTGACCTCTTCCCATGAATCACAATGTTCTGAATGGTATTTAGAATTGCGAATCCTCTCCAGAAAGTTTTTAATGTACTACCCAGATCCATCAGAGGAATCACTTCCATTTCAGATGAAGGCAACTATATAGCCTTATGAAATGTTTCCTAAATAAGACTTGAAGGTTGAAATTACTCCTTGATCTGTAGGCTATGGAATGGATGTTGTGTTAGGAGGCATGAAAACAACATTAATCTCATTGCACATCTCCATCAGAGCTTTTGGGTGACCAAGTGCATTATCAATAAGCATTTTAATATTTTAAAAGAATTTTTTTTCCAAAGCAGATCAACAGTGGGTCTAAAATATTCAGTAAACCATGCTGCAAACAGATGTGCTGTCATTCAGGCTTGGTCCATTTATTTTTTTTTTTTTAATTTTTTTTTCAACGTTTATTTATTTTTGGGACAGAGAGAGACAGAGCATGAACAGGGGAGGGGCAGAGAGAGAGGGAGACACAGAATCGGAAACAGGCTCCAGGCTCTGAGCCATCAGCCCGACGCGGGGCTTGAACTCACGGACCGTGAGATCGTGACCTGGCTGAAGTTGGACGCTTAACCGACTGCGCCACCCAGGCGCCCCAGGCTTGGTCCATTTATACAGCACAGGCAAAGAAGATTTAGTAGAATTCTTTTTAAACTTTAATGTTTATTTATTTATTTTCAGAGACAGAGAGAGTGAGAGTAAGCAGGGGAGAGGCAGAGAGACAGGAGAATCCCAAGCAGGCTCTGCACTGTCAGCACAGAGCCTGACCTGGGGCTCGAACTCAGGAAGTGTGCGATCATGACCTGAGCCAAAATTAAGAGTTGGGTGCTCAAATGATTGAGTTACCCAGGCACCCCAGATTTAGCACAATTCTTAATGGCCTCAGGATTTGCATAATGGTCAAACATTGGTTGATACCGAAAGTCATCAACTGCATTAGCCCTTGATGAGAGAGTCAGCCTGTCCTTTGAAGCTTTAACCAGGTATTGCCTTCTCCTCTCCACTTATGAAAGCTCTACATGGCATGGATGTTTCATCTACACAGCAAGTTTGTTACTTAGTGCAGTCACCTTCATCAACTATCTTAGCTAGATTTTCTGAAAAGCTTGTTGCAACTTCTACATCAGCTCTTGCTATTTCACCTTACAATTTTGTGACCAGAAGATGGCTTCTTTCCTCAAACCTCAGAAGCTAACCTCTGCCAACATCAAACTTTTCTTCTGCAGCTTCTTCACCTCTCTCAGCCTTCATAGAATTGAAGAGAGTTAGGGTCTTACCCTGGCTTTGGCCTAAGGGAATGTTGTGGCTGGTTTGATATTCTCTCCAGACCACTAGAACTTTCTCCATATCAACAATAAAGCTGCTTTACTTTCTTATTATTTGTGTTCACTGGAGTAGCACCTTTAACATTTTTCAATGACTTTTCCTTTGCATTTACAACTTGGCTAACTCACCAAGAAACCTAGCTTTCAGCCTATCTCAGAGGCTTTCAACAAGCTTCCCAGTATATATAATAGAAATATATATATAACGAGACACACACCACACCACACACACCCTAAACTTAATTTTCGCTTTTGATTTAAAGGGAGAGATGTAGGGCTCTTCCTTTCACCTGAACATTAAAGACCTGTGGGGTTATACATTAGCCCAATTTCAATATTGTTGTATCTCAGGAAATAGACTTAAGGAGAGGGAAAGACATGGAAGAATGGTCAGTGGAGCAGTCAGAACACATCCATTTATTGATTAAATTCACCATCTGATATGGGCAGAGTTCGTGGAGTCCCAAAATAGCTTCAATAGTAAAATCAAAGATCACTGACACAGATCACCCTTAAAAAAAGCGATAAAGAAAAAGTCTGAAATATTGTGACAATCTCCAAAATGTGACAGAGACATGAACTGAGCAAATGCTGTTGGAAAAATGGCACCAATAGACTTGGTAGATGCAGTGTTGACACAGACTTTCCACGTGTAAAAACCGGTGGAGTGCAAGTAAGTCAAGGGCAATACAATGAGTATGCTTGTATAGTGAAAGCACAAATGAGCAGATGTTTCAGAAGAGTACAAGTTAGGAAGTATACATAAGGAAGCAATCCAAAGCCTGATTATTATCACTTGGATTTTTAAAAATTGAGATGATAATGCTGATGACACCTAACCTGTATTGTACACGTTATGTTTCAGGCACCATTTTAAAGGCTTAAAATTCAATAACTCATTGGATTCTCAAAATGATTTTATGATTTCAGTACTATTAGTGCCCTATGCTACAGAAAAGGAAATTGAAAGAGAGGTTAAACTACAAACCCAAGATTGCATAATAAGTGGCTTAGATGCAACTGGCTGATGGAACCAAAGCCAATCCAGAACAGAATGACTTTTAAACTAGTAGGTCCACAATCTTTTTTTTTAAGTTTATTTATTTTTGAGAGAGAGAGAGAGAGAGAGCGAGCAAGCATGAATGGGGGGGGGGGTAGGGGTGGGGAGCAGAAAGAGAGGGAAATACAGAATTGAAGCAGGCTTCAAGCTCTGAGCTGTCAGCACAGAGCCTGAAGCAGGGCTCAAACTCACCAACTGAACTGTGAGATCATGACCTGAGCAGAAGTCAGATGCTTAACCTACTGAGCCAACCCAGGCGCCCCAAGTGGTCCACAGTCTTACTACACATTAGAATCACCTGGGGAACTTTAAAAACTAGGATGACAAGCTCTATCTTTGACCGATTAAAATCAGAGTATCTGGTAAGACCCAGGTCTCAGTTTTTACAAAAGTCCTCTTGGTGATTCTAATGCAGCTAGGGCTGAGAGACGCTATATTACACAAAGGCAGGACTAGCATTTTTATTTTCAACAAATAACATTTGGGCTCAAGGTCAATGACAGGAGGTAGACTTAAAACACACACACAATAGTAAATAAAAGAACTATACCACTATTGCCTTTGCTGTGGTAGAAAATTTATTAGCATTGATTGTAAGCAAGAGAATTATAGATAACTTAAAACAAAGAGTCCCAGAGTGGATGTAGAATCTTGGGTTTATTTAATGAATGTCAAAGCCAACTTTCTTATCAGTTTTAATTGGATAATAAATTCACACTATTGTTTCCAGGAACAGTTCAGGAATACCATGTTAAGGGAGGCCTTGCAGTATCTTTTGTTAAT
The DNA here is from genome assembly GCF_014898765.1 of Herpailurus yagouaroundi. Classification (NCBI taxonomy): domain Eukaryota; kingdom Metazoa; phylum Chordata; class Mammalia; order Carnivora; family Felidae; genus Herpailurus; species Herpailurus yagouaroundi. Next base: position 36,397,940 of record NW_024412413.1, read on the forward strand.
TGAACTCAAACAGATGGTTAATTTCTAAAATGTTAATTTCTTTCTGTGGATTCTATATTTTCCTGCCACTGTATCTTTTTTCTTTAAGTTCTTAATTTTAACTCCAGTACAGTTAACGTATAGTGTCATATAAGTTTCAGGTGTACAATATAGTGATTCAACAATTCTATACCATGCCACGTTATTTTTGATAGACATAGAAATATTTTCAAGGCATACATACAAAACATTCTTCTCAATTCAAGTAAATACACACCGCTATTTTCCCACTGTTTTATGAACAGGATTTCAAACAAATGAAGTTCCAAAGAGAAGTCTAGGATGTCAAATTGTTTGTAGCGTGATGGAAACTGTGACCATAACTAAAACGCTATGCTCTTTCAGAGGCAAGTAAAAAGGCTATGAGAAAATGATTAGGCAGATAAAGGCTAATGCTTGGGAAACCTTACCTGTTGGGGGAAATGAGGTCAAATACTAACTCCATTAAGGCATTTTCTCAAAGGCATAGTTTTAAAAAATGTAATCATATTCCTGATCCCCACCCCCTTATTTTAGTTTTCTTCAGTCAGTGGAACTCATGGGGGAACAAATAGCAAATGTAAATTGTGGAGGGGGCTAAGACTGAGTGCTCTTCTCTAGGGATGGGGTGTTAATTCAATGACTTCATTAAAATAAAAACATTATAACGAAACCCCACATAGGAGGTGCAGGCAACACTCTGGTTCTTGCTTCCTGACCCAACAGACTCCCCACCAGGCTAGCCATCCTAAAGAGTCTGGGAAAAGATACCCTTCCTGGAAAGCATGCATACTAGTTTAGATAATTTGTTATTTTCATCTTTCAAATTATTTCTTGACCACAGTCAGGTTTTTTAAGGTACAGGCTACCTCTCTTTTAGAGACTATGGGTTTTCTCTCTTCTTATGGTTGACACAAAATCATTGATTCACAGGGCTGTGGCTGGTCATATTAGGGCTCTGGCACACTTTCCCTTTCAATATGGGCACCTCCCCTATTGTTTCTGCCATTTTCTTTTTCACTGGTGCTTTTGTCCTATTGTGGCTACAAACATCGAAACAGTCACCCACAGACAACAGCACAGGGAACTAAATTATAATATGAAGGTTCCCTCCCCCCCTCCATAAAATTGACTAATGGGGAGGAAAACTTTTTAGCTCATTATTCATCTCTTATTTTTTTTCATGTACTCTTATGTTCTGCACTGCAATCTTTCTGTCATTTTTTTAACAAGAAGTCTTTTATAGGGTAAATTACCTGCTGGGAGGGAGATATGCCCTTTTAGGGGTAAATGTTTTGAAAACCATGGTCAAGATTTCGTCAAATTATAAATCAGCTTCTACCTTATTATTTTGTTTGTGTTTTTCAGAGTAATAGGAGGCCTGTGAAGTATGCATGCCATCAGGCCAAGCAAAGAAATTTAAGAGTTATGTTGTTCTTCTACATAATAAATAACAAATGTATTTTATTTAGAAATACAGAGCTCTGTAGCAGCTATCCCAAAGGTTTATATATGTTTATTCTATCAGGTTTATTGTCACTTCCACCATGGGCTGAGTCTTACAATCTGAATGTATGAACACCTAATAAGAGACCTTAATAAGATACCTGAGTGATTATGAATTTCATGAGAGTATGAGTTCATTTTAATATTAGAGCTCCCAGTTCACTGTGATCACTGTCCCCTGATTCTCCAGTAGAGGCTGTGAGAACCAAGAGATGCAGGGGAAGGCATGTCAGGGACAGGGACGGAAGATTTCTTTTTTTTTTTTTTTAATTTTTTTTTTCAACGTTTATTTGTTTTTGGGACAGAGAGAGACAGAGCATGAACGGGGGAGGGACAGAGAGAGAGGGAGACACAGAATCGGAAACAGGCTCCAGGCTCTGAGCCATCAGCCCAGAGCCCGACGCGGGGCTCGAACTCACGGACCGTGAGATCGTGACCTTCGTGACCTGGCTGAAGTCGGACGCTTAACCGACTGCGCCACCCAGGCGCCCCTAGGGACGGAAGATTTCAAGGTTCCACATTCATTGACAGTTAAAAATCAACATCATCCCTTTGAAAAAAATAAAATAAAAAAAAATAAATAAATAAATCAACATCATCCTTGAAAACCTCTTAAGAATCACTACAATGGCTCTTAAGCTACCATACAGCCTCTCAATGTGCTCTTGGCAGTCAGTCTTGTTGTGTTTTGGTTTTATTTCCAGCATTGTAAAATTTCACTGTGTTTTGTGCTGAGTAGCCCATGCTGTGGTTGTCTTACATTTAGAGGCCAAGTTTTATTGGGGGAGAGGAGGATGCACACAACATATTTAAAACACCAGAACCACACTCAGTGCCGCAAGACGTCCACAGTATGAAAGGACAGGAAGCCAGCACAGGCTGAGAGGACTAAAGCCTCGTGTGAATTCCTTCACGATACTGACTGAACAGTGACTGTGTTCCAGGCACCACTCTATGTACTGGGGAAAGCACAGTACAGAGAATAAAATCCCTGCCATCGCAGAGCTCATGTTCTAGGGAGTGGAGACAGATAATGCAAATATAAAAGGAAATATATACACTACAGATGATGATAAGCGCCAAGGGAAAATAAAAAAGTACAGCAAGATAAAAGAGGCAGGGCACATTTGGGGTGCAGAAGTGTTTCATATTGGGCAGGAAGGGAAGGCTCACTGATATAAGGTACTATCTGAGCAAGTTTTAGAGTTGGTGCCTGAATAAGCCATGCTACTATCTGGAGGAAAAAAATGACAGCTGGAGGAAAAAGTGAGTATAAATGTCCTGAGGAAGGAGGATGCTTGAGCCTGAGATGGGCAACGCCAATCTGCTCTTTGTCTACATAGCCTGGCAAGTGGAACTGACTGCTTTATTTAAAATTATTCTATGTAGGGGTGCCTGGGTGGCGCAGTCGGTTAAGCGTCCGACTTCAGCCAGGTCACGATCTTGCGGTCCGTGAGTTCGAGCCCCGCGTCGGGCTCTGGGCTGATGGCTCA
>NW_024412413.1:36401356-36431013 GCF_014898765.1 Herpailurus yagouaroundi
GACGCGGGGCTCGAACTCACGGACCGCGAGATCGTGACCTGGCTGAAGTCGGACGCTTAACCGACTGCGCCACCCAGGCGCCCCTTAAGATTTATACTTTTGAAAGGCAATACATAAAGGCTAAACCATAGCTATTCCTAACAACATATTAAAATTCTGAAAACCGATACATGTTTCATTATACCAAGGATCAAGGATCAGTTAGCATTATGCACCATTATGTTTTCAAAACTTTTAGTTCAATACAGGCCTTCAAAACTTGCAATAACAAATTGTCCTTTGATTGTCAAACTTCAGTGATGGTATGTATCATAGTGTTTTGTTAGTATCCCTGCTTTCACCAAGTGACCCTGACTTGTTCTGCGGCGACTGATGGCACCCATCCTCCTGAGCTTTGCTTAATCCTAGCATTTTCCAGTATGCACATGTGGTGCTAAAGCATGACATGTTTGAAGAGGCAATAAATTTCCATTAAAGCAGAGTTGAAAATTCAAACGAAGTTTTAAAAAGAATGAGTCATGGGTGTCTGGGTGGCTCAGTAGGTTAAGCATCCGACTCTCGATTTGGGCTCAGCTGATGATCTCAGTTTGTGAGATCCAGCCCCGTGTCAGGCTCTGTGCTGACAGCATGGAGCCTGCCTGGGATTCTCTCTCCTTCTCTCTAAGCCCCTCCCCTGCACATGCTCGCTCGCTCTCTCTCTCTCTCTCTCTCTCTCTCTCTCAAAATAAATAAATAAACATTAAGAAAAAAGAATGGAGTCATAAAATATCTTCATGCTGCACTTGCTACTACGCAAACATCTTCACCATATCCAGCAACTTCAGTTTAGATATATGAGAGATATACTAAAATTAGTTAAATTAACATTAAGGATGAAAAGATCGATTCTGAATTACTTAATAAAAGTTTTTTGCTGTAATAGTCTATTAATACAACTTTATCAGACAGCTTACAAACCTACAATTGATTTAACATATTTCTAGGTATGTTATTTTTTTTCTTTTCAAGAAAATATGCTGCTCTTTTCATGAGCAGCATATTTACTGTGATTGTATGAGTCAAGGCAGTCAAGGGCAAAGTGATCAATACATTTCAAGCAATACAAAATAGTAATTTGTTTGCTATGTTTCTTGAAGTCCCTAAATGGGCTCTGAACACACAACATGACAAGGTGATTGAGTCCATGTGTTTGTAGGTACTGTTGTATAATCTATAGAATGTGCAAACTTTCAAGCCTCATAACCTAGATAAACCTCTCATGAAAAAATTAAGGAACAGTAAAATGCTAAGCCTACATCTGTTATTATCTCTGAGAGGGCAGGGATCACAACATCTTTGTTTCTCATTATACTCCTGGAGCCTATTTTAGAAACTGACTTATAACAGGCACTCTGCTTCTCTACATTTAAAACTCTACCATGTCACTTCTCCAGTGATTCTCCAACTGGGATCTATAGAGACTGTGAAGTGTGGTGGATATAAGCATATGTTCAAGGGTCTGTGAATTAACCTTAAGAATTTGCCAATTTTGCCAAACAGCATTTCTCCTCAAAATGATTAACATACAAATATTCTAGACAATTTGAATCACCACCTTTTAAATAAGAACTGTCCTCTGATTTCAGTGTCTAGGATTTTATTTGTGATCATTATTGAATTTTTGGTAGGCAATCTTATAGAAGAAGCAGAAAGTTAAGAACACAGATTCTGAAGCCAGACTGTCTGGCTTTGTATTCTGGCTCTATGACTAGCCGTGACATACTGGACAAGTTACCCTGCCTTGGTATCCCCATCTGTAAAAATGCAGTAGAACTTAACTTTGAATGTTGTAAGGCTTATATTTCCTATTTTTGAAAAAGACAATTTTCTGGTGTCCAATATTATCATGTTTATTCTTCTACAAGTTATAAAGACAAATTTTCAACTAATTCATAATAGATATACACTTGGAAATATGGACCTATAAAAGCTGTTTATCGACTTTTAAACTTGTCAATATTATTATTCCCCTCAGGTGAATGCTATTTTTTTACATTATTAGGTGTGAATTAAAAAAGTTCTTGGGGCGCCTGGGTGTCGCAGTCGGTTAAGCGTCCGACTTCAGCCAGGTCACGATCTCGCAGTCCGTGAGTTCGAGCCCCGCGTCGGGCTCTGGGCTGATGGCTCAGAGCCTGGAGCCTGTTTCCGATTCTGTGTCTCCCTCTCTCTCTGCCCCTCCCCCGTTCATGCTCTGTCTCTCTCTGTCCCAAAAATAAATAAACATTGAAAAAAAAAAAAGTTCTTAATTTCCAAATACAGAGAGGCAGTTTATACACATTCAAATGTAAATAATAGGTTTAAAGCAATGATAGGATAGTATAGTGCTTAGGGTATAATCCATCATCTGCTGTCCACAAAAGTTCCCTAGAAGCAAGAAATATTTGGGAGCTACTGTCTCAATCAGCATACCATAAAATAAAATGATAGTGTCATATTATTTAATGAAGAGAAAACTCAGCGTACACACATGTCTACAGTAAAGATTTCCAAGACTAGCTAAAGTGCTTAATTCTCCTTGGGTAGCAAAATATTTCCATCCTCAAGACCTGTGGAATCTATTGCTCTCAATACAAGCCTAATAATGTTATATTATGCTGAGTGAAATAAGTCAGTCAGAGAAGGACAGATATCGTATGTTTTCACTCATATGTGGATCTTAAGAAACTTAGCAGAACACCATGGGAGACGGGAAGAGAAAAAAAATAGTTACAAACAGAGAGGGAGGGAGGCAAACCATAAGAGACTCTTAATAAATACAGAGAACAAACTGAGGGTTGATGGGGGGTAGAGGAGAGGGGAAAATGGGTGATGTGCATTGAGGAGGGCACTTGTTGCGATGAGCAGTGGGTGCTGTATGTAAGCAATGAACCACGGGAATCTACCCCAAAAACCAAGAGCACACTTTACACACTGTATGTTAGCCAGTTTGACAATCAATTCTATTTAAAAACATGAGATATTAAAGTGGCGACAAGTAACTAATTATAGGTGAGAAGTTATAAATTATTTAAGTATATTTTAGAGAGAGAGAGAGAGAGTGGGTACACATGTGTGCATGTGAGCGGGGGAGGGGCAGGGAGAGAGGGGGAGAGAGAGAATCCCTAGCAGGCTCCATGCTGACAGGGAGATCATGACCTCAGCCAAAATCAAGAATCTGATGATTAACTGACTGAGCCACCCAGGTGCCCCAAGAAGTTATAAATTCTTAATATAAATCTCTTTTTCCATCAGAAAATTAAATTAAAATAGATGTCCATGTATTTAGAATTTAAGTAGAGTGACCTACAGAAATATATGTTAAAAATCCTATGGCCTTTTATTAGTTTCATACTGTTATTTTTCCAAGTAGTTTTTTTTGGTAATATCTGGTATCATTTTAATAATGCAACTAATCATGGATGAAGATGTATCAAGGCATACTATGGATTCGGTTACTACTGCAGGTCTGATTTGCTGATAGTTTGATGGCACAGTTGTGGTTACAAGTGAAAGCACAGCCAGTGCTGATATCTTGCTATCAGGTAGCTGAATCTTGTTAAGAAAAAGAGAAAAAAATCATTGGTTTATGGAATTATAGTGGAAAATGCACTATATATATTTAAGAGAAATAATTTGTCTCACAGGAAACTAAGTTATAATATATGTTGAGGATTCTCAGGTGTTTTGGTGGGTTTGTTAGTATTGTTATATAAACAACCAATGAAAATTATACATGGAATCAAGAAATAACCTAGCACAAGAATAGATTCCATAGAGAAGATTCAGATTCAGCTGTCTCTTTTTCTAATGTTTATTTATTTTGAGAGAGAGAGGGAGAATGAGTGAGCATGAGCAGAAAAGGGGCTGAGGGAGAGAGGGAGAAAGAGAATCCCAAGAAGGCTCCTCTCTCAGTGCAGAGCCCAAAGTGGGCTCGATCTCATGACTGCGAGATCATGACCTGAGCTGAAATCAAGAGCCAGATGCTTAACCTACCCAGGCACCCCTCAGCTTTCTCTTTTTTGATCAAATACTTAAGTAGATAAGGATACAGTGCTTTAATTGAGCAATAAGAAAAAAAAAAAAAGAACAGTAGTAGTAATAATGTTTCACATCCATTCTAGAACTTGTTGACATCTGTCATACCACACTTTCAAAACCACGGTTGATTATTTCTGCCTGTAATTTAAGCACTGAATTTGGGGTTTTTTTTTTTTGTTGTTATGAATTATTAGAAGTAGCTCATATGTATTATTTGGTAAATCATTCTAACAAATATTTTCAAAATTGCTTCTCTTTAAAATTCAGCATTTCCTAAACTGAGCAAGTTACTTTTCAGATGAAACCAATGTAATCACTGAGTGACCATTTCAAACTCCTTCTTGTCACGAGATCTCCAATGACATCACATTTGCCCTCTTTAACTTGCCCTTTACTCTTCAAAGAGAAAATGTGCATACGCTGCAAAGTTGCATTTCTGGGTGTTATTTCAGTGGAGATCATTTAAGAAAGTGAAAACAAAAGTGGAGATGAAAACCAGACAGGAACAATGAGAGTTGGTCAAATATAAATTCCTATTCTCTACAATTTTAATTTTTGATGTAACCACAATGCAGGTTCAGGATAGCTTCTAAAACTCTTGAGTATCACAGTAACCATTTGTTGGCACTTGATATTCAAGGAAATAACAGTTGATTGTAAGACAAAGACTGAAAAACTGTGTAGCATACACATTTTTCCTCCTCTTAAAGATGTCAATCTTTTCAGCTCTATTCCAGCGCTTCTTAGCAAAGATTATGTTACAGCAAGATGTCTAAATAAATTCTACTCAAGTGACAAAGAGAAAATATTGATTCTGATATTATCCAATGATGGGAAATTTAGCATTTATACAGCTCGGTCTGGGAGAATAATGTTATCCACGATGAAAACATCTCTCCTTGACCAAAACAGACAGGCTCCTCTGAGCCCTCTTTTTGACTAGGCCTCATCCTTGGGCCTTGTCTGAGGCTTGCCTAGCCCAGCCATAGCACAAGTCCTCCTAAATTCATGTAGTGAGAATCTTCCCACCCTTGATACCTGATCAAGTTCTTTATCCCCCATGTTTGTTGGCTATAAATCCTGTGTCTTTACTGTATTTGAGGTGGAACGTGATCTCTCCCTGCCCTCATTGTGATAGTCTTGCCACGAATCACAAGAGTCCTAGTCTTGTTTACCTTTTAAAAAAGTATCAGTAATTTTTTTTCTTGAACAAGGACACAGGACTTTTAGGAGAAATCAATCTACCAATTCACTAGTTTTTCAGGATCTGCCCAACTTTTACTTATCTTTAAAGTAAAGTATAATATAATTTTACCTGCAGATATATAAGAGAGGGTCCCGACAGATATCAAGGAGTTAGGAGTAGGGGGAAAATAAGGAAACAAACAAACAAAAAAAAAGAGGTGAAATGTTACAGGAACATTAGAAGAGGGAGTAATAAAGATTCATACACATATCTTTTGGTTAATGTTTCAGTTTATATTAGAAAAACTTAGCCCCATAGGACCAGCCAAGGATCAGAAACATAAATGCCTAAAAGGATAATACAAATGGGGGAAACGAGCTGTTGAAATAACCAAAGGGGATATGAAGAATGTGGTGAGTGGGGTGGGGGAAGGGCACATCCTTCTGATGGTGGTACCTCCTAGCCCACCTAGCTGATACTCCCAGGTAGGAATATGGGCCAGTGTGGTTAGATTAGCTGAGTTTTCTCCCAAAACCCCAGGAATCCAGTTACTCTGGAGGAGAAGGAACTAAATTCAATTTTAGTGTGTGGCCCCACAATTCAAATAATTATAGTTATAAATCCATGCAAAGGAGACCCCCAGAAAGAAATGTGAGTAAAAATAAACATGCTTGGAATCAGAGAACATAATTAAGTGGAATTTCCCAAAGGTTTTGATGTTCCTCAACCTAAAGTACTCAGCTGATTTTCTTCATAGCCAAGAGCCACTTAAGTTCCTGCCCATGCCTCACACTTCCCCCCCAGCCTGTCCTTTTCTGGTTGTGATTCTGAAACACACACATATTGCATATACACACATTCAAAAAGTAATGACTGTGATGAATAACGATGCCTAAGTATGGAAAACCTGTAAATACATCTTACATTAGCCCAACTATGTGACCCAGGTGAAAACTACCCCATACCAACAGTTAATAAACAAGTGGATTGTAACCAACCATCTTTGTCTTCTAAGCATGAAGATTTATATAAGATAATAAACAGAAAAAAAAATAGCAACAACTTCAGAAATACATTTCTTTCTGGTTTATCTAATATACTCAAAATAGAAGTATAAAAAACAAACTACAATGTAAGCAGAGAGAGGTAAATGCACCAAAAACTAGACTTTGTAACTTGTGAAGTGAAAAGAGCTGCACTGTCTAAATAATTTGGGAAGAAGATCTACAGTGGAAAGGAGTCTGAAGACAGATATGGGTGGGACAAGACTAAAATTGATCCTGGTGTAACTGAAGCTATCAGGGAAAGTGAGCATCTATCTTGCTGAAATTAGACAAGATTTAGATATCTTTTTTCTCCCACTGTGTGCATAAATATACATATCAATGTGATGAAGCCTGTTTATGAACTGAAGCAGAGTAAGTGTTTGTTGACTTAATTGCATACCTGTGAATAAACAACAGTCTCATTTCGGTGATATCTCTGGGCCCATTTAATAAAACCAGGTAAAATGTGGGGGGAAACTAATGGCAATTTCTCTCTTGATTGAAACCAGTTTATTTTGGATTTGTTAACTTACCTCATTCCATTTTCTAACTATAAATATAGAGATGCAGTTGAAGCTGAAATAACTAGTGAGAGTGGGAAATATATGTGCAATATAAACACATTTTACTCATGAAGTCAATCTGGTGATTCTGGGATCCACATATTATTAATGTCTGGAAGTCAAGAGACACATGGTATATAATTTTACCACATCACAGAAGCTTGTGGAAACTTTTGGAAGAGGCCATATGGTTCTTCCTCCATTTACAAGCAGAAATGTGGTTTAACTGCTTCGCAGACAAATTATTATTAAACCCCCCACCCCTTTTCCCCCCAGCAAAATGACAATCTCAGTAATTTCCTCCCCCCAAAATCCCTTATATGGTCAAATCTGAATCTGTCCTGTTTAACTTAATTTCATGGTCTTTTGTTCTAATTAGGGTGGAAGAATATCTTTTCCATCAATAAACAACTGTAACTTGAAATATTTTCTATCTCTTCCATCAGTACAAACAATTAATTCTTAACCTGGCCCCCCCCCCCTCCCCGCCCTAGGGGGTTTTTTTACTGAATAGCCATCTCCTCTTCCCCTCCCCTCCCGCCCCACCACGTTTACCATAAAAAGGGTAGTCCAAATTGAAAGTAATACATTGTAGAATATGTTGGCCATCTTATAACACAACTGCAACTCTCTTATGTAGGAAGCTCATTTATTTGAATTTCATATTTCTCATTTTATCTCTTGACATATAATCATTGCTAAAGAGCCCAAATGGATAACATTGGCTTTGATTTTATAATAATGCTTTGAAATAATTTATGTTCTAGATGCCTAGGAAAAGTATGATGTACGTATGTAATTTTCTACTGGATAATCTGATCCTTGGAACAGATTCCCCTTTAATTCATATATAATAACTGCACATGATAGAACATTTATAAAATATTATACATGTTAGATAAAGAATGAATACAACATCTAGCATAAAAGTTGGAGAGGTTGAATCAAAATGAGAAGTAATCTCCCAGTGATTTGAGAACTTTATTTAAAATTATCACAAAATGATAAATGGCTTAATGACATATCTTGCAAAACTATTATTCTATTGGCATTTATCACATATAGATATGCCAGACCTATATCAATTACTACCTACTGACCATCTCAGCACACCAGCCATCCACAGGTCTTTGACCTCAAATTCTCTTTCCACAGGATCAGCAGACAAGCAAATAACTGATATAAGGAATTTACCACCTAAGCTTATGTTTCCTCTTTTTCTCATTTTTCCCCCTTTTATATCTTCAGTCTACTTTCTGTTCTTCAGTCCCTGGGGAGAAAATGATCTTTGAGGATCTTTGGTATTTCCTTTTCTCTATCCTGTACTTGGACACATTTTTAATCTCTAATATTTAAACACACACACATCTCAACACCTGCCTTTAATATTTAATAAATATATACTTGACAATTTTTGGTATTTCCCTGTCTCTTTGATTTACCTGCAAACTTACAGAATAATTTTACACTCTCTGTTTCCAATTCTCCATTTCCTTAACACATTACAAACTTCTGCCCACATCACCGGCACAAAACTGTACCAGGTGGCCAATGGCATCTTATTCTCTGATTATCAGTGGACATTTTTAGTCTCTGTTTTCCTTTACCTTTAGCAGCACTGAAAATTGCTCATTAATACTGATTTCTATATTCTGTCACTGTCTCATGTCCTCCTTATCCTACATTCCAAATGTAGACATTCCCAGGGATTTGAAATTGTCTCTCTTCTCTACCTTTGTACAGCTTTCCCTCAGTGATCTTAACTACTGCTGTGGCACTATCTCCTTTCTGCAAACAACTCCCACGTCTCTAATCCTAACTGGGGCCTTTCCTCCAACTGCCTACTTGATAGGAATGTCCCATGGACAAATATAATATCCTACTTCTTACTCAGAATCTGCTGGGTCCAAACTTAACCTTTTTGTCTTGAAATAAACATACTCCTCCAACTGCCGCAGTTCTGTTCAGGGTATTTCTTTTTCCTTCTTCCAAGTTACCTATATTCGAAATTTTGGAACACTCATTGGGCCAACTAATTTTCCTACTCACATCCCATCAAATAATCTACTTATTTCCCCTGCATATTCTTTTCCATTCCACTATGTTTCTGTACTTTTGGATTATACCTTCTGCTTCAACTATTACAATGACTTTTTTTTAATTGGTTTGCCCAAGGTGGCATCTTTCAACTCTACTTTTCCAAATGCAACCCACATTCTTCATTACATCATATAAATGGCCATCCTAACTTATCGCTTTCATTATGTCATCCTATTCAACATACTTCTGGAATGCAAACTCCTAATTCTTGGTATGGCATTCAATGCCTTTCATCTGGTTTTATTTTCATTTCCAGTTCTATCTTCCCCTATTCTTCCTCTCTGCCCCCAACCCTGGCCAATATATAAACTGTATCTGCTTACTATTCCTTGTGCTTCATTCATTTTCTCAGCTCCATGTCCTTATTCATGTATATGTCCTTCCCTGCCAGAATACTCTTTTGTCCTCCTGCTTCTAAAATCTTTGCCTATAAACATCCTATCATTTCATGATTATCTAAGCTTCCTACTCGGACTCAGTGCCTTCTAGGGTTCAGCTGAAAGTGACTTCTCTCTCCTGAATACTTTTCTAGCACTACCTTACAGCATTCACAAAGTACGTATTATGCAGCATTATTTACTGCCCTGAATTGTGGGGATATGAATCTAAGTATTCTCTCCTCCATTGCCTCCTCACATGAGATAGTACATTTCTCCAGGTCAGGGTTAATTTTTCATAACTGAAATCCCACTGCACTTGGCATAGAGTCTTTCACAAATCTGGCACTTGATAAAAAAAAAATAAATTAAATGAATTCAGACTGCAAACAATTACATCCAGAAAAATACAAGATTTTTAGACAGGATCATTAATAGTCACCTCTTTCTAGCTTCTAGAGTTTGCTAAAAGCCAAGTACAAGTAGGTGACTTTGTATTATGCAAATTCCCCATTCTTCACATTAGAAAAAAAATTAAAAATCCATAAGTTAATGCAGAATTTGGCTTAATTCCCACAGGAGGAACAAAACTATTTCATTTAAATGTTCCCTCTAGTCCTCAAGAGTCAGCATTTTTTAATGTGCATAAGTGAGAGAAGATAAAGAGTGTTGTCTTTTTAAAGTAACCTCGACAGAGAGATCAGTTTTATTTACACAAATGAAAAACTAAGAGTGGAAAAACTTAAAATGGCAATTTTGGTAGAGTTTTCCCATTATAAAAATGTTTTAATGTAGTATGACATTTAAGATTAGAGTATTGCCTCCTACCTCCCCAAAAAATCAAATAAATAGAATTAAAAAAATTAATGGCCCCATTTTGGTAATAAAATGTAACTGTATACTTCAGTAAATGACAATATACTGAATACCCCTGTAAAGAGACAATATCATAATCTAACACTTAAAATTATGTGTGCCCACTAATTTAGACTTTCATTAGTTTAGCATTTGTTCACTGGAATTCTTTGTACATAAAATATCCCAAGAAGTCAGTTGACAGTTTTAAAGCAGATTGTATGAAAAAACATATGGCTTTTGTAGAATAGAAAAGAATAAAGAAATTCATCGTGGGGCATACTGAAAAAATGGAATAGGTATTTTATTAAGAGAGAAATACATGCCACAGATAACAATACTGTTAATATGGTGATAGTAAGTGGCAGGACACAAGGTTGCAGCCACATATTTTACTGTGTACAATCATGATCTGACATGAGCATTGCCAACGGTCCCCCACATACAGCTACTGATTGTTATAGTTGGATGTTCTAACAACAGAAGAAAATGCCCTTTGAAAAATAAGATTAGATTACTGTGTAGACAAGAAAAATAGAAAAGACAGTGAAACTACTTAGAGAGAAGGGGAATGGAGGTCTCTTTACTGTGTCCTCTTCCAAGCAGGGAACTGAAATTTATTAAGTTAAAGCACAGAAATAACATAGAATGTTTTCAGGACAAAGAGAATAACAGCTATGATCAAGATAAATGTTCAATGGATGCTTTAATTTGGATCAGATGCTAACCACTAATAAATCACTATATGGACTATTGTTTTAAACAGGTCTCCTTGGTTCAGAACACAAACTTACATATTACTGCCAATGTCTTTATTTTATCAGTCTTGCCACGGTGGCAACTTACTTACCTAGATTACATACAGAAAACCAAAACACAATTCATAAAACAGATTAGGGAAAGACCACATCTGTTGACCCACAACTGTAACATCATTTACTTATTGTTAAATTTGAACTTCCTATTCTATCCAAATCCATAAAATACTTAATTTATTGCTACCAGATAAAGGAAGTAGAATTTGAATAAATGCATTTTTTCCGAGGCATGTTTATGAAGAAACTTTTTGGGGTTTCAGAAAAAAATGGCTTTACGTTGGGAGATTAAATATTGATTTTATGATTTGGCTGGCCATTTAAAATAAACAAGCTCATGAGTCTGGCTTAAATCTGGAATGCCTCAGCATCTTTTTCATTTTTTTAGGTCAGGTCAAATAGCTCAGATAGCTGTTTTCTCATTAATCCATTATAATGTGCTGAAGAAGACCATTTGATCAACTACTTAGCAAAAATAAAAGTGATACTCAAGTGACTGATACTCAGTGAGTAAAAGTTGAACTTAACATCACCATTTTTATGTATATTGTGGGCCTTATATTAACCATTGTGAAGGGAACAAAAAAAAGGTAAGAAAAAAAAAACCCTTGATTCTCATCTTCAGTTGAAGTTGTAATAATTAAAGATTTCATATTCAACCCTTAGAAATGCTATACAGGGGCGCCTGGGTGACTCAGTTGGCTAAGCAGCCGACTTCGGCTCAGTCATGATTTCAAGGTTCCAGGAGTTTGAGCCCTGTGGAGCGCTCTGTGCTGACAGCTCAGAGCCTGGAGCCACCTTTGAATTCTGTGTCTCCCTTTCTTTCTCTGCCCCTTCCCTGCTCACACTCTACGTCTCAAAAATAAAGACACAATCAAAAATTTTTTAAAAAAATAATGCTATAAAAAGAGGTCCATCTCAGGCATTCACAAAGCTATGCCCCCTGCCTATCTCTCCCTGTACCTCCAAACTCCCCTTTTCTTGCTCTGTTTTTTCCTAAAGCACTTAATCACTGTCTGATGCCATATATACTTTACTTATTCTTCTGCTTCATCTCCTCAGACTAAATTGTAAGCTCCTAACAGACAGGAACTCAGGTCAGTTTTATGCATTGCTGTGTATTCAGTGCCTGGAATAGTGCTTGGCACTAACAGGTACTCAGTAAATATTTACCAAATACATAAACGAGGGAATCATTTTTCTTTTTTGCTGCCTAGACTTTTGGTTTCCATTTCCTAAGATATAACTGCATTTTTTCCAGCAAGCATTCTCTTAGGCACAGAGAGGCCTGGGTTATCATGGGATCCCACTCTCCAGTTATGATACTGAGTGAGTTACTAATTTCTCCAAGATTCAGCAGAACGGGGACCACAGAAGTACCTGTGGGTTGTTGTGAGAAATCAATGAAGTACTTAACATGATGCCTGACACACAATCAGTGTTTAAGAAATTTCAGCTATTATTGTTCTTACCATTACAACTATTGAATTATTTTCTTCTGTTGCAAACAGTTCACTGATTCTTGAAGTACCTCATAATTAATGAAACTGGGGGCACGGACATTGAGGGCTAAGATTGCATGTGGTTATATATGCTTTAAAAAAAAAAAGCTACTCCTCCTGTGGGTAGCGTTCAGGGAACATTAATCCTCCTCTTTTGTGCTCCCACAGGACTGTATATACCTCTGCTTAGGAATTGCCACACTGTGTTTCAACTAGTTGATTATGTTCCATCTTCTCTGCTACATTATGTAGTCTTTTAGGGAATGAAATCAAATCTCTGTATCCTATCACAAAGCAGGCACTCCATAGTCGTTTGCCCAACGGAAGAGTTACTGTATAAAAATGAGACTTATCCCATTATTTGTAGTCACATCACACATGCATTTTCATTACTGTTTCAAAATTAATTTCTCAATAGACAGTCTATATCTGGAGAGTAAGGGGAGAAGGTTTTAGTGTTGGAGGGTGATGCAGAGCAGGGTGTATGAGAATAAAAGCAACGCGCCGAGGTCAGTGATGTGCGGCGAATAAAAAACGGCTTAGAAGACAGATATAAAACCAGTTCTTATTTTCTCATAGATGGTTACTCTATTTCAATGGTAATGATCTAATTTATATCCATCGCACTTTATGGAAGTGTGACTACTCAGGGAAAAATTCTAATAAAAACATACTTGATAAAGTTGACAAGCACAGTTATTAGAAATGAGGACCGTGGAATAGGAAAGAGGCATGACTCAAGGTTTGAGTGTATGTAAAGATCAAAAAAAGCTTCTGATGTTAGGAAGTCCTTAGGTATTAAACGCCGCAGCAAAGATACTTTCAAGGAACTAATTTTAAAAGCCAATCAGATGCCAAGTATGTAATAACACTAAGACGTGTATTCAAATGATAAAACTGTATGGTGGTTTATACAAGACAGAAAACAGAAATTTGTACCTCTGCAAAAAGAAAGAGGCTTGAGACCGGCAGATTTGATTGTTGAATTAGCCATTTAGTGGGTACTCAGAATAAGGGAACAGAGAGGAAAAAGCCCAGCATCAGGAGACTTCTTTATCTAAAGCTATCACATGCTGTGAATCTATTCCTTTGAGTAACGTTTCTCATTAGCGAAGTACTTACATTAGGTCTCAGTCTGGCCGCCAGATCATAGTACTTCTCGGCTGCTTCGTTGAGGCTAGCCTGCCTGTTAAAGATTAAAAAAAAAAAAAAAAAATCAAACTATATCATTTATTTATTTATTTTTTCAACGTTTTATTTATTTTTGGGACAGAGAGAGACAGAGCATGAACGGGGGAGGGGCAGAGAGAGAGGGAGACACAGAATCGGAAACAGGCTCCAGGCTCTGAGCCATCAGCCCAGAGCCTGACGCGGGGCTCGAACTCACGGACCGCGAGATCGTGACCTGGCTGAAGTCGGATGCTCAACCGACTGCGCCACCCAGGCGCCCCTATATCATTTATTTTAAAATTGCAGAGAGGTGAACAGAATCATTACCTTTTTAAAATACTAACTTTTTACAATATTACAGTCATACCAATATTAATTTTTTAAAATATTACAATCATACCAATCAAGCCTTAAGTTGCTTTAGCAAAAGAAATTGCTTTAGCAATTCAATACATTAAATTGAATGTAGGCAATGTACTTATTGTGTTTAAGGCATTATAAATAGTATTTCAACATAATGCACTCAGTAGGCATTATTAGTTTAAATTTACATATTAGGGATTAGAAATGTTATTCTTCTTTTCTAATCTAACACAGATAATGTTATAGGGTTGGGAGTCTCCATTTTCAACATGATATCCCAGAAAAATCTTAAGTTTTTAAAATAAAATGTCTGTATCTATCCAGAAATACATTTTGTTTCCAGTTTAGGAGGGGAACCATCCATTGTGTGTAGCCTACAGGGGAAAAAAAAAAGTTCAGATTCTTCCTCTGCTGACTCTCTGTACCAGGGTGGGCACATGACATAGTCCCAGCTAACTGCATGTTCTTGCTTGGGACTTTCATTTCTCAATGAGAGAAGATGAAAGAATGGCTAGAATTCACTGACAATCGTGGAAGCAATAAGCTATCTCTTGGTCAGACCCGCACCCCCCCCCCGCCCGTAAACAGTCGCCATCGCATGTCCTACTTCTTCACATTTCTGGGGCTACCTTGTTTCCTGCTGATTCAAGCTATGTTCTCCAGCCTATAGAGAGCTCAGTAGTTCCCACATCCTTCAAATAGCCAGTTCATCTTGACTAACACTGAATACCAGGAGTGGTGCAGTTGACTTATACAATAAGATCCACTGAATTTTACTGATAAGTTTATGCATTGTCTATTCTTGCAATTCAAAACAGACCCCTAGGCTCAGCCAACGGGTTACGAGGAGAAATCAAGTGTCAGAGTCCTGAGGAAGCTCGGCCAATTAGCCATCAGCATAGCATGTTTTTCAATCATGCAATGGTGCTTCAGAAAACCTTCAAAGATGATAAGTAATAAGCGCTACAAGCTCTTGCTGGTATGTGGTAATCCAGTGACTGTATTTGAAGAGTATAGAGATGCTATAGACAAATGTCAAATTCAACGTCAGATGATGCATATAGCACACCTACAATGTAAACAGTAGTAATCAATGGCTTGGGGTCTGAAGTAAAACTGGAGTAGTCTCTTTTGAAATTGTTCAAAAGCTTTTGATGGAGTACAATGGAATATTACTCAGCTATAAAAAAAACAATGAGATCTTGCCATTTGCAATAATATGGATGGACCTAGAGGGTATAATGCCAAATGAAATAAGTCAGAGAAAGAAATATAAATACCATATGATTTCACTCATACATGGAATTTAGAAACAAAGAAAAAAGGCAAAACAACCCCTCACAGACCATTTTTTTAAAATGTTTATTTACGTTGAGAGAGGGAGAGAGAAAGAGTACGAGCAGGGGGAGGGGCAGAGAGAGAAGGAGAGACAGAATCCCAAGCATATTCCACAGTGTCAGCGGAGAACTGGATATGGAGCTCAAACTCATGAAACATGAGATCATGACCTGAGCGGAGACCAAGAGGGCGGGACACTTAAACAACTGAGCCACCCAGGCCCCCACCACCACAGACTCTTAAATACAGAGAACAAACTGGTGGTTGCCAGAGGGAAGCTGGGTGGGGGTTGGGTGAAATAGATAAGGGGATTAAGAGCACACTTACCCTGAAGAACACTGAGTAATATATAGAAATGTTTAATCATTGTATCCTACACTTGAAAGTAATTAACACTGTATGTTAATTATACTGAATACAAAATAAAGAAATACCCAAACTGGTGGGACTGGGGGTGGGGAAGCTTTTGGGGTGAGAAGATGGCAAAGAGGTCAGGAATAAAGAGCAGAAACAAAAATTAATGCTGTCAATTAGAAAACCACATTCAGATTTTAAAAGAGAAGGCTCAATTAGCCTATAAAATTGAATTTGCACTTTGGTCAAGTGCAAATAAAAACTATAAAGACATACCCCATGCAACCATATAAATTATACAAATAACTGAAGATAACATCTCTCTGGAGACCAGGACATATTTTTCTAATTTTTAAAGGAAAAATAATTAGAAACATTGCTATTTTTAATGGGGTTACAGAGAAAGTAAAAACCCTTGACCTAAGGCTCTACTGGACTCATGACAGTTACAATGTGCTGTTGCAATTTATATTCTCATAAATGTTGAAGTTCAATTTCAATATGTCAAGAAATGTACTTTAGTCTGGTATGAAACAGTAAAAATTTCCTTGCTAGGGTATTTAATGAAGGTTCGCTCCACCAAATTATAGAATCACTTTGGTTCAAATTCATTTGGAAATCTGAACCAGAATTCATTAGGTCATGCCCTGGAAGGGTTTTCTCCAGAGGAAAATAAAAGGCAGGGAGGTAGGAAATTAGTGTAACTTAATACTACAAAGAAGTAAGTTACTTTGAAGCAAAATCGACCAATACATGTCTAACATGGGAAGTACAGGAACCATTAATATTCATCTTTATGGACATTTAAATTCATCAGGTAGATAAGGAGAAACTGAGGAATTCACTATACAATGTGCCTTTAAAATAACAATGAACACAACTGGAAAAAAAAAGGTGTTTTCCCCAAAAGTAGTTGTTAGTTTTTAAAGTCTTCATTGTCTTTAGTAGTTTAATTCCCAAAGGAAATATCTAGTTTAGGAGTCTTAGTTTCTTAAGCTATAAGTAAAATTGATGATATTCTAACGAAATAGAAAAAAAAATAGAGTTTATTAGATTTGTCACATAACTGTGAAAATTAATTTTCACTCTAGGACTATAGGGGAAAGAGTATGCCAATTCTACCCACCGTGTGTTCACTTATATTCTTGTTTTATTCTCTAGACGAGAGACAAAACTCATGAGGAACTGTCCAGTGTCCACTCTACAGTGTATGTTGTATTTCTTACTCACCTCTGCAAGAAACATCATGGGACTGCGTAATAAATCTTAATCGCAAAAATTACTGAATCATTATTCAACATTTGAAACTGAGGAAATTAGTAATCTTCTGCTAGTTGCTCAGGGGATTCTTGAATTGTAAAGAACCTCAACCTCTGAATTGTTAGGACTAACTGCAGAACCCAGGTTGCCAGGACTGCTAGGATAGAACTATTTAAAGAAGCTGATGAATAACTTTTCCTGAATACCTACACCCTTTCTTTCTTCACTGTTTTGTCTCTAGGACAGGAAATTTCTAAATCCTCTATGCGTCACTTATAAAATACCAGGAATTGATTATTCCAAGTTCCAACACCACCATGAAGTAACTGCTATTACAATCCCCATTTTGCACATGTGTAAAATGAAGCTTAGAGAAGCCGATAACTTCCCCAAAGTTATATGGCTGGTAAGTGACTGATCTGGGAGTCATAGATTCTATAGCTAAGTATGTGAACCACGGGATCATGCCGATATCTTCGTATACACCGATATGTAGCAGAATGATATGTGATATATTGTTCTGTGGCAGGTGACTACAAAATTTTCTACACCAAATATGAAGAAAGGAAGAAGATATGCTTTTTGATTATACTGTTTAAAAGACATGATTTAAGTGTAAGAGATGAGATTTGAAAAGGGGAGAATACGGAGGACATTTGCAATTATAGGTTTACTTCCTTCCATCTCCGTCTTCCATACTGATAGAAGTGAACTTCACCAGACCAAATGGAGCACATGACAGTTGTTAAGAACAGAATGAAATGCACCATTCTGTTTTGCTTCATATACCTCAAGAAGGGGGAAGAGGAGGAACTCAGGGGAAAGGCGAAGAAAGGGGGAATGAGGAAAAGTGAGAACTGTGTTGGATATTCACTTCCCTACCCCCACAATCTCCCATTTTTAGAGAAGGGTTGCAATTACATATGGAGGGCAATCAGAAGTTCCCCACGTGTCCAAGTAGAAGACTCAGAAGGTAGGTAAAGAGGAAAAGCAGTGGCTCTCCCAAGAAATCTCCCAGGCCAGATGTACACATCCTTGAGTTTTTAACCACAACAGACTTTATAAAGCCAGAAATGAGATGAGGAGTAATAAAAATCATTCATACCAGGAAGCTACACTGGGTCCCAGTGGGTGACTACCCCCATCTAACATGACACCCCTAAGAATTAACATTAACATAAGAAAAGTTATGTCCCTTATCATCTATGCCAATAATAGATTTATCAGCTGGAGATTCAGATGAGGCTCCTATCTCACTGCCAACTCCTGACAATCATATATGTAGAGCCCTTCCCCTCTTCAATATTATCTGTGGTCCCTCAGGGCCAGAAAAGGTAAGGAAGTAAAAAAAAAAAAAAAGCCTAGATGGTATTTGTAAACTGGACTATGAAGTAAACCTTAATTCCCAAAAACTCACTGGATTGGGCTATCTTTTAAAATTTATTTTTTTGCCATCTGTGAAAAGGTGGGTTCAGAGTGAACACAAAAAGTAATGAAAGTCAGAAACAAATGTCATTATTTGATTACTAAAGAATTCCATTTTGTACATGGGACTATGAAACCTGTATCTATTAAACAATATAGAAATATATTTCATGTATCTGACTCCCCTCCCTAGTGTTATAATAGAAAAGTATCTTTTGGAACACAGGTTTATGGCCCAATATTATTATTTTTATTTTTTTTATTTTTTTTATTTTAGAGAGAGAGAGAGCAAGCATGTAAGCTGGGCAGAGGGGCTGCAGTATGGGTGGGGAGAGAGAGAGGAAGAGAGAAAAAGAAACTTAAGCATGTTCCACGTTCAGCACAGAGCCGTACGCAGGACTCGATCCCATGACCCTGAGATCATGACCTGAGCCGAAATCAAGTCAGATGCTCAAATGACTGAGCCACCAAGGTTCCCCTATGGCCCAATATTCTTAAAAGAAAAGATATATTAAAAAAATGTGGGAGTCAATTACGTTATGAAATAACAACTTAATATACTCCGTGAATGTTTAAAAGGAATCTGATTAAGAGAATCATTTCTAACTGCCTACATTTGTATGTATTCTGTGAGAATTATAAAATTAAAGGTTGCTAAATTTAAAATTACTTCCTTTAAATTATAAAAAAACTTTAATAACATTTAGAACACTGATTATTAGTAGCTGTGAACTGTCAATTTTAAATTAAAAATTACTTAACATGGATAATATTCACTGTTTGACTCATACAAAAGATAATATTTTATTAAAGTCTTGGTGATTATTCTCAAGGATAACTTGAGGAGGAATCATCTCCTCCATCTTCTTTTCTTATCTTTATTTTTATTTATTTTTTGAGAGAGAGAGAAAGCCAGGGAGGGGCAGAGGGTGAGAGAGAGAGAGAGAAAAGAGAGAGAGAGAAATCCCAAGCAGGCTTCACACTGTCAGCACAGAGTCCGATGGCAGGCTCAAAACCACAAACCATGAGATCATGACCTGAGCCAAAACCAAGAGTCGGGCCCTTAACTGACTAAGCTACCCAGGCCCCTCACTCCTTCTCCTTCTACACTAGAGAACTGTTTGTTCTCACATCATCAAAGTAAAATGAAACAGTAGCTGAGTTTTCCTGGGTTCTTGCCAACCGATAAACTGAAGTGTGACTTAAGTTACTCAAAGCAGCACTAAATTTTAATTGTAATTGATAAGTTGTATAATAGGAATAGAAGTAGAACTGAAGTAAACAAAGACATAAAAGTGTGTGGAAAATCTTAAAAGGGCAAAACCAGAGTCACACATATATACCAACAATGAAGCAGAAAAGATCCTTCTAATAGAACTCCTAGAAGATATTGCTTATAACCATCAAATCACCTTAAATGAAAAGTTCTCTGTCAAGACATCAAAAATAGGCTACGTGATCTGTTGACATCCATCTTGGTTCTAAACATAAAAGATGGTGAGGTAAAGCAGACATGTAGCAATAATCAAGGAAAAGGCGAGGCTGATGGTATAATTTCACAAAAGATTCCTGAATTAGAAACTTCTTGATGCCCCTTGAGAGTCTGAGTTTATTCTTTCATGACCTCAGATCTTTCAGGGCTGCGAAGGACAGGTTAAGCCTATGTCTGAAAAGATTATAAAACAAAATGTACTGGAGATATTAAAAGGGAGGAAATGTTTATTGGCAATGTCAGTTATAATATGCATATATAGTAAATAACTACTTATGTTCAATTCATAAAGCTTGGGTGGGGAGAAGGAGTTGGGAGGATGGAAAGAAGACAGGCAAGATAGAACTTGCTTGCAGGGGTGATCTGAGAACCAACATCGTTAAGTATCACCTGGGACTTGTTAGAAATGTAAAACCTCAGGCACCATCCAAACATACTAAATCAGAACGTGCATTTTAACAAGATCCCCAGGTGATTCACATGCACATTCATGTTGGAGAGGCACTCGGTTGGAAGATGCAACCTTCAACCTCATCTGCCACTGCCCTTTGCTTTAAAGACCTTACAACCCATTACAACCTAGTTGAAATAAACCCCCTCTGGACCAAAAGTTGGCAATAAAGTACAATTTATAATTGAAGAATCCAATGACTTTTCAAGGGGTCTTTGGTAATTTTGGAAGTATTAAAGACGAAAGGCCTAAGAGAGCTTTGAAAAAAATATATCTCCAATGTGTGTGTGTGTGTGTGTGTGTGTGTGTGTGTGTGTGTGTGTGTGTGTACACATTTCCAATCCACTTTGAGAAATAATTTGATTTGGTTCCTTTCTTTCTTAAGAATTTCACTTTAAGCGTGCCTAGATGGTTCAGTCAGTTGAGTGGCTGGCTCTTGATTTCAGCTCAGGTCCTGATATCACAGTTGGTGGGATTGAGCCCCGTGTCTAGCACTGTGCTGATAGCATAGAGCCTTCCTGAAATTCTGTCTCTCCCCCTCTCTCTGCCCTTGCCCTGATCATGCTCTCTTTCTCTCTCAAGATAAATTAATAAACATTTTTTTTCAATTTTATGTCACTTCTAGTGGAATTTATAAAGAAATTAGTATACTTAAAGTCTCTAATTTTAACATATTTAATTATATAAGATTGTGTCCAGTACAGAAATTTAAAGACAACAATTCTTTTTCAAATACTCCTTCTGCTCATTAGAAATCAGGGAAGCAATGGGAATCAGCTGGTACAGTGCAGGTCCTTACTACCTTAGGGAGCAGCGACAACCTGGCCCTTAGTCCTGGAAAAAAGAGAAGTTCACGCTTCGTGCAGCTTTAAGTGTGTCCTTTGTCAGACACTGTACCAGTCTAAAAAGTTAGTATCTCTTTGAGAGTACAAAGGTGGAGTTCTCCCTCCTATAACTATAACTCTACTTTTCGAAAATTTATCATAAAGAGATAATTTAATAATATTGGAAGGGTCTTACTGTTTAGGACTCACACATTTGATAACCTGTTACTCTATAAATCCTTTCTCCAACAATAAATTCAAGAATCGCAGCCTCTACATAGTCACCCAGTCATAAAGACATGAGGGAGCTAATCTGACACAGTAAAAACAGTTATACTTGGCCAGAATACACTAAATTTAAATCCCAGCTTTACTTTACCAACTGTGGGAGATATGGGCTCTTTTAAAGCCTCAGTATCTTCGTAAGTCAAATGGGAATATTGTTGTCTACTTCACATATGTGCAATTATAACTAAGAGAGTGACAGATATAAAACACAAAATACAGCACCAGGCAGACAGAACATACTTAAATAAATGCTACCTTTGTTCTTCCCTTACTCTGTTAAGTGGATGAAAAAACAAAAAAATTCCGCCAGAGTCCATGAATGCTGTGAATCAGGTAAAGTTTGTTTTTAGTGCCTGTGGACTTCCTCCCAGTATCTCCCAAGTATCTTTGTGCCATCTCTAGCTTCTAGTTCTAGGAGAACACTGAGTAAATTCATTCATACAAAATGCTCCTAACAGAATAACTGATTCAATACTTTCTTCTTACAACTCTCTAGATATAACTCTACTGAGTTCTAGCATTTTAAATTCCTCTGATTATTTTCCTTTGATGATAACCAATCTCCTTTTTAATAATGCTCTCATCTGGAAGCATCCAGTACTTCTCCCATTTTATTTGAAGTACTAAAAATGTCAACACATATGGTTAATATTCATTATGTGAGGCCACTCGACATCTGTGATCACCCTCCCTATAAATGTATTTGGTAATCAGCCACGATGTGGACCCCACCTTCCCAAGAAGGCAGAAGCCAACTGCCTCCTCTTCCAACTCTCTAGTAGCCAAGAGTCTAACCCATGACTCAGGTTTCACCAATCAGATGCAGCTGCAAGAGAAACAAGGTCAGCAATAAGCCTAACGGGGTGGCGGCTGCACCTAGGAGGACCATCTAATGAACGTGGGGCTTGCTCTGCTTGGTTCCTTGTGGGTGATGGTGGTGGAGCTTGGGACTGCAAAAGTTGCTGAGTCCCAGAGAAAGCTAGTTGGTTGGGCATTACTTCTGACTGTGTAGAGTGATCTCAAGCCCAAGAGAGAGCCTGTGGGCTACAGAATACTCTCCTAATAAATTCTGCTTCTGCTTAAACTGGCAAGAGAGAATTCTTCAGTATGCAACTAAAAAGTGTGACCCAGACATGAAGACAAGCTTAGGAGGAGGTCTATTTTCGGCAGTTTTGCTTTCAATACGATGACAGAGGCCTTCATCCTAGCTTGGAAATTTTCTGTTTGTTGATAATGCCTAATGTGTTCTATGCTCGCCTTCAGAAATTTTCTATTTATGTTAACATTTATATATACAAAACCAAATAAAACTACATATATGTATAAATGCTAAACATGACTACACACACACATATATGGCATGTAACTATACATCTTTATATATACACAAATAAGACTATGTATCACATCTATATACATGCCACATATATACTGTATATGGTATATATGCATACCTGTACCCTACATATAATTATACTAACATATGTGTAATTATGAGTATGTATATAATGTTCTCAATCCACCCTCCAATCTTTTATCCTTTCGGTCACCATTTTGATGTCTTTAGTACTTATGATTTAAGTTCTGAAAAGATACCTGTAACTTCTATTTAAATTATTAGTCTATCAGATGCTGGGGTGGCTCAGTTGGCTAAGCATCTGACTCCTGATCTCAGATCAGGTCATGATCTTACAATTAGTGAGTTCAAGCCCTGCATCAGGCTCTTTGCTGTTATGCAGTATGTAGTATGCAGCCTGCTTGGGAATCTCTTTCTCTCTGCCTCTCTCTCTGCTCCTCCCCTCCTCACAATCCTGTGCACTCTCATTCTCTCATTCTCTCTCAAAAATAAAAAACACTTAGAATATAATAATAAAATAAATTATCAGTCTAACAATTACCCATTACCTCCACTGCAGTTATAACCTCAGAGATCTTATTAATCTCTCAGTAATCTTTTCTAATGTCACACTGTTCCTCTTTCAAACCACCTATTTCATTTTCAAAGATATTTTCTGTGTCAGTTAGGCTAGTTAGGTGACACTGTGATAATATAAACACACCTTAAATCTCAGTGAAGTAAGACAACAAAGTTTATTTCTCACTCACTCATTCAGTGCACGTGAGTAGGGAGGCTCTGTCCGCCTCTGGTCATTTCAGGATCAATTTCCACAATTTCCAAGTCAGAAAAGGGAAGGGCCTGGACTCTTACAGCTTTGGCTCAAAAGTGACATATTCATATCCACACACATTCAACAACCCAAATAAGATCCATAAAGGTCTTCAACTTGGAAGAAGCAGAAAAGTATAATCCTATTACGTTTATTGAAGGTGGAAGGCCTACACATTTGGTAAACAGCATTAATTCTTTCATACCACATAATGTTCTTGTGAATCACCTAAATAGCAGGAATTTATAGATAGCCTAAGTGGCTCTTGGGTTTAATGTAAATCTCACTGCTTTCATGAGGGCTCTTTACTTGGATACATCTGATTTGTCATTCTTATCTGAACTGACAATTTGAAATCCTATATTTCAAACTTTCTATGTGCTAATTCTACACAGACAGATCACTATCCACTACTGAGAGTTGAAATGGGTCTGTTTGAAATTTCTCAAATTTCAAGCCTCTGGAAGGTCCCAATAAGATGAAGATTTGTCCCTTGATGGTTAGCCCCAGGACGTTCCCTCTCGCAATCTCATCCAGGTGGAATAACTTTTTTTTTTTTTTTTTTGGATTTGTGATAAGCCATTTTTTCCTCATTAATGGACTCTTTGGGCAATTTCACTGGAATTAGCCAAGGAAAGGTAAGTTAAATTAATGTGTTCAAACCATTCCTTGAACTACAACATTTCCTAAATTGCTGATTTTGGATAGGACGGTAGCCATTAATCCAGTCAACCAAGACAAACCAGGGAGACATCAGCTCTTTCCCTCATACCCTGCCTTATACTCTTTTCCTTCACCAAACCCTGTGAATTTTGTCTCCTAAGTACCTAGCAAAACAACAGAGCTCTGAGGCAAGAATTAATACCAAACTCAATATACAATAATTTGGCATTACCAGAGGAAATGTTACATGTAACATTAAATAAGCAAGATCTTGATAGCTAAGGATTTTGATAATGCTGCTCAAGGCAAAACCAGTAGCCTTTCTTACTCCTTTCAGCAAAGTCCTAAGTGCTCTTGATTAATAAGGGAAAAGGTTGCTATTCAGTTTGCACAGTAAGTACTCAAGAAATAGTTGAATTTGATAAAGGGGAAAAACAGAAAAATGGAGTAAAAACATTCATGGGGACTGCCACCAATTTGGGTAGGCTATAGCCAGGTTGCTGTGTCCATAATTGCAATCAATATTAGGAAGGTGTTGACTGCAACTTAATGAGAAATGCAGACTGCAGAAAGCTAGAAGGAAGGTTCTGAAAAATAAATCCTAAAGATTTCTACATCACCAAGGTATAACAAAAATTTTCCACTGGTTTCTGGCACTATGGTAACTAAGGAAAAGTTATGAGTGATATATTTAACAAGGACGTTATTTTTGTAATGTTCTTATAATGGGTTTCAATTGGTAGACTTTGAATTTCAGGTAATGACTTAATACGTAGCAAAATGCCTTACTGATGAAAGTATCTATTATGATTAAGATGAATTAGCCCGTAGAAAGTTGTGCATATCCATCCTTGCAAATGGTTTATTGTGACTAAAAGCATGGTGTTTTATTCATGAAGAACAAGTTCCTTCCCTATAACAGCCCTAAGCTTGTCATGCAAATGGAAGTGTCCTTTAAAAATTATCCTTGCATTGAAGGTTCTTGCAGATTGGCTATAGTTTATTTTATAAATATACCAACAGTTGATTGAATACTGGTTTCTCTTTGTAGATACCAGCTTTAGGAATGCTAAATGTTAAAGGTGGAGTGAGTACATTCAACTGAGACCGCACAGAACACTCTTTACTCTCAGACTTTGAATTTATTTAAAACTTATAAAAAGCTAAGTAGGAAGCCAAGTGGTTCTCAAAGGACAATGCAAGGGATACTTGAGGTATTGGAAATAGTCTGTACTTTGACTATGATGATGGATACACAAGCCTGTACACATGTGATAAAAAAAAAGGCACAGAAATAAATAAATACACACACACATACACACACACATACATACACATACACACAGGGATACAAGTATAACTAGAGAAACTCAGTAAGATCAGTGGAGTGTATCAATGTCAATTTCCTGCATTTGATATTATACTATCATTTTATGATATTACCATTGGGGAAACTGGATAAATGATACAGGGGATCTCTATATTATTTCTTACACCTGTATATAAATCTATAATGATCTCAAAATAAAAACTAAGCAAAACTACTTTTCTTGAAATGCCATGTTTTAAAGCCATCCAAATGTGAAGGAATTCCTTTGGTATTTTTCTTCCCTTGTAAGAGAGTAATCTACATGATTATAAACCTATCCTTAGAACCAAGCACAGAGCCCATAGTGTGAATGTCAGCTAATGAAGCATTTAGATAGAGATTTAATTAAGTGAAATTCAGGCAGTATTTAATTAAGTGAAATTGTGGGAGAAGGGGTATTCATATTGCTAATAGAACAAATACTGCTTTTTAAAAAACTGTATAAATCATTTGAGTTTCTTAAAAACATTTTCCTTTAACCTAAAACACCACTTATGGATGCATTAAACATTCTTTTTATATTCACAACAAAAATTGATGATCTGCCTTTTAATTGCTTTGCTAATATTATAATTATCCTTTATGATATCTTTCTGAAAATAGAAGTATTAAAAGGTCTACAAAGATATATTGTTTCAGGGCCATTTTGAGACTTTGATAAGCCTTAGGTATATTTATATTTGACAATCTTCTCCACCACCAAACATAATAAAATAAATTCACATGCCACATTCATGGGAATGTGGAAGGGAGTGTGAAGGGAATCACAAGGGAACGTGAATTTCCCTTTTCATGGGAAAAGGGGTCTCAATATTTTTCAGAGTTCTGAATGCTTATATGCCCTACATATACTGTGCACATGGACTTTAATGAATACAATACACCTGACTGATTTTAGCATGGTAAAAAGCACAATTCACTTCAAGAATGTGGAATAAGGCGGTATGACAGGTGAATCAGTATACCTAATTGCCTTCCCAAAGCCACAAAGTTGGTCTTCTAAGGTATAGTAGCAAAACAAACCTGAGCATGTGGGCAGCACTGAAGACCACATCGAACTCTGTGCTGTCCAATTCAGCTGCTTTTTTTGCCATCTCAGCTGCTTCTATGAGGCGAGCTTCTTCCAGAAGAAACTGACCTGTAAAGTATAAAAGCAAGTGAGCTTCAACTTGGAAAATACAAATCTAATCCTGTGAAGCCATTAAAGCTGCTACAGAGGAAAATATAAAAATAGCGGTAAACATGATCTGAAGCTAAGGTTTATGTATGCTGTACATCTATATCTCTTCACTTGGTTATATTTTATATGCCTTTCCCTTCATTGCAGGACATCCCAATGTACCAGTCTGGTACATTAATAGAGTTGGGTCTTTTCTTGTCCTTAAAAAAAAAATTGTGTATAGACTATCGAACCAAGAAATAAAATGAATACATTTAAAGATATATTACAAAAAAGAATTAAATTTATTTTAATTATTAGTCCTTTAAAACAGCTACTGTCTCTTATGCATATGTGCAAACAAGGCTATCTATATTGAGATATATTCATTTCTTATATTCAAGCAGCACTACAATTATTGAAGGAACATACAAAGGTCCATTTAGCATTTACTCACTATTAATTAGATTGATTACTAAACATGGAATAAATATTAACAAGTTCACATTTTTGAGATTGCTTTCAAGTCTGCTTTGCAAGGTTAGAATTATTGCAGATAGAGCCATACTATTCTTTGAAACTATACCTCAAGAATTGATATAGGGTACTATCCCAGAAACACATTCTAAGGACAAAAAAAAAAAAAAAAAAAGAAGAATTGGGTCCAATTTTAAGGATGTAAATAGGCAAGCAGAGAGAATAGGCTGACTTTTTGATTTTTTCCTTTATAACTGGAGATTTATTAACAGCACAAGTAATGAAGTTTGGCCCTATCTGACAAAGTTTGGCCCTTTCAAAAGAAAACCACAGCAATGCATAACAGTCTTCTAACCCAAAAGGACTGGTCTTAAGATACAAGAGGACATTTTCTGTTTTAAGAATTTATAATAAGCTACAGATATTGCTTGTATTTAAGCATTTCTAAACTTAAATTGGTAAGAAATGGTAAGTAAAGATAAACCTATGGTTTCAAGCCTACTTATTAAAATGCAGTGACAAAGTTTTAAGATCAGAACTTAGACATCTCTCAGGTATTTCTACTGAAAGTTGTACATTACTCTCTTAGTTTGTCACCTAATACTATGCCTTTCTCATGCCTCAAAATAAACATAATTGTTAGGTCAGAAGATTATTAAGGACACAGATTTATAAATGCATTTGACCCTTGAATACACAGGTTTGAACTACATGGGTCCACTTATACGTAGTTGTGTTTTTGCTTTGTTTTTTGACAAATACAGTACACTACTAGAAATGTATTTTCCCTTCCTTATGATTTCAACTTTTTTTCTCTAGCTTAATTACTCTATTCTAAAAATACAGTATATAATATACATAACATACAAAATAGGTGTTAACAGTCTGTGTTATCAGTAAGGCTTCTAGTCAACAGTAGGCTATTAGTAGTTAAGTTTTGGGGGAGTCAAGAGTTATACACAGATTTGCAACTGTGCAGTGATCAGCGCCCCTAACCCCCATGCTGTTCAAGAGCCAACTGCAGTTACATTTATAAATAGAAGAACACAGGGGCGCCTGGGTGGCGCAGTCGGTTAAGCGTCCGACTTCAGCCAGGTCACGATCTCGCGGTCCGTGAGTTCGAGCCCCGCGTCGGGCTCTGGGCTGATGGCTCAGAGCCTGGAGCCTGTTTCCGATTCTGTGTCTTCCTCTCTCTCTGCCCCTCCCCCGTTCATGCTCTGTCTCTCTCTGTCCCAAAAATAAATAAACGTTGAAAAAAAAATTAAAAAAAAAATAATAAAAAAAAAATAAAAAATAAATAGAAGAACACAATACTTATGAAATTCGTGTGTATACTAACTTTACATGTGTTGATATGAGGTTCAACTGAAAGTATATGCTGTTTATAAACAGCAAAATAAAATAAGAATAAGATACTCTATGGCATCCTGAAAATTATTAATATCTCATCATTTATGTCTTAGTAGAGGATACCAGGCTAAACCCATTCTTCAGTTACTCTTATTATAGGTGTGTATTTTTTTTTCCTTTTTCCTTTTCAATGTTTTTAAAAAATATTTATTTGAGAGAGAGAGAGACAGACACAGAGACAAAGACAGAGAGAAAGAGAAACATGAGTTGGAAGGGGCAGAGAGGGAGAGAGAGAAAATCCCAAGCAGGCTCCTTGCTGTCAGCACAGAGCCTGACACAGGGCTGGATCCTACACACCCTGAGATCACAACCTGAGCAAGATCAAGAGTCAGATGTTAACAAACTGAGCCACCCAGGCACCCCTTATTATAGGCTTTTCAAATTAACACATAATATTAATTGCCACCTGCCTTCAAAAAATAATGTTCACCCAAGTAAATGCATTAACAAATATGTTAATTACTATGTGATATTTAAACAAAGGATAATGTAGGGATTTATTAATTGTTCTTTTCCCTTTCCAGACAGCTATTAACTCTGAAATGTATTCTGTATTAATAGTTAGGAAAATACAACAATTAACTGAATAATGAAGGTTATTTAGTAAAATTCATTACTCCAGACTATAGAGGGTAAAGAAGATAAGATACACTAGCTCCGGTCCGAAAAGAAAAAACTATATAAAGGAAAACAAAGAGAAAAAGAGAAAAAAGAGGGACGTGATACCTACACTATCCACACAGAAACAGAGGACAATGGCAAGAAGCTTGTGTGATGCAGATAATGATACTGGTGGTTTAAGAGGTCAGTTTAGATGCAAAGCCCCAAGGGCAAAGCCTTTCAAGCTCTGTCAGTGCCAAACACATCTATCTCTCTTTCTTTTTCTTTCTTTCTTTTCTTTTCTTTCTTTCTTTCTTTCTTTCTTTCTTTCTTTCTTTCTTTCTTT
>NW_024412413.1:36431023-36505740 GCF_014898765.1 Herpailurus yagouaroundi
TTTCTTTCTTTCTTTCTTTCTTTCTTTCTTTCTTTCTTTCTTTCTTTCTTATTTTTTTCACAGTTTTATTTTTTTATTTTTATTTTTTAATATGAAATTTATTGTCAAATTGGTTTCCATACAACACCCAGTGCCCTCCTCAATACCCATCACCCACCCTCCCCTCCCTCCTACCCCCCATCAACCCTCAGCTTGCTCTCAGTTTTATGTGGATCCTGAGAAACTTAACAGAAGACCATGGGGGAGGGGAAGGAAAAAAAAAAAGTTGGAGAGGGAGGGAGCCAAACATATCTTAATGTTCAACAACAACAAAAAAGGATGACAACATTAACTAGTTGTATAAAATTAAATACACAATTTTTATCATAATTTTAAAACATTTCTTTTGCTTTATGTCAGCTTTGCCATGCAAAATGCAATTTACACACTTTGCAAGGTCCCCAAACCACATGAAACATGTAATTTTTACTAAACAGTAACAGAAAAAATCCCCATATGATCATTTTTAACAGCAGAATTCATTCATCATATTAACATTCAGAAAAACAATACCGCAGCATATTAGATATTTGCATCATTCCCCCCTTTCTGTTCTCGAAGGACCATATATCTCAATATCCCAGCATTAGTGTTCTGCTATGATAAAGGCATAAAATAGTATGCAGTGTGGACCATTTGGTGTCTGTTTTTAAAATGAACTTGAAAATGAGAATCGAGGTTGAAAGTGAATTATTATTCTGTTATCTTATACAATGATTGTTTGTTTGTTTGAAATATAGCCCAAAATTAATGGGGAAAAGAGCAATAAGCATTTTAAATACAGAGAACCAACATAAATAGGGAAATAAAGACACACTAGGTTTCTTCTTCTTTTTAAAAATTTTAAAGTTTATTTATTTAATTTTGAGAGAAACAGTGTGTGAACAGGGATGGGGCAGAAAGAGACTCGATCCCACGAACCATGAGATCAAGCTGAAATCAAGAGTCAGCCGCTTAGCTGACTGAGCCACCCAGGTGCCCCTAGCTTTCTTTTTAATAACTATCCAAAAAGCCTATATTGATAAGTCATTGGGGGGATAATGAGGAACAAAATTTGTTCTTATTCCTTCTGGAAGACTTTGCCTCAACTCACTCTTCCAGCAGCTTTGTATATTATTGTTCCCACCAGACACTTGCCAACACCTGTTGTCTCTTGGGTTGTTGATTTTAGCCATTCTAAGGTGTGAGGTGGTATCCCATTGAAGTTTTGATTTTCACTTCCATGATAATAAGTGATGTCGAACATCTTTTCGTTTGTTTCTTGGCCATCTGGATATCTTCCTTGGAGAAATGTCTATTCATGTCTTCTGCCCATTTTTAATTGGACTATTTGGTTTTTGGCCTTTGAGTTGTATCAATTTTTTATATATTTTGGACACTAACCCTTTACTGAATATGTCATTTGCAAATATCTTCTCATGTTCAGTAGGTTGCCTTTTAGTTTTGTTGACTGTTTCCTTTGCTGTGCATAAGTTTGTTTTGTTTTTGTTTTTGTTTTTTTTTGATGTAGTTCCAATAGCTTATTTTTGCTTTTACTTCCCTTGCCTCAGGAGACATATCTAGAAAAACACTGTTTTTTCTAGAGTGTTCTCTGAATCACTGATGTCAGAGAAATTACTGCTCATGGGCTTTTCTAGGATTTTGATGGTTTCAGGTCTTTTACTTGAAGGTCTTAGATCTTTTACCACTTTGAGTTTATTTTTGTGTATGGTGAAAGAAAGTGGTCCAGTTTCATTCTTTTGCATGTAGCCGTCCAGTTTTCCCAATGCCATTTGTTGAAGAGAATTTTCCCCATTGTATATTCATTCCTCTAACAAATTCATTCAACAAGGGAGTAATAAATATGACTTTAATTTTTTACTAGTACCTACTGATGCTGCTATTCCACTGTCCATAGTTTGAGAACCAGTGTCTGATGGGAACAACAAAATAAACATTTTGTACCATAATCTAGATGCCCTGTCTGGATTAGTCACCAGTTAGATTGAGGTTTCTTTGGTCAATCAACTACATGTATTCTTCCCTATATTACAAAAAATAATGGCCAGGTTACACATACACGTGTAGATAGAAAGATACATCTATATCAATAAGATATATGCAGTAAATACAAGTTTACTCTTTCAAACTCTTAAAATAAGGAGATTTAAGAATTTTATCCTTCATATGTAGAATAGTTATGAGAAATCACTTCTCTTTCACATATAGTAAACAAGCACATCCTTTGTGTTTGATAATTGAGCTGAATTTCAAATAAACTATGAAAATCTTCAGTAAAATATATTTTGTTCTTATGTATGTATTGTACTACCATGCTTTATCATTATTTCTTTGGTTTATAATTTGTCTTACCCAAGTTAATTATCATGATCTTATTTAATTGTCTTCAATCAAAGGAATAACAAAGACAAAAACAAGATGAGAAATTACAATGAAAGAAAGTAATCTGAATAGGGAAATACAGAAAAGGGTATTTAAAGAGAAAGCATTCTCTAGAAGTCCAGATACAAAAAGTTGAAGTCTCCCCAGAGGCTAAAAAAGGCAGAGGGAAAAAGCAGTTGACAGTTCTAGATTCAAGTGCTTCTGCATTACAGTTATACCATTTCGTTTCTGGATAATTCTCTAACTGACCCCTTTAAACAACTTGGTAGATTTTTATCAATGTTTCAAGAAGACAAACTGGTGAAGATCAAGCCTTCATTAATTCCTGGCTTTAGAAAACTGCCTGAAAGGTAGAAATCCACAATATAAGTTGGCCTTAAGCCTAAGGCTCAAATACTGCTTTGTAAAAATTCTGCAAATAAACTCCCTAGATTAGTTGGGATTGGCATTTTTTACTAAAATATATGAAAAAGTCACTCTTCTGATCAATGTAACTAAATTAAAGAGCTAAAACAATCTGTAATAGGTGTCATGCTAATACAATTCTCTTTGGGAAAAATCATTCGTATGTAGCTTTAAAAAATGTTCAAAGGCAAATGAAAATCTTATTTATAAAATAACACCGTGAACTTAACATTCTCATTAAATAGTTCCCCTTGGCAGAGGACATCAGATATCTAAGTAGATCCAGAATTGTCTGACTTCTACCACTACCACCTTGTCTCAAGCCATCATGTCACTCTGGATTGCAGCAATTACCTCCTGACCAGTCTCCATACTGCTGCCCTTGACCCTAAAGGGTACACAGCAGTCAGAATGATCCTATTAAAACGGGAGTCAAAGACCATCATTCTACAGGTGACTTAGGGAAACGTAATGTCCCTTATCTTGGACTACACTGCCTGATACAGTCAGGAGGGAGTTCCTCCACCCATTCTCTGACCTCATCTCCTTTGTCTCCTTCTACTCTCCCTCTTGGTCACTTATTCAACGTACACTGGCCTCTTGCTGTTTGTCTAACACATTGGAGAAACAAAGACTCCTGCTTCAGAGTCTTTATTTGCCATTCCCTCCACCTAGAGAGCTCTTTCTCCAGATATCAGAGTGACTCACTCTCTTACTTCGTGGCACACTGTGGGGATTTAATAAATACACATTCAATAACAGGAATGAATTACCTATGTCCCTATGTGGCTACTTTTTGTCATCTGCAAGTGTAAGCTAGAGTCCAGCCAGCATAGGTCACCAGGCACTTGTCTATTCATATCCTGTCACCTTAAGAGTGATTTTAGGCAGGGCTGCACTAAATGGACATACATGCTGTGTACTGCAAAATTTTCAAGGTTGCTATTCACAGTGAGGTCTCTATGAATATAAGCAACATGGCAGCCCTGGTTTTAGATCTCCGAATTTCTCTTAGAACATTATTCTCTAGAAATAACCCAGACATCAATTATACCTTCAAAGATATACTAATTCCACAACAGTTCAAACTA
The DNA here is from genome assembly GCF_014898765.1 of Herpailurus yagouaroundi. Lineage (NCBI taxonomy): Eukaryota > Metazoa > Chordata > Mammalia > Carnivora > Felidae > Herpailurus > Herpailurus yagouaroundi. The sequence continues at coordinate 36,434,941 of NW_024412413.1, forward strand.
ATGCAATTTAACTAAAATCTATTATACCCCATTGTACTTTGGAATCAATTCAGTAGTCTGGGAAAAGAAGAAGAAACAATGGGTTAATGTATCCAATCCAAGAAACATATATTGTGCCTAATACACATAAGATATGGTGATACTGGCAGTGGAGAAGGGGGAAGATAAATGCAACATTTATCCTTGAAACAGTTCCAATTTAGTAGAGGAAAGAGGAGATTATGGAGATATTTTAAGTGCAAAAGAGATGTACCTTTGAGGAGATGTAAGGTATCACAAGCTAAGTGCATTGTGTCTGGATGGTGTAAACACTTGGTTTTTGTTCAACTTATAATCAAAGTTGAATATACATAAAGGGGACAAGTAAGGGTATCACTTGGAATTTTCACAAAGTGGCTATGGTCATATAATTATTAGCCAGATCATGAAAAAGAACATTACCAATATCCAGAAGCATCTAATCTTTTTTTAAAGATTCAGCAGACTGAAGCAAGGGAAAACCCTGGAAGATGGTAGATATATTTGGGCTGATTTTGTTGATATCTTATGGCAACAAGCCAGGCAGGTAAAGTGGAACTGTAGCAAGCCCGAAATTTTTCTATTCAGGAAGGTGAGTAACAAACACCTGATAAGATAGGGTAGGGGGTAATGCGATGCTCAGGAGTTAGACTGGCTGTCCAAAGAAGATGCTGCTAACGAGAGGTTTTAATGTATGCTAATTAGACTTGGAAGGATTGAAAATATGGAGAGGAACCTTCCCTTTTGCTTCTCTGAAGGAAGGGTTGCTGAGTGTCTCTCTTTCTGAGCATCCCTTGCATTTCAGGTATGCTTTTACTTTTTTTTTTTTTTTTAAGTAATCTCTATGCCCAATGTGAGGCTTTGAACTCATGACCCCGAGATCAAGAGAGTCACATGCTCTATCAACTAAGCCAGCCAAGTGTCCCTGCTCTTAATCTTTAAAACCAGTCTCTCTCCCCTTCCCTTCTATTAGTTTTGTTGCTTTGTGTTTTTGCGCTCTTGGAAGCCTGATTTAATAACAGCTCTGATTTATTGAGACAAACCCAACGTGATAAATGTGTGGTGGTTACTGGCCGAGAAAACAGGTGGACCAGGTGAGTGAGGAAAGGGATACCCAGGAGATCAATCTGGAGTGGTCACTTTGAGGTTGGGAGGTCCCCTATTTGTCCCTGTATGAACACGAGACCAAAAATTTGCCCTGAATTGGACAGGTGGCAAGGAAGGTGTCTGGTGCAAAGGAGATTAGAGGAACAGCAGGCCGAGGCTCTGTGCTCAAGTAGAAAGGAGGTCAGGAAGGCTCGGGATGCTTTATTACATTTATTTCTCCCCTGCCTCTTTCCAGAAGGGTTATGAAATGCCAGAGAAATATTGAGGAAGTTATGAAGACTGTCAGATAAAGAGTGAGAAGTAGAAGGAGGCGAGGAAGAGAAGAAGGGAGACTGGGGAGAAAGTAAAAAGATGTCAGAGAAAGAAGGAGTGGGAGGAGGGACAGGGAGGGAGAAACCTCACAACCCACTATAAGTGTAAATAATATATATATATATTTTATATAAACCAATGCACTGTATGAAGGAAAACAAGCTCACACTGGGCTTTAAACAATCTGAGGAGTTTTACCACCTAAAGACGAAGGGAAAGATATAACTAGATGAAGAGTGTGACCTAATCAAAGTATACAGGTAAGTAGTGTCATTTGCTAGACAAGGGAGTTGTAAGGAAAGAAATGAGGTAGACATAAGGTCTCAAACACAGGGGAAGTCAGTAAGGAAGGGAGTGTGCCTCTGAGACTAACTTACGATGGCAATGAGAATGGAGAGGGGTGGCTCCCAGAGCCAAATGCTTATACCCTTTTCCTAGGAAGAGCTCTGAGTCTCCTCATTGCCCTCCAACACCATCTCAATGGACTCTTCTGAGGGGTTCCTTCACAGATGTGTCACTGAGGCACAGAAGAGTTAATGGCAGGGTAGCAAACTTCGGGAACAACTGTCTTCAATTAAGTGAAAGGCAGAACATAAACAAGAATCTCAAAGTGCATTCCATCACCAAATCCAAATAGCTAAGGCTGGAAAACCAGTATCTCTCTTTTTCCCTCTCTGCCTTCCTTGCTCGTTCTCTCACTCTGTTCCCAAGTACTTGTTACCTATAATACTCATTCTTCTTGCAAGCAATTGTGTCTTTTCTGTTCTCTCTTTCTGTCTTCATGTTGATGGATACAGAGTCCTCTTTTTCTTCGTATCTAGATTTTTATTGTCCCCTTTCCCCCTGATCTCTGTCTCTTTTTTATATACCTTATCCAAAGTTTTTTCTATAGGATTCATTCATTCTCCAAGGTATCGGTATGGGTCCTATTCCATTTTAAAATAATAAATGGTCATTGTGACAACTGAGCACATATGACAGGCTAGTTATTTTACAGAATTGTCAATAAATCCTCACAAGCTGAGGCAGTAGCAATCATCTCTAGATTAAGAAATTGAGGAACAGAGAAGCTAGCAAAAGGTAGACCATGTTGAAGGAGCAATTAACAGAGGGGCTGGGAGAGCCACATTCCAAACTCCATTACACCCCCCTATCCCTAATCTAAAGCTTAACTCAGTTCTTATCACCTTGCTTTTGTGGCTTCTTGAGTCCCATACAAAGACAGATTCAAAATAATATGCATATATAAATTGTTGCCATGGTCTGAGTGTTTGTACCTCTACTCTCTCCACCCACAAGTTGATATGTTGAAATCCTGGAGCCTTCATGAATGGGACTAGTCTCTTCATAAAAGAGACCCCGGAGAGTTACCTTGCCCCTTCCATCCTGTGAGGGCACAGTGAGAAGGCTGTCAATGAGGAAGTAGGCCTCCCCAGACACTGAATCTGCATACATCATGATCTTGGACTTGCAGCCTCCAGAACTGTGAGAAACAAATTTCTCTTGTTCATAAACCACCCAGTTTATGTTGTGCTGTTACAGCAGCCCCAATGAACAGAGGCAGAACTTAACTGTACCTTTTTCTTAACAAAGCATCACCTAGTTACAATTTAAAGCAAAGTGGACTCTATTCCCATGCAAAAAATGGAAGCAGAGATGAGAAAAGGAAAGAGCAAAACTAACTAAAGGCCAATCCGTCCTTCGGCAGTCATCCTTTTACTGCAAAAATACTGACTGACCATCTTTGTTATGTGAGGCACTGCAGCCAGTACGGGAACCTCTGGAGCAAGGCCACTCGGGTTACTTTCATGAGTCTTTGATTTGCAGCCACAGTTTCCTCACTTCACAAACAGGAATATCCTTGCTGTGTTATCAGGGAGAGTAAATGAGATCATGTCAGTACCACTGTGTGGGGTGACATCTGGTGCCCTGCCTCCTATCTTTCCTTTTCTTTCCTCTTTACATGAGCTCTTTTCTCTCTCTGTACCTTTCAGGCTCTGTCCCTGCCTTGATGACTTCAAGCTGCCCTTCCTTCCTACAGCCTTGAAGTACATGATTATGAGAGCTCCATGCCTATGTTTCTCCCCCAAGCAGTGCTCCAAAATCTCAGCATTCTGGGTCTTTGTCACCACTGAGGACTCACCAGGCTCACATTTAGTGCGTACAGTTGAAAGCGCAAGGCAAACCATAAACATATCCTAGGCTTTAGAGTGAAAGGAGGTTCAAATCCTTGCTCTGCCAACCAGCTAGGCATAGGGCCTTTAAATGCTGCCACGTATACTCCTGATACCTTAAATCCCACAGATGTAAAATAGAGAGGATATGATTTCTGCACAGTGTTAGATTGCTGAAACAGCAAAAGGTACATAGAAACACCCAGCATTGGTGCAAAGACATAACTGTTGAACACTGAGCTTCAATAATAGCACTAGCATTAATGAGCACAGATGTGCCCAGCATGACACCAAATACTTTTCTTCGTGGAAATTTTCAAAACCCTGGTGTCAGGTCATACCATATTACTTGAATTGATTTAATCGTTTTAATACTGTGAAACGTCTTAATCCTCCTATGTTTTATAACAATAGTATTCTTTTTGTTTTTAGAGTTAATAAGGAAATGTGGTGGGTGCAATGGTCCAAATGTTTGTGCCCTCCCCAAATCCATATTTTGAAAACCTAACACCCAAGGGGATGGGAAAAAAAAAGGGGGGGGGGGAGAGTGAGTCCCAACTTTCAGTGTATTTGGTATATATTTCATGTATCAATAAACCTACCAATAGAGCATCTGTGGATGGAAAATATACCTGTTCATGTCCTCTGTTGACATAGACAGTGTAGTCAGGGTCCCTTGGTTCAAATGCTGCCTCTACTATTAACTGGCACTGAAGTCTTGGGTAATTTATCTTACAGCTTCATGACTTCACTTTCCTCTTCTGTAAAATGGAGACAGTCAAGCAATCTCCCCACCTGGCTTTTGTGGGGATTAAATGAGAATTCCACAAGAATTTCTCAGGACACAAAAGCCCTAAGTAAATGCTTGTGTTATTATTATATTTGATGAATTCATCACAGAAATGTGGTACTTAGTACAGATTTCAGGCAAGATGCCTTTCTCTTTTTATTCCTATCTCATTTAATTTTTACATCTGAAATTCTACATGTTGAGTTCTGCCAAATAAGTTTTGGAAAATTATTTGTTTACTATAATAATTTTCCTGCTATCTTTTCTACCAACTACCTGAATAATAGTTTAAGACACTTGTTCTTTCACATTTTATCAAGTATATATATTCCTTCATAATAAATGTACTCATTAGAGAAAATATAAACAGAAAATATTAAGCCTGCAAAAAAAATGGCTGCAAGAGTCCAAAATGCTAAAACATCTACTATTAAAATTGCTTCTTTGGTTTTGTTTGCTTTGCTTTTCCAATGATGTGGTTATTTTTCAAAATTTAATCACTCTTCATGTACAGTAACATAGGCAGTTGTCTGTGTTATATATTCTTTATAAGTTTAACTTAGGATATTAAATATTTCATCAAATGGGAATAGCAATAACTTATTTAATCATTTCCCCTTTTCAGGCATTTAGATACCTTCCTATTTTTGCCTCTAATAAATAGCAATGGTATGGCCCAATTACTACCTTTTGTTAATAAACACAGAAAAAATATTTTCTTAACATATATTATCAAGAGAATTATTGAGAATAAATGCTAGAGTAACAAGGGAATTTATTGCCATTTGAATTTGAATTTCTTTATTTCTAAGGAAATTCTATGTTTACCTATCTTTTAAAATCTGTTATATTTCCTCTTTGGGGAATTATTTGTTCATATCCCTTGGTCTTTATATTCTGTTTCCCTTGTAGTTTTATAGTTTCTCATGTTTTAAGTAGACAGATGTTTTAGCTTATGCTTTTATGGAAATTATTTCTTATCCCTTACCTGCTTGTCCTTTTACTGTATTTCTTTTTACATTAATCCTTTAATTTTTCCTTTATTCTTTGCTTATTAGCTTAGAGAATCCCTTCCCTGTTTTTCCCATTTTAGTCATGGTTAGTTTTAATTTCAAAAGGCTTTCAAAAATACCTCACATAAAATACACACCAGGTATGAAGATTAAATAATATTAACCTATTAGACACATTGTAGTAATAACAAATTTAAAAATAAAAATTCAGAGGTAAGAAATGAAGTAGTTTGGAATGACATTTAGAAACATCATATTCTAATTATATACCTGTGAACTGTCTGTGCTGTCCTTGGAGCAATAAAGAGACACAAATACTGATATTTTAACAAAATATTTTGGTCTTAAGCATTAAACATAACCGTTATCTCAATGTAATTCTGCACAGACTCACCAAAAATGTATTTTCATTTTAAATCAAGGAAACACCATTATTTTGTTCATTATTTAATTTTTAAAACTACTCTTGGAGTTTCTGAAGTGATTAAAAATAAAATGTTACAACACATTCAACCTCAGCTAACTGCCACCTACTGACTAGCTTTAATTATGATAATAAAAAGTAACTACACACGTCTTACCAATTCGACTTATCACATATTTTCAACTTCCTCTCTTATAGTGTTCACTGATGAAATATCAAATATAATTTTTTAACAATTTCCACAAGGATCTACTTTTTAAAATGCAATTTAAGGGCATATAAAGTATCCTAGAGACAAACAGACTAGAACTTTAATTGTAGAAATTTCTGGACTTTTCAAGTTCTTCTCCCACTATGTATGTTGAAAATTTAGGATCCAGAGAGTCACTTGGAAATTCTGAACTTCCATTATTTCACTCAAATGGCATTGAGATCTATTCCTAACTCATAGGAGTTAAGACAAAATCAAAAAAAAACAGAATAAATGCAATAAGACATTTTCAGGATTCTAAAATTGATAGTAGAGCCAAATAATAACCTAGATAATTACAGTTTTAAAAATTCTACACTTCTCTTTGGGTTCAAGAGGAAGAATAACAAAATGACTGTTTCTCCACATTAGAAATGATTTCACAGTTGTCTGGACCAGTCCTTTTCCATTCCCATTGCTTGAATTCTCTCTAACATCCTTAAAAATCTACAGTTGAAAAATCTTCAATGGGCACTCATTTCCTAACCTGGAAGCTCTCCTAAGTTGGATGTTCTTCCTTCTATGGAACCAGAATGTATCTTCGCAGAGTTTCTAGCTATGGTCCTAGTTCTGTCCTTGACCTATTCTCCAGACATAAGCTGTGCCTTCTGCCTCAAATATTTTCTCTGCTTTATTATTCTCCAAAGTATCCACTTGTTTCCCCATTTTTTTTTCTGGTGAACTACTATTCATTCAAATATAGCCTATGTGTCAGCTCATCAGGCACAGTTCTCCTGCACCCCAGCCTCCCAAATCGAGGCCCCTTTATTATACTATATCTCCTTTATAAAACCAATTGTAATTATAATTAAATGATTATTTTTACAACGTGTGCCTCCCTCATCGGTTTGCAAGCTCCCTGGTCTCCTTACATCAAACTTAGTAAATACTAAGTTGGATTAAGAGGTTCAGGACTCATCACTACATAGCTGAACTCTTGGAATGAACACCTTCACCCAGAGAGAGTAACCAAAATGAAGAAAATGAGGGGAAAGGTGTACGGTCAAGAGGTTGCTGAGAAAAGAAGAAACCATCCAAGGTCAACATAAAAGAGTACTTCTAATAGCATTTATCATACTCTGCTTCCTTTTCACTTTTTATGCTTTTGTCCTTAATATTTAATGAATTTCCATCTACCCAGATGTATACATAGTAGGTATCTCATAATAAATGCATTTTGATTTAATTTGTTTTGATCTACATAAAATTTACTACTAAGCACATAAAGAAAAATTACAATATATCTTTTTGACAAAATGGTTTTTCTAGTAATTTGTAAAAAAAAAGACAGAGACAGAGACAGAGACAGAGACCTCTTGTCTTAACTTTTATTTTTTTGGCAGAAACTTTCCATTGGAGCCATAGGGAAATCCATGGAGAATTCCATGAATTATAGGCCCACATGAGACAGTAAGCCACCAAATCCTCATCTTTGACATTTATAAACTACCTTCCATAAAGCCTTCAGATGATTTGTTTCATATGGACATGGGGTACACTGTAAGCTTGATGACGTTATGAATATAACATTATACTATTACTGACACCATAGTTTGAAACATATTTTCTATACATTCCTTAAAAGTTTTGATGAACGATTAGTGAGAAATTGAGTATATATTAGCAACAACATGAAATCCTAGCACTGAAACACATTTTGAAAGCCCACATCAACTCGTTCATACTTTACAGATAAGGAATCTTCATCCCAGAGACTACAGGGACCAGAGAGCTCTACATTTTTTTTAAACTTATTTTTATTTATTTGGAGAGCACGTGTGCACATGCACAGGCATTCACATACATGCCCACGAGTAGGGGGAGGAGCAGACAGAGAGGCAGAGAGAGAATCACAAGCGGGCTCCACGCTGTCAGCACAGAGCCCATCACAGGGCTTGATCTCATGGTTTGAGAGATCATAACCTGAGCTGAAATCAAGTCAAATGCTTAATCGACTGAATGACTCAGGTGCCCCTCAGAGGGCCCTACATTTGACAAACTTACTGAACCAGTTTTACAAACCTGTCTAGCTTTCTTTGTGGCAAGCCAACCTGAAGCAGAAAAGACAGTCTGCAATGCAATCCCTTCCCCAAAACACAAAACTAGTGGATTAAAAATGCAAATAACTGAGAATACTTTTAAACACTGCCTTCTAATGGCCATTGCAGCCAATATAAATTCCTGTACTTCACTCTGTCTAGTTCCAACTGCATAGTATTTTCAAAGTCACTTGTATCATTAACAAGCAAATCACAAGCACATAATCACCCAGGAGAGTGAATCTCCAATAGAACAAAATTCACCCATGCTGGCATTTTCATGGGCGTTTGCAAAAGCATTTTATAAAAAGACACAAAATAACATGTATATTTCATTTAAACATTTATTTTTAAGCTGAGAAAGTATTATTCATTCAATCTGTGGGTATAAATATCCTAAGAATATCTATAACCAGTAAGTTGACAGAGAAATCATAGTATGTATGTTCTCAGTACAAGAAGTAATAAAAATGCTAATGGAACAAACTTTCAGTCCGTTTTGGAATCCATATCCAATTAAAATGGAGACTACCTCTAACTGAGCTCAACTGACATTTATTACACATTACTGTGAGTAGGGCAATATGCTAGATATTGATGGCGCAAAAATGGAAAACAGAGACTCTCCATTCTCAATTATCTTAGAATTTTCTAAAGAAGGTAAGTGTATAATTTCAATATAAATATTAACATTCCCACAACTACTGCCAAGTCCAAACTATCTTCTTTGCCTAAAACATAGCAATAGAGTTCCCCTCCACCTTCCCCTAATCCTGTCTTCTCCTCAGAGTCCCTTCTTTTTCCCTAGGAAGAAAATGCAAACTCCTTAGCTTGGTCGACAGAGCTAAGCCTTGTCCTCCCACCTTCCCATCTGGTTTAATATAATCCAGTCACATTAGCCTTCCTTCTCTACTGTGAACACAAGCTTGCTCTTGCCTACGACTTTGAACTTTGTTACTTGTCTGAAATGCTGTTACCTGGCTCTTCAAAGAGCTGGTTCACACTTATAGATTTCAAATATCACCTCTTCACAAATGTTTTACTTGCCTGCTTGCTTTCAAGAAGCACCCCACTTCCCACCACATCACCTTCTAAAAATGACATCACCCTATTTATTTCTTACATAGCCCTACTCACTTTCTGAAAAAGAAACAGTACCTTCTACCATTAGACACATCTTATACACATTAAAATTAATAAAAATCCTTCCCTAAACATTTTAAGCTGTTATGATTTATATGAATTTCGCACTCTAAAATTGCATAGAATGACCTACTAATCAAAAATATCGGCCTACTTACCCACCCGCACATTTGGTTGTATGTCTCCCAATGTTGTGAAAGAAATGGAGCATACATAAGAGAAGAAAAGGCACTGGTGGTTATCAAGGGACCCAAAAGTTAGTTTACTTCAACTAACTTAGGCAAGCCAACGCCATTTCTCTAGGCTTCAGTCAATTTATTTGTACAACAGATTATGTTAAACAGATTATATTAAACCATTGAAAACAACTTTCCAGTTTTAAAATTCAGTCATTTGAAGTAGATTTCCCTCAAATGAAATGTACATTTTTTTATAACATGAGCACAGTGAGACAGGCGTATCAAGCACTCCGTATGGGGTTTCTGTCCGTTTGTAGATTATTTTCCCTTAACTACCACTTTTTGATGCTTCAGCCTGAGTCCTTTTTATTTCCCATTCCAGCGTGGGGAAAAGTACTGAAACGATTTCATCAAAATATATTGAATTATGCAGTCATTCCTCCCATAGAAAATACATGTATTGGGGCGCCTGGGTGGCGCAGTCGGTTAAGCATCCGACTTCAGCCAGGTCACGATCTCGCAGTCCGTGAGTTCGAGCCCCGCGTCGGGCTCTGGGCTGATGGCTCAGAGCCTGGAGCCTGTTTCCAATTCTGTGTCTCCCTCTCTCTCTGCCCCTCCCCCTTTCATGCTCTGTCTCTCTCTGTCCCAAAAATAAATAAATGTTTAAAAAAAAAAATTAAAAAAAAAAAAAGAAAATACATGTACTTCTAACAATGTATGTATGCTAAAATTTTTTAAATAATCCAGGAGTGCTAAGAAGAATCAGTTTTAATACATAATTTACAGATGTGTGTTATCATCACTGTCTTTCATGTAACCTAGACAATAAGGAATTTGTTGCATTTTCTGTTAAAACTAAATCCAAAATCTTCTCATGGGAGAACTACTCCCTACTACCAACACTGAAAACAAACAAACAAACAAAAAAAAAATTCAGGAGGATGTAATATAAAAACAATAATAAATTAAAAAGAGAAATAGGTAAAGACAGACAAGTCAGAATAATAAGGGGGCAAACTCTTAAAATGAACACAACAATGATTTTTTCCCCTTGCAATTCAAATGAAGCCAATATGAAATTTAAAGGAATTGATTGTGAAATATCTAAAGCATGTAACAAAATTATAGAAATAAGATTAGAAGGTTAAGTAGAATTAGTTTGAGGTAAAGGAAATGCAGAGAGCAAGATAGGGGAAAAAATTCTGCTTCAAAAGTTGCAATAAGAAGAGATTCTTTAGCACTCAGGGAAAATAATCATGGACCTACTTTAATGCACAGTAGGGGTACCCAAAATAGTATGCATGAGAAAGTCTAATTTAAAATACTTCATATGAGAAATCCTGTAAAAATAAAATATATTCTGCAGCAAACTTAAATTAGTTGACTGCCAACTTAACATGGCAATAACACTGCATCGTGAAACAAAATCAGGAGTGGTTATGCAATAACCCATGTGGAATTACATGCTGTGTTATGCTGGTAAGATAAAGCATCACGACCCTAAGTTTATAAACATATATGCAAAATGTAAATAAGCAAATGGACTTGTGGTTGGTTAAGTGTATCCTCCATTCTATTATTTCCATTTTTCTACACTCAGAGCCTGTCACTGATTTATTTTTACTATTTGTAAAATGGAAGAAAGAATTAACTTTAAGAAGAAGGATATTAGGGTTTTTTTCCTCAAGATTTAATCACCACCCATCTTTCAGCTTACTACTTGATAATAACACATCAAAGCCAAGAGTGTTTAAAAAATCATTTTTTCCCCCAAAGGATCAGCAAAAGTGAATGTCTTTCGGTTCCTTGAAAGCCATTCCAACTACAAATCTGGTAGAAATAAGTACATCTTACCCAACACCAAACCAGCTATATACTTCACCTCACTTAACACATGACTCACTCCTAATGATAGAGTGGAGTGTGACAGAGTTGTTATATAAGTCCATTCTGTACTGATTAAGGCAAAGACTGAACTGCATGAGAAAGACATCTTTTATACCATTTATGGTTTATCCTTGACCCAAATCTCAGGTATCTAGAAGCTGGGGTACACTTATATTTTCCAGAAAGCAAGAAAGCAAGATTTTGCGGTCAAAATTTAAACCTCTGAAACTTCAAAATGATATACTCAAGGAACAATATATTATCATTCACAAATATAAGAGAGCTAATATTCTGGTTATATACCATGCATCAGGCAAGGAGCAAGATGCTTTCCTGATGAGACCTTATTTACCCTTCACACTGGACTTGAAAGAAACAACTGTGAAAATGCCTCTCCCCATTGAAGTCCTACGAAAATTATTAATGGAAAATATAATGCATAGCCCTCTATAACATGCCTGCTTTGAATGAAAAACTAGGACTACACCATGAGGCTCAATCTGTAGCAATGAAGTCTATGCCCTCTCAAAATGTTCTTTGCCAGCAAATCCTAAATCTCATATCAACATTAACAGTAAATGGGGAGGGGGGCAGGACATGGAAAAAAACTATCAACCACTCACCATAATGCATGTAACAGTTTCCTTTGGTGGGATCCAGCTCAATAGCCTTCAAGAAGAACTTTTCAGCCTCACTCTTACGACCCTTGAAAAACAGAGAAAATGGATGATTCAGCAGTAGATCATGAAGGATTCTTTACCTCCTGGGCCCAAATGAAGTAAGTAGACTGATGTCTACTTGGTAATCACCACACACACAAAAAAAGTGTTTTGTTTTTATCTAAACAAGGATGATAAGGAGAATATGCCAAGAGAGAAGACTGAAGTCAGAATCTTGGGAAACACCAAGATGAGAAGAAAAGATAGTGAGAGAGTTGATCAAAGAGATTAGAGAAGAGGCCAGGAAGGCAAGAGAAAAAAGTGAAAAAATGGTTTCATGAAAACCAAAAGGATGAGATAATTTTAAGGAATGGTGGAAAACATCATTTTCATTTTCTATTTTATTTTCTTTCGATTTGTTTCCTCTTCAGTTCTTCTTCCTTGTAAAGAATCTTGGGCATTTTAGCTTTTGAGATGATTTTATCCTAATGGCTTACTTTACATATAAAGAAACTAGGTCACAGTTTGTTGCCTCTCAAGCAACTACTGCTTATCTTTGCTGATGTCATTCAGCACTAAAATACTCCTATACCAGGATTTAATCTAAGGCCAACTCTTCTTCCTAGCTATAGTTTTAATTTTAGTAAACATTACCATCATGCCTAGAAGAAAATAAGCAAAAAAACAGGGGGGAAAGCTTATAAGCAATCAACCAACTTTTCATGAAACAATATCCATCCCGGCAGATCCTAAACTATATATTCTTTACCTTCTTATATTATAGCCTCTGAACCAAAATTGCCTACAGAGTAATACAAAGGGGTGGCTCCAGGTAGGAGAAGAGCCCCGAGAAAAATTTTCCTGGAGCAAGTCTCTTGTCCTGCAAGGTTGGAATGAAGATCCATGCTGACTGAGAATGGCAACAGGCACTGAGAGTAAAGAGAAATGATCTTATCTCCCTGTTCCTTCTAACTTATACACACACTATCTACCACATGAACTTCAGATAATGTTGTTTTCTTTCTTCAGATATATTTTTTAAACCACTATTAGAGACATACGTCATCTGAAGGTAAAGGTATGTAATTAATCTAATACCCTCTATTCCATTCAACTTTGCTCATTCACCCATTTAAAAAAAAAAAAAAAAGTGTTCATTTCACTCACTTAAAAAATTCACTGTCGTGGGGCGCCTGGGTGGCTCAGTCGGTTGAGCGACCAACTTCGGCTCAGGTCATAATCGCATGGTTTGTGAGTTCGAGCCCCACCTCAGGCTCTGTGCTGACAGTTTGGAGCCTGGAGCCTGTTTTGGATACTGTGTCTCCCTCTCTCTCTGCCCCTCCCCCACTCATGCTCTGTCTCTCTCTGTCTCAGAAATAAATAAATATTAAAAAAAAATTTTTTTTTAATTCACTGTCGCTACATCCTTTATTCACCCATTGCCCTAGCCAGGAGGATGCAGCCTACATACAGCTTCTGCTATAGACAACAGACATCTGACATCTCCATTGCTACTCCAGTCATAACTTCTCTTTAACTCACAACTCTCACCAAATATCTAATAATTGAAAAGTTTATTCCCTGCAATATTTCTCACGACATTTTAACTTCAAAGGAAAAAAAGGAAAGTATAGGCAAAATGCTCCCCACACACAGCATACTTCCATGAAGTAAGTAAGACTTGGCAAGAATCTTACAAAGCTAGGATTCCTTAAAATAATCACATAACTCTAGTGAATCAGGCAGTATAATGTATTAGTTCAGATCATAGATTCTAGGCAGGGAGAACAGCTCCCCCATGTGTGTAGCCATGTGACCCTGAGTAAATTATTTCATCTCTTAGCTGTAATGTTCTCTATTATACGAAGATAGGTGGAGCACAGGGAATTTTTAGGGCCATGAAGCTATTCTGTAAGACACAGTAATAGTGGATACATGTCATTATATATTTCTCAAAACCCACAGAATACATAATATGAAGAGTGAACCCGAATGTAAGCTGTGACTTTAATGATAATGCACCAGTATTTGCTCGTCAATAGTAACAAATGTGCAACACTAATGCAACTTGATAATTGTAGGGTGGTAGGAGGGTAAGGGAGTATATGGGAACTCTGCATGTTTGGCTCAATTTTTTTTATGTTTATTTAGTATTTTGAGAGAGAGAGAAGAGGGGAGTGGCAGAGAGAGAGAGAGAGAGAGAGAGAGAGAGAGAGGAGAGGAGAGAGACAGAATCCCAAGCAGGCTCAATCCCACGGACAGCGAGATCATGACGAGCTGATGATATGAAAAGCCAGATGCTTAACTGACTGAGCCACCCAGGTACCCCTCAAAATTTTTTTTATCAACCTAAAACTGCTCTAAAAATAAAGTATACTGTTTTAAAAAAGAAGATAACAGTCAAATCTGTTTCATATGATTAGTGAGTTATCTGAGATGATATATGTAAAGTTGTTATTATAGTACTTAGGTATAAGTTTGTAATAAATGTTGACTATTTTTTAAATATACATATATACATGAACATATAGTATGCAATAGATGGCAGAGTTCTGAATGTCAAAGAATATGTTTATTATATACAGTCTCAGAAACACAAGGTCAGCCTTTAAACCATTAGAAAATGATGTACTAAGAATTTGAAAAAGATAATAAAAGACACAAAATAAAAACTATCATCAGTAAAGGGTCTGTACAAATGTTATATGCAAAGATAGAAAGGATCTGTGAACTTTCTTCCACTTAAGTTTTTCAGGATAGAGGAGAAACTGGCTCATTTATCAATGTCACAGTAAATGGGGTTATAAAATCCTTGTATGTAGTTCATTGGCAAAAAAATATTATATAGCGTTAAAAACATGCATCAGATCTCAAAAGACAATGGTCTCTAGTTGCTCAGTGGACCAAGTTATTAAAGGCAATGAGTCCCAACATCTCCTAGATGCAAAATAAACACACTGAAGGCCAGAACATTCTTTCTAGGGGGAGTACCAAACCATCATGCAAAAACCTATCTTTCTGCTTTGATCACTATTTATTTAGTCAAGTGCCAAATAATGAGGAAGAAAGTTAAATCCTCATGAGAGTATATAAAATCAAGAGTCAAGCAAATGCAAAAGTCAGCCATACACATACATTACTAGGTCTTGGGAAGAAATCATGGTGCCTTGGAGGGAATATTATGTCGAATCCAATTTATTTCTTTCAACTATTATTGTTTTGGAAGGGTGGCAGTTAAGAAAGTGGATAAGAAGAAAAAGTTATTTCTCAGCATGTTTTTCTTCGTGCTTTTAGATTTTGTCAGCATTTTCTATAAGCAAGCATTGTGGAGTAGCCACTGGTTGTACAAACTCCTCACATCAAGCACCATTACTCATTTTGTATATTGGCCGATGTTTGAACACGTGTGGTGGTTCTGAAAACCAAGTAAAAGGGACTGTGGTCAGCTGTGACAAATAAGGGAAATGTGAGTTGAGAGGCTCAGTTTCTACCACCATCTCTGTGACTTGTTTATGTGCTTGTTCCTTTCTTTTTGTTGGTTAAAAATGATTTACGGAAGGCCTACTGTTTGCTTTGCACAGTTCTAAGTAATGGGGGTATAACTGTGAACAACACAGAGTGCTTGGCCTCAAGTCTTAGTTGCGAGAGGCACACACTGAACACATAACCCCATCAGCAGGCAGATTAGTCACAGAGCACTGTGGGCAAACAATTTCTCCAATTCTCATTGAAAGCTGGCCCAGAGACAACAAGCCTGGGTTTGAATCTTGCTGGTTCTACTTACTTAAATGTGTGACTTTGAGTATCTTTTGTAATATCTCTTCTTCCTCATTTGGGAAAGTAAATGTAATACCAATCAATTTTGGAGGGTTGCTAAAAAAAAATAATCATAGGTCATATGGAAATAACTAGCTTCAGATCTGACATATAAAGCTCTGACATTCTTTGATTTTTCGTCCTTCTATCGTTTCAAAAGAATTCTTCCTTCCAGTTTCACTACCATTACCTTGTTCCTAATTACCAAAATTCAAAAATGCTTTTCAGAATTTCATGTCATGATAGAAACTAAATTTCACAATTTTTCTATAAAATGCTTCTCATTCCTAACTCTCCCTACCTCAAATAAAAGCCCCTCACCTCACATCTACCATGATACAGATTTCAGATGTCCTGACTCAATGAGCTTCATTTCACCAGATTAATATTCCTTAAATTAAGCTGTCTTTGCTCAAAAATACTTTATTTTATTTAATTTTAGAGAGACACAGCAAGAGTGTGGGTGAGGGGCAGAGAGACAGAGAGAACCTTAATAAGCAGGCTCCACGCTCAGCACAAAGCCCAACACTGGGCTTGATCCCATGGCCCTGGGATTATGACCTGAGCTGAAATCACAAGTTGGATGCTCAACCGACTGAGCCACCCAGGAGCTCCTGCTCAAAAATATGTTAATAGCTCCTACTTTCCATTCATTCTATTTAATAATCAGTTTAATGTCCGAAATCTTCCATAATGTAGCTCAAGTCTTCCTAGATAAATTCTTATACCTTATCAGGCCAATTTCCTCACGTCTTCCCTCAATTATTTCTTCCAGTCTATAATGTTGCTTATTTTTTTGCTTGCTCATATGCATTTTATGCTTCAAGACTTGACTGAAGCCTCACTTTTCTATAAAGCTTTCTGTGATGGCTCCAATGGCCAGTAATTTGCTCTTCTTTTAATTATGATGATATGATTATTTTTAAAAGAGTTATTACTACTGTGCTAGTTATACAACTTAAACCCTGGGATACTGGGCCAAGTCCTATCATATATAAAGTGGCTGGAAAGTGGACATTTAATTTTTGCAAAATTGTAATTCTAGGTAAGTAGTTAGAGTTTGGACATGACCACTCAGTCATACATACAAGTCAGTTAAAACAGCAAAAACCCAGTATATTGAAAAAAAAAGAGCAACTGACAATGCAGAAGATTAGGAAGTCAAGGACATAAAGCAGAGCTAACAGAATTCTTGGTAAATATTCTTTCTTATTTTAACATCAGCACTTGGAATAGTCCTAGATTAGGTTAGGCACTTTGCAGTTAGTGCCGGTGCTGAGAAGTAACCAGTTGGACCTTGAGCAGCACGAAGGCTATGGGACCAGGAGAGCGCAAGCAGGATAAAAAGAGAGAACAGACATTTTCCTGGACAAGGGCTGCACCTGTATCCCGGAATTAGGGCTTTGGACTGTCAGTATACTTACATTAGATTTACATTAGTATATTATTTGTAACATTATACTGAGTATTAACATACACACAGATAATATTATCTAAACTCATGGAAAAATCATTCTCAGTCAGGACTAGGCCTTGTCAGGTCCTCTTCTGACTGGCAGCAATAAAATGTATACATGTTAGATAAATATTTAGTAAAGTTTATATAGCCTTTGTGGGATTATATACAGTATGGCATTCATTTTCACCTTATTTTGTTTTCTAATTAAACTGGATGCTACCACCACTGTTTAGAAGCAGGTGCCCACCCAAGAGGGTGTACAAGGCAAGCAGCACCTCTTCTGATGGCTGATTAATACTTTTCCCAACTACAAAACATACAAATATGAAAATACATAAATATTTTTATATACATACATACCCTACCTCGAACATTCTTAACTCCCACTTAGAGCATGCAGGAATACTAGTATAAGAGAGAATTATACTATCATGGCTTTAGCTTGAATTATTTTAGTTTAAAAGGAAACCGTGCCACAAATTTTGTATATATATTTTTAGTAATAAATTAGCGATTATATCAATATCAACCACTCCCCATAAAGTGTGTCCTGATCCCTAGCTCAGAACTATTTTACTGAATGATACCAGAAAACATCAAGACTTGGCATTATTGCATCGCATTATAAATATAAATATATATTTAATATAAAATCTATTTAATATATAAAATAGTTTTATAAAATATATTATTTTATATTTAATATAAAAATATATTTAAATATATAGAAATATATTTATATATGAATATAATCAGTGTTATTAACCTTGTTCTATGAACAAATTATTCCCATAAGACTTCACCTGTCCTTCAATAGTCATCCAAATATATGATAAATATAATAACCAGTCAATAAATTAACAGGCTTTCACTATTGTCTTTATGTAACTTAACAGCTTATAGTTACCCCTTAGTTATTTAGTTCACATGTTCACACATTGTCACTAAAGTACAGAGTTGTGCACAAACCAGTAATTTTTCCATTTCACATCTGGAAACTTAACATGAACAATTGTCTATGAAACCATAAAAACAGTTCCTTAGAACAAGCCCAATTTCAACCAAATATTTATATTGTAACCAGGGACTATCTGTGTCTTCAGTGTTCATAAGAATACCAGTTGGAATAACACAAAAAACAAACCAGACAATTTCCCTCTAGTGTCCCTGTTTCTTCTTGAAAGGCTGCTGTAAGTTCAGTATGGAAGCTTCCTGCAGTTGTGTATCTAGCAGCCATTTCCATACATCTTAGTGTTTACTCTTTGAAGATGTTTGATAATTGTGAATGCTGGTCATTTTTCACAACCAATGAAATTCACATCTTCATTTCACATTCAATTGTCAACCTATATGGACAATACCTAAGAAAGGGAAGTAGCTAAAACAGGCCCAAAAGCTTGTGTAGCTTGGTAAACGTGTTGTTTAAACATGCATGGTGGTTTGATGAGTGCAAAAAGTAACTAAAAAGATACTCTTGAAGGGTTAATTTGTGAAGACCATCATTTACAAATGGAAAGAGAATTATTTGATGTTCTATTTTAACACCACAGTGTTTATACATGAAGTGTCTTTAGGAAATAAAAGTGTTTCCTCCTCAAAATACAAAAAAAATCATTTAAAAATGACTAGCACTTCAACTAACTTTTACAAATGAAGATGATTTATATCAAACCATTTAATTCTCATATCCCTCCAGGTCATTATATATTATTAACCAAAGCTAACTTTAGTTAGAAGCAAAGTAACAGGACAGGGGACGTGGTAACTTTCATGAAGAAATATTTCATCTCCATACTACTATAATATTTCCCCCATCAAAATATCAGACACCTAAAATTTGACCATGACATTTTTTTTAGGGATGGAATAATATTTCTTCTGAAAAGCTTTAAAATACAATAGAATAAGACAGAAAAATGAATGTGGCTGAGTAGCTTACTGATACTAGTTTATGTTTTCCCTCCCTAAATTGTCCTCCAAGTCCCCCTTTCTATAAATGCCAGGCCTTTAGTGACCTCTTTTCCTAAACATCCCAAAGCAGAAGTTGCATGAATACACTTGGAATATTTTGTATAAGGCCTAAGCTCATTGAAAAATTATGTCAAATGACACTGAGGGAAGCTAGCAGTGACAGGGAGTGCCCCACAATGTTTAGGGGTAGCATATGGAGTGCATGGCAAGAACTCCACAGGGAAGGATGATCTGTGGTTTGCCTAGGCAAGGCTGGATCCCAAAACAAAAACTCCCAAACTGAGCAAACTTCCCTGAAACCAAATCCCAAGTTCTACTGCTGAGCCATCAGACTTCAAGTTAAAGGTATCAACTTAGGCCAACTCGAACAGGGCAGTCTCTTTCCCAGCTTTTTTGAACAGCATTGAGCCTCTCAGATTTACATGAGCCTTTGGAAGGGGAAGAGGCCACAGGAACTAGCTGAAATTAAATGGCTGACCAAGTGGGATGAAAGACTGTAAAGGACTGAATTTCATTCAAGTAAGATAAAGAAGTGGATTGTCCACATACAGCTGAGTCTCTAGACTGAAAGTCATATATATTATAGGAATAATAAGCACAAATAAGCAGTTTGCAAATACCAAAAAATAATGGCTAAAATCCCTATAAAAACATGGTCAACTTAATCAATATTCAATTTACCTAAAAATACAAATTAATGCACTGAGATGTCATTATTCAACTATCAATGAAGTTTCCACAAAATAACAGAATTCAATACTGCTGTGGATTCATAAAAAACAGGTACTCATTTAACAGATAGAAAAAAATAATAAAAATGTGGTAATACCTTCCTTGGGGGCAATTTGATATGTATCAAAAGCTTTTAAATCATAGATATACTTTGGCCAAACAATTCTTTTTTTTTTTTTTTAATGTTTATTTATTTTGAGAGAGAGAGCAAGAGAGGGGATGAATGCACATGAGTTGGGGAGGGCAGAGAGAAAGAAAGGGAGGGAGAGAATCCCAGTCAGGGATTTGACAGCCCAGCGCCCAAGGCGGGACTTGATCCCACAAACTGAGAAGGTCATGATGTGAACTGAAATCAAGAGTCAGACACTCAACAGACTGAGCTACCCGGCACCTTTGGCCAAACAATTCTATTTCTAGGCATTGGTTCTAAGAAAATATAAATGCCAAGAAGCAGCTATTCATTTTCATTGCAGTACAGTTTATACAAACTCAATGTCCATCAGTATGGACTTGGTTAAGCAAAGGTCAATGAAATACTATGTAACTATTAAAATAATTTTGCAAAAACTTATGTAAACTATAATAGATCTCCATGACCCATTGCTAAATGAAATAAGCAGGTTGGAAATTGTACTTTATGTCTTAATTACATTTTTTTAAAAGTAGTCTTCATGCCCAGTGCAGAGCCCAATGCGGGGCTTGAACTCACGACCCTGAGATCACGACTTGAGCTGAGATCAAGAGTTGGATGCTTAACTGACTAAGCTACCCAGGCACCCCATCCCTTGGTATTTCAAGACTGAGGAGGAAAGAAGTACATATCTAGAGCAGACTGTTAAAAGGTAGTGATGTGTTCCTGTCCAACTCAATTGTCTTGAGAACACAGTAGAAATAAGCCTACTAAAAAAGGGTAAGAGATTCAGAGATGTGACATATCACTTCATAGAACTGCCATGAAACAGGTTCTGTTACAGGTCTTGGTAATCAAGACAAAGTTTCTGCCCTCCTGCAGTTCATATTCTAGTGATGGAATGGATAGTTTTACACATCCGGAGGTGACACTGTCAGTTACTCTTAAGTACTTTGGTGAAAATTAATACATATTAAGGGAAGAGAACAATATACAAATGGGAGAAGGGTAGAATGATATTTGATAAATTGTTCCAGAAAGACCTTTGTGACATTTGAGAGGTGACCTAAGTAAAGCAGTAAGCGAACCATGCAAAGATTTAGGATGTTTAGAGTTAGGACTTAAAAAGAAAACCAATATGGCAGTAATGGGGTAATTTCCACCAAGAATCACAGGAAATGAGTGTGAGAGGCACAAAGGACCAGATTGTGTAGGGCCTAGGAGTCGTTTGGAATTAATTTTTCTTTTTTGGTAGTGAAAATCACAGCTTCAATACTGGATACCACATGTTGCTTTGATTCATATCATTTCCTTGGTGTTAATCAGCAAAGAGTCGATCAGACTCTGAGAACTTCAAAAAATATGGAACCCTTTACGAATTTGTGTGTAATCCTTACACAGAGTCCATGCTATTCCTTTCTGTATCAGTTCAATTTTAGTGTAGGTGATGCTAAAACAAGTGCCAGAATTTCTTTTGATTAGGAAGGAAAACCATGGACGAATTTACATAAAGATACAATGTGATCCAACTTACCTTTTTACAAAATCACTTTACATTTTGGGTGGAAAAGTGTAGGAGGCACAGAAGAGAAAACTGGGAGACTTCTTAGGTGGTTAATACTCCGTGAAAAAGATTAGGGTCGGTTAAGAGTCAGACTTTGGCACAGGTCATGATCTCTCAGTTCACGAGTCTGAGCTCACTTTGGGCTGTCTGTGGTCAACACAGAATCCACTTCAGATCCCCTGTCTCCCTCACTCTCTGCCCCTCCCCCACTCGCATGTGAGCATGTGCTCTCTGTCAAAAATTAATAAACATTAAAAAAAAAAAGACTAGGCTGAAAGTAGTGGAAGTGATAAGATGTGGTTAGCTCTGGAATCCGTAGAAGATAGATCGGGTATGGGTATAACCTAAAAACAGAAGTCAAAGATTGTTCCACATGTGTGACTTCTGGCACGTAAGTGAATGCATGTTGACTTATTCACATGGGAAAGGGTAGGTGTTGTTAGGAAAGTGAATGCACTGTGGAGTAATCAAGTTCTACTAGATTGAGGTGTTAGGGCAAGAGTACGGAGAACTAATTTAGGTAAGACTGGGCAGATAGGAGGCCGCAGACCAAGCATTGGCAAGGAGGGGGAAAAAAAAACACAACAGATATCTGGTACCCTGCATGATAAATAAAGGAAGAAAACCTGCAAGAATGTCAAGAAGGGAGGGAGGGAGGAAGGGAGGGAGGGAGGGAGGGAGGGAGGGAGGGAGGAAGGAAGGAAGGAAGGAGGAAGAAAAGAAAAAAGACAAAAATGAAAAATAACTTTTAGATTTCAATGCTTTCAACAAAAGAAAAAGTATATATTTTAAAATAACTTTAACTTGCTTTTCATAGATAATTAAAATAATTTTAAAAATTTAAACTATTTGTTGACAGCATTGACATTATGAGTAAAAAGTTACATTTTAAGCTTCAAATACAAATAGCTAATTTCTGAAATATTATATAACTGAAGGTGTTTAGCTTACTCAGATTTCCTGTTACAAGTTTTCATTTCCTTTCTATATCTGTTCACTTGCATATTTTCCCTTCAAGCTTAAAGAGGTCATCCACACACACTGAAGTAACATTTCAGTGTGAGATAATTAATTTGATAGGATACAGCCACATCTTAAACTCCATCTGGGCAAATTCCTTAGTCTGTTACACTGCCTTGTTATACTAAGCTCAATGTCAAGTTAAAACCCACATATTACCATAATTTGTTCTCCATCTATAGTATTGGTTGATGAAAATAATATTCAGATATTTTATTAAAATGTCTGATGAAGTTGTGGTGAAGTAAAAATTTTGTTTGAATCAAATTTATAACTACATTACAGATAAATATATCCAAACAATTTACTTTATTTAAAAAAAAATTTTAATGTCTATTTATTTTTGAAGGAGAGAGTGACAGAGCATGAGCGGGGCAGAGCAGAGAGAGAGGGAGACACAGGATCCAAAGTAGGCTCCAGGCTCCAAGCTGTCAGCACAGAGCCTGACGTGGGGCTCGAACCCACGAACTGGCAGATCATGATCCGAGCCGAAGTTGGATGCGCAACAACTGAGCCACCCATGCACTCCCAATTTACTTTAAAATGATGTGAACCATTTTAAATATTAAAACTGGCTATTTTTAGACTTTAGAGTAATGTGTGTAGGTTACCTTTAAATCACAAAAATAGAAAAAATGTGTTTAAAATTCTTTTAGAAAGTATCTCTTTTTAAATTTTTTTGTAAATTTTTTTTATGGTTTATTTATTTTTGAGAGACAGAGAGAGACAGAGTGTGAGTGGGGCAGGGGCAGAGAGAGAGAGAAAGACACAGAATCTGAAGGGGCTCCAGGCTCTGAGCTGTCAGCACAGAGCCCGACGCTGGGCTGGAACTCACAAGCTGTGACATTGTGACCTAAGCCAAAGTCGGACGCTTAACCGACTGAGCCACCCAGGCACTCCCAAAATTTTTTTTAATGTTTATTCATTCTTGAAAGAGACAAAGAGAGAGAGAGCACAAGCAGGGGAGGGGCAAGAGACAGAGAGAGAGACACAGAATCTGAAGTAGGTTCCAGGCTCTGAGCTATCAGCACAGAGCCCAGTGCAGGGCTTGAACCCCCAAACAATGGGAGCATGACCTGAGTTGAAGTCGGATGCTTAAGCGACTGAGCCACTCAGGCACTTCCAAAAATATCTGTTTTCAATTAAAATAATGAACTTTTAGCAATTCCTTAAATTTATTCATTGATTTTCTTAATTCAACAAATATGTATTGGGTACCTATCATGTACCTATCACTGTGTTAAGAATTGTGATGAAAATAGTGAAAAAACATAACCTTTGCCCTTGTGAATCTTCCAAAACAACAGTTGTTATAAGCACGACGAGAAACAAGGGGTGTGGAATATCATTGAGAACAGGTGATTTGACCTAGCCAAATACTCAGAAAAAGTGTTCAAAGGAACATTGCTCCTTTATTGCTCTTTGCTCTAAAAATGTGAAAGAGGTATATGATTAACTAGCTGAAGGGGAGTAAAAGTAGAGACACAGCAAAGGTAAAATCTCTGCGGCAGGAATACAAAACCACTGTGCAGAGCCTGGACGAGGGTGACAAGGATAAAAGGCGGGTCATGTGAAAAGTAGAGCACACCTGACTGGATAGGTTCCAAGAAGCAATGTGTCATTATCTGTTTTGTAAATATCACTCTGAGGGCAGCATGATTACTGGGTTGGAATGGGAACAGAAGGTATGGAGGCAGATTAGTCCAGGCTTTTACAAAAGAGTGATGGGGTTACTAATGGAGATAAAGATTATTGGACTGACATGAGGGATATTTAGATAGTACAGACAAAATTACATGATGAATAGGAGAGAGAGGGCGATGGAGGGAGATGAGGTAATAACAAGATGACCTCTAGGATCCTGACTGTGAAATCAAAACAAAAACAAAACAAAAAAACAAAAAACAAAATAACAATAACTTGTAAATAATGGAAGAACATTAGGATAAGGAAATAAGATTAGTTTTGAATGCAGTTGGTTAATAAGGCTGAACCCAAAGGGCTGATTGAAGGTAAGGTAAAACAGTAATTCAAGAAAATAGAAATAGTCAATTATGTCAAATGCTGAAAAATCATCCACTGAATTTAGTGACACAGAGATTACTGGTAACCTCAGTAAGGTGTGTTTCTATGAAACAATAGGTCTTGAAGCCAGAAGGAATTGGGGGAAGTGTGAGGGGTGGGGGTAAGGAAGTGGATACCACAATTGTAGACAACTCCGTCAATGGCTGGCTGTGAAGGAGAGGGGAAGGGACAATGTCAGCAGAAGGGGAGGAGACACGCTGAGTGCTCTGAAAAAGAGCATAGAAATCAAAACGTAAGTTACAATGAGGCGTAAAAATTAAGGCCTAAGTTTTTTCCCCTTGGTTTCCAAGTGAAAATTAGAAGGGAAAATAACCCCAATTAATTTTTAGATGTCTTAGATAACTTTCCCATTATGGTCTTGGTCAAATTAAATCTGTCCAGAATTCTTTAAACTGAGTCTTTTCCTTCAGGTGCTCTAACAACGATCGATTCCTACTTTTGTTGTGACACTCAACTTAAATATTCTAATTATCATCTCTTCTGCTTGTAAACCACTTTAGGAGAATCGTTTGATCAACATTTAGCAAAGGGCCAGATACATCGTAGGTGGTCATAAATGCGTAAAAATGTTAAATGTCTTGGAAAAGCAAACAATAAAAACATTTTCTTTTGAGAGTGAGAGAAAGAGACAGAGAGAGAAGGGGAGAGAGAGAAAGAGAATTCTGATGTGAGGCTTGGGCTCACCCAATGCAGAACTCGAACTCCTGAACTGTGAGACCATGACCTGAGCCAAAGTTGTATGCTTAACCAACTGATCCACCCAGGTGCCCCTAAAAACCCATTTCTCAAATGCGTACTCTCACTGAGATTGTTGCTTTAGTCACACAAAGGCGCAGACTCCAGTGGGTAAATCTGATCATATAGTGAGGCATGAGTGATACCCAAAACGTCACCCCTACTGTCATTATTGTCAACACCTCCATTATACCAGAGGGGGGAAATCACAGTTTTTATTAGCATTCTGTGGTCCATAAGATGGCACCAAAAGTTCATAAAAAAATGGTTTCCAGCAGGAAACTACTAGGATGGATAAAGTGGTCAATGTGATTTGATCTCCATTTAGGGAATTCGTGCAACTGGAAAGCCCCTGAATGTTAGCTATTCTCAACCAGTCCAACCAGTCAGCTGCGGTCTTTGTGCAGTGAGTGCTTCTTGTTTGTCATGACCAGTTTCATGAGTTGGCCGGATCACTCCATCCCAAACTATTGAGCAACAGCATGAGAAGCGGCTCTGCGGATGGTCTCCCCCCACCCCCCCCCAGCAGGCCTTGGCTCACACAGCTGAGTAGACACACTTGCTGCAGAAGCTTAAATCCCATGGGGATGGTTAGGAACGCTGCGCTGTGAGAGTGGAAAGGCAGGAGCCTCAACAACAGCTGCTTTGCAGCTGGGTCACAAAGGAGAGCAAGAAATCCCTCGACACCATAAAAGGTAGCGGATGATGGGAAGGCAATCTCTGTGCCTCCATTTGTCACTGGCAGGGTGCCACTGGCTCTCAAATCCACATGCTCTCACAAGAGGATAAAGCCAGATGTAAATAACTCCCTAATTTTATACTTTTTTTTTTTTTTTGTATAAAGCTTCGGCAGTAAAAGATATACAGAGTTATTTAATTTATTTAGAGGCAAAATTCTTGGATGATTTAAGTGGGGTGCTGACCAAAACAGGTTCATTTCCCTCTGTTGTCAGTCAGTCAAAGCACCTGGGTTAACAGAGCTCTATTGGTTACAGTTCCCCACTTAAAAAATGAAATTGGACACAGGAATGTAATCATTGGTTAAAAATTCAGATTAAAGGACAGCTAAAATTTTTTTTTTTTTTTTAGTTTATTTATTCATTTTGAGAGAGAGCACAGGGAAGGGGCAGAGAGAGGAAGGGAGGGAAGGAGGGTGGGAGGGGGAGGGAGAGGGGGAGGGGGAGGGGGAAGGGGGAGGGGGACAGGAAGAAGAAGAGGGAGAGGGAGAGAGAGAAGCCCAAGCAGGATCTGTGCTGTCATGAACCGTGAGATCATGACCTGAGCCAAAACCAAGAGCTGGACGCTTAACCGACTGAGCCGCCCAGGTGCCCCAAGAACCACCAAATTCTTAATTCAAGCCATCCTCTTTTGCTTCCACCACTTTTCAATCTATGACAGGGAAGAGGTATTATAGACCGTTCTCCCCCAGAGCCAGTGAGCTGACACTGAGATTGTTGATAGCAGCTGAGACCTTAAATCAACTGTAGTTTATTTTACGCACTGAATCAATGAAAATCAATGGAGTTGGGATAAACGATCCATTTATCTTCATCTGAGAGTACTTTCAAGGTAAAGATGCCTCTCAACGGTAGAATATACTAGAAAGATTCCTACACCATCCAGGCCACATGTATATTGGAAGTGTATGCTGTATGAGTAAAGAACTCTGGTTTGCCTGAAACTACCCTGTCTATGCCCACTGTTCCAGAATAAAAATAAAAGCACCCCCCTTCCTGGTGTGGAGAAATATTCTGCAGTTAAACTCATTCTTGGTTACCTCTCACAAGTGTTCACCTAAATTAGAAGAGTCAAACTATGACTTTTCTAGCACTGCCATGACCCACCAGATGAAACTTCCAGGCTCCATTAGCAGCATCGGTGAGGTCTCACTGTGACCTCAGCTTTCCATCCCTCAACGCACTCCTAACAAAGAGGGCATTAATAAAGATATCCTTCCACAGCACAAGACCATGGGCTATTTGTCAAGCATAATTAAGTTTCCATTCATCTCTGCTTCCCAAAACACATTTTTCAAGTAGTCAGTTGTCTCAGCACATAACAATTCTACTCTTAGAGGTTATACAATAGAACAGAAACATTACAGAGCGGCTCACTATGTGCCAGGCACCATGCCAAGCACTTTCTGTGTATTGCCAAACTACATCTGAGATACTATTATTAATCTGTTTTATAAAATAGGAAACTGAGGCACAGAGAGGTTAAGCACCTTGCCCAAGGTGCAAAGCTACATTTGTCAGGGCTGGGGTTCAAACAGAGACAATCTGGCTGCAAAGTTTGTGTCATTATATTATAATCTTGGTCCCAAAGTTTACCACCAAGAATCATGATGCTGCTTAAAGATGAGCTCTACAGAGTAGCCGTCCACCCATCCATCCCTTCCTCATCACGTATTTACAGAGTGCCTACCATATCCCTGGCATTGTGCCAGGCACTGGAAACGTGAAGATAAATGATCACTCCTGCTTTTAGAAACTGAGTAATACCGTGGTGACTCTGGAAGCAGGTCCTCATCAATTGCAAGATAATACTTAAAAGGGCTCTTGTTAGACATATGCTCGGTACATAAGGAGAAAACAGAAACCAAGACATCTATTCTGCCCGCGTGAGTCAGGGGAGGTCTCAGAAAGGAGGTGGCATACTTCAGCTGGCTCACAGATGGAGGGAAGGCTGGCCAGGCACCAAGACAACTATCTGCTCAGTCCAAGTGTTGGTGGCTTAAAAGTTCTCTTTACAAGATCCGAATTAAGAAAATTATTTAGAAAGTCAGCCTAATGGAGAATTTTCTCCTTACTCTACCATCAAAGGACCTGTAACTTACAAAGGTTAAGTTGACATCAACCAACTCAGAACACATCTGTATGGTAAAATAAGGTTATTCAACAACAAAACTTAGCAAATATCTACTTTCTGGCAGCCTAACGATTCTTGAGCCAACTCCTGAGTAATAATTTTCTGTGACTTACAAAAAATGACATCACGAAAACAGCATCATTTAGTAAGCAACACTCA
Source organism: Herpailurus yagouaroundi (assembly GCF_014898765.1). Classification (NCBI taxonomy): domain Eukaryota; kingdom Metazoa; phylum Chordata; class Mammalia; order Carnivora; family Felidae; genus Herpailurus; species Herpailurus yagouaroundi. The sequence goes on from NW_024412413.1 coordinate 36,463,478, forward strand.
TTCACTTGAACTTCTAGAGTGTGAAGTAGCCAGAGGTAGTACATATAAGATTACAGGAATCTTTAAACTAGGTGGAAAGGGGAAAATACATGTGCACACACACACACACACACGCAGCAAATGGTCAGAGGCTGGCACATTACCAGCAGAACGAGTTTGTATGTATAAATGCGCATGACAAGCATATCGCCGAACTGGCTCGTTCCCAAGTCCTAGTAGTCCAGTGTGCTGACACATACACACATGGGTTTTGGCATTATTACAAAATAAAATTCTCTTTCTCTCTTACAGTCAGAGAAAATGTGTAAAATCACAAGAAAATATGGGCCACTAATAGGAAAACTTGACTACAGAGGTGACACGGAGATGGAGAACAGAACGTCTGAATTTCTTTGCCTTCGGATAGACCATTTAATAGTAGTTCAGCTCGAGGCTCAATTATCACAGTCAACATCTCAGACCCTCTTGACTTGGGTAGGAAAAATGTGTGATGAAGGCCGCACAGAGCTCATTAAGCATCAACCTCCTGAATTGTCTTCATCACATTCTGAAGGTTAACATTTGAGTTGGCAAGTTTATCTGCGAGACCCAAGAGGGACTGATTTGACACACCCCGTCCTAAGGGCATTTTTGACAAAGCAACGCAAAGGTATACACGAGGGCAGTGTATTCAGCTTGACACCATTCTTTGTACAACTGCCACACACACAGAGGTGGCTTTGGAAGAAACACACTGACCTGCTCAAATGTTCAAAATGGAATACATGTGCACTTTGGGGGTATGGGTGCCTTGTCACGAAAACACAAACACGGTACTTTGAAGAGTTGGGGGAAAATATAAGCTATTTTTATTTTAAAATAAGCATAGATGTGTTATATAATGGTGCCTGGCTGGCTCAGTTGGTAGAGTATGTGACTCCTGACCTTGGGGTGATGAGTTCAAGCCCCACACTGGGCATGGAGCTTACTTAAAAAGAGAGAGAGAGTGGGGCGCCTGGGTGGCTCAGTCGGTTGAGCGGCCGACTTCGGCTCAGGTCACGATCTCGCGGTCCGTGAGTTCGAGCCCCGCGTCGGGCTCTGTGCTGACAGCTCAGAGCCTGGAGCCTGTTTCGGATTCTGTGTCTCCCTCTCTCTGACCCTCCCCCGTTCATGCTCTGTCTCTCTCTGTCTAAAAATAAATGAACGTTAAAAAAATTAAAAAAAAAAAAAAGAGAGAGAGAGAGAGAGAAGTTCTGGCATAGAAAGAAGGATACAGGCTTGGAAATCACATAGATCTGAGTGTGAACACCTCAAGAGTAATCCCTGAGTAGCTGGGCTATTTGGACAAGTTGTTTAAAGTGTCCAGAAATTCAGTACCTCGCAGGATTAACAATGATACCTCCTGATAAGGTCTATAGCTGAGACAGATCACGCAAAGCTCTTAAAACAGTGCATGGTACATAGTAAGTGATCAACACATGTTAGCTATTATGATGTTTGTGTAATAGAAACAGCAGTAGCTACTGTTCAATATCTTAAAAGGATTAAGTGAACTAAAATCTATTTTAAAAAGCATAGCACAACAACACATCATAAGCACGCAAAGAAAAACTTGGTTCTCTTCTTAACTAGAACTTTTTTTGGTTCAAAGGTAAGTCATGGAAGTAGATGATTCTTTTCCAAGTATTTTAAATAGTATTCTGGTAACACACCCACATGAAGAACTCTGTGATTCAAAATACTGTTATCAACCAAATTGTTCCTTGTTCTGAAATGTCTTAGAATGTCATAGGCAAAATTTACCTTTTGAGTTCAGAGAATTTGAAGAAAAGACAAAACAGGGAGAATACCAAAGCTCAAAAGTGAAGTAAAAATAACTTATGACCACTTTTGATAAAACTGGGAAATCCATATAAATACTGGTGACAGTTTAAGACTACATTTCCCCTGATCCAGAAATAAGTATTTTCCAGAAAGTCCACTTTCTCTTTGAAATCCTGGCATGACTTGACAAGCTCAGGTTGGTATTTGGCGTGGTTCAATCTGCTACCAATGTTAGAATAATAATAAGATAGTAGGAGAATTATAATTGAATCTTACGATTTCAATATTCAGATACCTGGTATCTGATGGAAGCAAAATTTTAGTTGATCAAAATGCAATTCTATTCATACCTGTCCTATTATTTCACACTACTTTTTCAAAGTAAATGGCTATAGATTTCCATGTTAATATTTCAGTTTTTTTATGTTTATTTATTTTTGAGACAGAGCATGAGCAGGGGAGAGGCAGAGAGAGGGAGACACAGAATCCAAAGCAGGCTCCAGGCTCTGAGCTGTCAGCACAGAACCCGACATGGGGCTGGAACCTATGAACTGTGAGATCATGATCTGAGCCCAAGTCAGACACTCAACTGACTGAGCCACCCAGGCACCCCAATATTTCTTTGTTTTTAAAAACAAGCAATAAGGGGAACCTGGGTGGCTCAGTCAGTTGAGCGTCCGACTTCGGCTCAGGTCATGATCTTGCGGTTTGTGAGTTCAAGTCCCGCGTTGGGCTCTGTGCTGACTGCTCGGAGCCTGGAGCCTGCTTCGGATTCTGTGTCTCCCTCTCATTCTGCCACTCCCCTGTTCATTCTCTCTCTCTCTCTCTCTGTCTCAAAAATAAATAAACATTAAAAAAAAAATTTTAAACAAGCAATGAAATAAGACGTCCTGGATAGGCAATGGATAGGAAAGTAATAGGAAGTACAGAAAATACCCATAGAAGACATTATTTTCAGCAGATAGCTTTGGTCCTGAAGGATAAGCAAGAAATAGAGTAGAAAAGGTAGTTCGGGTTGTTGTTAAACTAACGAGATTAATGATCAAACGAAGTTAGAGGAGCAGGAAAACTATAAACTATGTGCCTATACAAGGGGCACTTAAAATAAATCACATTATCTTTAATGTTTTATATGACAGGTATGTATTTTTCTTTCAGGGATAGTGACTATTTTCAATGTTGGTGGCTTATAAGAATAATACAAATCCATTCATTTTACAGATATTTGGATACCTACAATAACATTTTTAAAAATTCCTCATGAGGCACCTGGGTGGCTTAGCTGGTTGAACTTCTAAGTTCAGGTCAGGTCACGATCTATTGCATGGTTCATGAGTTCAAGTCCTACATTGGGCTTTGCGCTGACAGTGTGGAGCCTGCTTCAGATTCTCTGTCAGCTTCTCTCTTTGCCCCTCGCCTGCTCACTTTGTCTCTCTCCCTCCTCTCTCTTTCTCTCAAAAATAAGCAAACATTAAAAAAAAAAAAATTAAGCCCTTAGAGTTCTAAATAAAGATTAACTTTTAAAAGTTTTTAAATGTTTAATTATTTTTGAGAGAGAGCACGTGTGCACATGAGAAGATGAGGGGCTGAGAGAGAGGGAGGGGGAGGTTTTACACCGCAAACAGCAGAGAGCCTGACACTCGAACTCTCAAACCATGAGATCATGACCTGAGCCAAAGTTGGGATGCTCACCTAGGAGTCCCTTAAATAAAGATTTCTCAAATAAGACATTTAATACAGTAGTTATTTTAATATTTGTTCCAAATTGAGTGAGATTATGTTAATTTGAAGTTATTACTTTCTAAGATCACAAATGAACTTCATGAGGCGCCTGGGTGGCTCAGTCGGTTAAGCCTCGGACTTCGGCTCAGGTCATGATCTCCCAGTTTGTGAGTTCGAGCCTCATGTCGGGTTCTGTGCTGACAGCTCAGAGCCTGGAGCCTGCTTCGGATTCTGTGTCTCCCCCTCACTCTGCCCCTCCTCAGCACTTGTTCTGTCTCTCTGTCTCTCTCAGTAATAAACATTAAAAAAAAATTTTTTTAAATAAATGAACAAACTGAGGGTTACTGGAGGGGTTGTAGGAGGGGGATGGGCTAAATGGGTAAGGAGCACTAAGGGATCTACCCCTGAAATCACTGTTGCACTACATACTAACTAATTTGGATGTATATTTAAAAAAATAAAAAATAAAATAAAAAAAAAACAGGAAAAAAATGAACTTCAGCAAAACTATAGCAAAAGCATAAAAAGAAAAGCTTGCTTCTCCTATAATCGCCATTAGTGTAAATTCAATTTAATCACTTTCAGTAGGGAATTGTTCATATTGCTCACCATCCTATCAAACTGATATGTCAAGCTGATTCTTCAAGTAAAATATATAAATATTATGATAATTTCTATAAAAGATAATACTATTCCTGGCTGCCATACATTGTACTTAAAGAAAAAAAAAAAAAAGAACAGAGGATTATCTGTATTCTGTTACACCTGTCAGAAGAACACATATTCATTATCATCACTACACTGTTCACGAAATTCTACAAGTTCCCTCTGAAATGAGTGATATATAAGCACTTAGCTGAGATTAGATTTTAAGGCTATCAGAGCAAAATATGTATCCAGAAGATCACATTCCACTATGTTATCAAATGGAACAAAAAGAATATATTAAATTTTGCATTTTTTCATTCCCATCTTTCAATAATGATCAAGATCTATATTCATAGGAATACTGTAGTGTTTTTACTGAGACAAAAGGAAGAAAAATTATTTTATATGACAAAAGATTGTTTTCCATCTATTTGACCCTTTAAATTCACTCTTTAATCCTTTTTTAATGTTGAGGATCTTTGACATTTTTAAGCAACAGAATGAAACAAAAAATATAAATTCTCATACTTTTTACTTACTTTAACCTACTTCAACCATCAAGTTTTTCCTTTATAATTACTTATATAAACCACACTGTTGCAATTTATCCTTTCAAATTTTTATTCTTCCTTCTTTTGCCTTTTCTTCCACCATGCAACACTGAAAAAACTTATTTATTGAACAGTTATTGCTGTACAAAATCCTCCCTTAGCATCTTAAAAAATAAGAAAGCCTGAACTGATGCCCTAATGTAGCTGTCATTCTAGTGGGGAAGACAGACAGGAAAGTAGTTAACAAGAATAGAAGGTGATGGACCTACTATCATGGGAGCACAGCTAACGGAAGAATTGAGTTGATAGGAAAGGGTCGTAATGTGCAGTCAGTGCTTTGCCCTGACAGAACGTGTGTCTGAACCCTGTTTCAGAGTCATTTTATTTACATTCATTCAATAAGTATTTATTGAATAACCATATGCTAAACACCAAGCCAGTAAGAGTAATGAAGAGACAGAGTCCCTACTCTGACTGCCTAAAAAACAAACAAAACATATAATAGTAATATATCAGTATTTATTAGATATTCATGTACTCATGCAATAAAAACTCTGGAAGAGAACCACCAAGGCTGTCTGGAAGATTCTATTTTATGAAAGGCAGTGTTAAAGTCGAGACTGGATAGATGGGTAGGACTTTGCCAACTGGAGACAGGAAAAACATATCCCAGGCTACAGCAGCAGTGTATTTGGGAAAGACAAAGAATGAACAGATGTAACACACTTAAGGAGTTATCAGAAGTTTAATATTGTAGGGGTAATGGCTGATGAGGCCCAACAAGAAAGGCAGCAGCCAAATAATAAACAATGTTCTACGTCACACAAAGACATAAAGATTTTACTGAATAAGAGTCATTCTATTGTTCTTTCTGCTAATGGTTACCATTTACTGAGTCCTTATAACATGCATGAGAGTCAGTGTTCTAAATGCTTTTATATATTCATATAGACTCATTTAACTTTTTTTAAATTTTTTTTTTGTTTATTTATTTTTGACAGACAGAGAGAGACAGAGCATGAGCTGGGGAGGGGCAGAGAGAGAGGGAGACACAGAATCCGAAGCAGGCTCCAGGCTCTGAGCTGTCAGCACAGAGCCCGACGCGGGGCTCGAACTCACAAACCGCGAGATCATGGCCTGAGCTGAAGTTGGACGCTTAACTGACTGAGCCACCCAGGCGCCCCATAGACTCATTTAACTTCTGACCAACCTCTCAACAAGGAAATCTTTTTGCTTTCATTATACATATAAGTAGAGATACCAAGAAGTTAAATAACTTGACCAAGATCACAGAACTAGTAAGTGGTAGAATACTCCACGTGATCCAGAGTCAGTATTCATAAAAGTGCATCCGCTCTAATGTGATGGAGTGGTAACGGAGGAGAGAGGCAAGCTTCATCTTCAAATAAATTTTTCTAAATATCTGTTTCTATAATTTTGAAATATTAAGAAAATATCTACTGAGTATTTGCTACATACAATATACCATAGGAAAACAAAAATATATAACACATCCCATAACAACCTGTGATTCCCAATATACTCACACATAGATATAGATATGGACTCAGAATGAGATAAAGAAACAGAACAGACACAGAGAGAGTCTTAGCTGAGATCTGCTTATCAGACACAGAAGCCCCTGGAACCATAAACTGGTAGGCACACTTAATTTTGAAGACTTACTGGAGGCTGAGTGCGAACTAGCTTGCAAGTGAGAGATTCCCAAAGGTCACAGTCCTTGATGGGCTCCCAACCTTTCATGGTCTTTAACTCCAGGAACCCGATGCGGTTTGCATACTGAAGAACCAAAAAAGATCCTCTCCTGTGAGGGCAGGGGAAGGAGAGTAATCCTTGTGAAATACACCCAGAGCCTTCTCATTAACAAAAGCCTTCCTGTCCAGAGTGAGAGATTTTACCAGAGCCTTTTCCAAGAGCTGTGGAGGAAGGGCACTCTTCTTATTCATATTCTTCCCCACTTTTTGTTTCATGGGAAGTGGTGAAAGGGGAGTAGCTACATAAGCAGAGAAACTTGTGAAGTTCATGGGACAGAGACATGGGCCAAATGAAAGACTGAGATTTAATTGAATGATTACACAACACCGCCCCCGCATCTTATCTTACCACCATCACAAAAGGGCTCTAGTACAATAATACTGGATTATGCGTGAAATGCTGCAAGGCACAGAGTCTGTCATAGAAATGGTACTAAAGATAGCCTAACACCAATAGAAAAGATAAAAAAAGCAAGGACCTGAGAAAAATTTAAAGCCTCCAGTTCCAACAGCTAAGAAAATACTAAACTATGCTGAACTACTAGCTAGATTAACATAAATCCTCACATTAGAGGCCTATTAATTTGAATTCCCATTACAAATTCAACATGTCTGGCATTCAACAAAAAAAAAAGACAAGGCATGCCAAAAGGAAAGAAAAACACAGTCCGAAAAGACAAAGCAAGCGTCAGAACCAGACTCAGATGTTAGAATATGAAACAGATGGAATTGTCAGAAAGGGAACTTAAAATAACTATGATTAATATGTTAACAACTCTAATGGAAAAAGTAGACAACATGCAAGAACAGATGCATAATGTAAGCAAAGAGAAAGAAATTCTAAGAAAGAATTAAAAGGAGATGCTAGAAATCATAACAGAAATGGAGAATACATTTGAGATCAGTCAGCACAGCCAAGGAAAGAATCAATTAGTTCGAGGATAGGTCAACATAAACCTCTGAACTGAAATGCATCACCGCATGAAAATGGATGAAAAGTATACAAGGACTGTGGGAAAACTTCAAAATATGTAACATATGAGTAACAGCAATATCAAAAGGGGAAGAAAGAGAACAGAGCTGAAGAAATATTGAAAATAATAATGATGGAGAACTTTCCAAAATTAATGACAGACACCAAACCACAGATTCAGAAAACTCAGAGAATACTGAGCAAGATGAATTCCAAAATTAATAAGTGTTGGTACATTATATCCAAACTGTGGAAAACCGAAGACAAAGAGAAAATCTTGAAAGAAGTCAGGGAAGAAAACACACACATAAACACTTTACATATGGAGAAACTAAATTAAGAATTACATTGGCCTTCTCATCAGAAACCATCAAGTAAGAATAGAGTGAAATATTCAAAATGTTGAGAGAAAAAGAAACCACAAACCTAGAATTTTATATTCCATAAAATTATCCTTATAAAGTGAAGCAGAAATACCTTCTAGGCAAAACCCAAAGGAATTCACATGCTCATCTAAATTGATATAGGAAAAGCATTTCACGAAATTCAATACCCTTTCATGATAAAAATACTCAAAAAACTAGTAAGAAAAAAATACATCAAGATAATGGTCATATGTGAAACATTCATAGCTAACATCACCCTCAACAGTGAAAAACAGAGCTTTTCCTTTAAGATCAGGGAAAAGACAAGGATGCCCACTCTGACCATTTTTATTCAACATAGTAGTTGAATTGGAAGCCTTTGCCAGAACAATTAGGTAAGAAAAATTAAAAACAAAGCAACAACAACAAAAACAAAAAACAAAAACAGGGATCCAAAATGGAAAGAAAAAGGTAAACTATCTGTGTTAGCAAATTACATGATTTTATATGCAGGAAACACTAGACTCCAACAAAAACTGTGAGAACTAACACATTCAGGTAAGTTGCAGGATACAAAATTAACATGCAAAAATCAGATGTCTTTTATTTTTTTAATTTTTTTATTGCCTTTTCATTTTATTTTGAGAGAGAGAGAGCATGTGTAAGCACAAGCAGGGGAAGGTCAGAGGGAGAGGGAGCAGGAGAATCTTAAGCAGGCTCCATGCTTGGCACAGAGCCCAAGGTAAGGCTGGATCTCTGACTGAGCGACCCTGGTGCCCCAGGTGTCTTTTTATATGCTAATGATAAATAACCCCAAAATAAAACTAAGAACACAATCCCATTTACAACAGCATCTAAAAGAACACTTAGGAATAAACTTCACCTAGGAAGGAAAAGCCTTGGACACTAAACACTACAAAATATTGGTGAAATTAATTAAAGAAAACAGAAATAAAGGAAAGCCATTTTGCATCCATGGCTTGGAACACTTAATACTGTTGATCTTATTAAAATGTCCATACTACCCAACACAATCTTCAGATTCAATGCAACCCCGATCAAAACCCAAATGGCATTTTTTTTGGGGGGGGGGGGGGGGGAGAAAAAAAAAAAAAAAACTTCCTAAAATTTATTTGAAATCTCAAAGATCCCCAAACAGGCAAAACAATCTTGACATAGACAAACAAAGCTACAGACCTCAGACTTCCTGATTTTAAAATATATTAAAAAGCTACAATAATAAAAACTGTGGGCATGGGCATAAAGATAGGCCTATAGACAGTGGAACAAAACTGAGAGCCCAGAAATAAACCCTGATGTATATGGCCAAAGCTATGCAATTGAAGAAAGGATATTCTCTTCAACAAATGGTGGGGGTGGGGGGAACTGGATATCCATGTGCAAAACAAAGAATTTAGATTCTTACCTTCCACCATATACAAAAATTAACTCAAAATGGATTAAAAACCTAAACATAAGACTTGAAACTATAAAATTTGTAGAATAAAACTTAAGAGAAAAGCTTTATGACAGTGGATTTGGCAATAATTTCTTGGATATGACACCAAAAGAACAGGCAACAAAAGTAAAAATAGACAAACGGGACCATATCAAATTTAAACAACTTCTGTGTGGCTAAAGAAAAAATTAACAAAATGAAAAGGCATCCTATGAAATGGGAGAAAATATCTGCAAACCATATATCTGATAAGGGGATAATATCAAGAATATATAAATAACTCCTGTAAGTCATCAACACCAACAGCCAAAAACAATCTGATTAAAAATGGGCAAAGGACTTGGATAGACATTGCTCTAAGGAAGGGAAACAAATATCCAACAAGCATATAAAAAGACACCCAACATCACTAATCTTTACAGAAATGCCAATCATAACCTCAGTAAGATGTTACTTCACACCTATTAGGTTGGCCACTATAGAAAAAAAAACAAAACAAAACAGAAAATAACAAGTGTTAATGAGAATGTAGAGAAGCTGGAAGCCTTGTATACTCTTAGTGGGAATGCAAAATGGTATAGCTGCTATGGAAAACAGTTACAGAGGTTCCTCAAAAATAGAATTATCACATGATCCAGCAATCTCACTTGTGGCTTTATATCCAAAAACATTGAAAATAGGATCTTTTTTTTTTAATGTTTGTTTATTTTTGAGAGAAAGAGAGCAAGCAGTAGAGGGGCAGAAAGAGGGGGACAGAGGATCCAAAGCAGGCTCTGTGCTGATAGCAGTGAGCCCAATGTGAGGCTTGAACTCAGGAACCAGGAGATCATGACCTGAACTGAAGCTGGACACTCAACCAATAGAGCCAATCAGGTGCGCCAGAAACAGGATCTTGAAATGCTATGTCCACACCCATGTTCATTGCAGCATTACTCGCAGCAGCTACGTGGCAGAAGTAACCTGAGTGACTACTGGAAGATGAATAGAAACCACAGAAAACGTGGTATATACACACAATGCAACAGTATCCAGCCTTAAAAAGGAAGGAAATCCTGTCATATGCTACAAAATGGTTGACCGTTGGGGACAATTATGTTTGTGTTTTTTTTTTAATTTTTTTTAACGTTTAATGTTTATGATGGTAATTTTATGTTATGTGTTTTTTGTAAGATTTGTTTTCTTGTTTGTTTGTTTATTTATTCATTTAGTGTGAGGGGGTGTATGAGCAGAGGAGGGGCAGAGAGAGGGGGACAGAGGATCTGAAGCAGGCTCTGTGCCGACAGCAGGAAGCCTGATGCAAGGCTCAAACTCACGAACCATAAGATCATAACCTGAGCCAAAGTTGGACACTCAACCAACTGAGCCACTCAGGAGTCCCTGTTATGGGGATTTTTAAACCACAAAAACAAACAAAAAACACACGGTGGAAAAAAAGTAGAGAAGGAAGAAAAAGAAGCCTCTGACAACAAATAAAAAACTGTAACAAACATGGCTAACATTAATTCAAATAAATCAATAATCACTCAAAGTGTGAATGGTCTAGATATACCAATTAAAAAATAGAGACTGAAAGTAAATAATAATAATAATAATAATAATAATAATAATAATAATAAAAAGAGCCCAACTATACATTGTCTATAAAAAACCCACTTTAAATATAAAGACTGATAAGTAAAGCAAAGGGACAAATAAAGAAAAAACATACTAACACTAATCAAATAAAGTTCGAATATTACTTTCAGACAAAGAAGACCTCAGAACAAGGAAAATTATTACACGTAAAGAGGGGCCTAATTAGGAGGTCAGGGGATACCAGGATGGAATACAGAATGTGACAGAAGAATCATAATATATGAAAAATACATGAAATAAGCTCATTGAATAGGGTGAGGAACCAAAGTGCTAATCTATGTTAAGTTTGGAAATTATTTAAGTGTATACAACAGAAGGCGAAAGAAATTATACATAAGAACAGTCCTCTAGGTGTTAAAGCTTTTTCCCATGGCAGTACAGGTGAACAATTCTAAAACAACTATACATGAATAGCAGACTATGAACAATTAAGAAAATGTATGGTGCATGGTGGAAGCCAGATTTCTCTTTGTTGGAATGTGAAGTTACACATATCTATAATACATATTCTATATATAACTGTATCTGTATTAAAATAAATGCAAGTCCATACTTATGCCTTCACCTCTAACCATAACTCTAGTCTCCTCCTCTTCTTTATTTGTAACTTCCTATTCCAACAAAGAGAAACCTTTGTTCCACCCCTGAGAGAGCCCACATGTAACAGCACCCCAGTAGCAAGCAAAGTACACCTAAGAATCTAGTTCATGGTTTCTAAACCATTCTCCAATAAAGAGAACGCTCCTTCCAAGGGCTCCTTGGAAAAATGTCTGACTCTCAGACTTCAACAGTAAATATAGAAGATGAACCCGGAGCATGTTTTAGTGACAGAAAATAAGAAAGTTCCCAAAGGTAAAGAGACACACACACCCATACCCACACAATGATGGAGGTATGTCAAGGGGATATATCAGCCTATGAAAGAGCTCCCATTGGTCAAAGCTGGGCAACAGAACTAATCTGAGCAACAAAATAAATAAAGTAGTATTGTGTTATAATCCAATGCATAAACTAAATATTTCTGAGTCCATTCTAATATACATAAAATTTTGAATGGATAATTGGGGAGAGGAGACAAATCTCCCATGCAGAAGAATTCCAAATAATTTATGCAGAGATTCTGTCCTCAAGGACAGGGAGCATAGCTCCCCTCTCCTTAAATACGGATCACACACAGTGACTTCCTTTCAAAGACTACAATATTGAAAGAGAAGGGGGAAATATCTTGACACTGGAGCGATATGATAAAAATACCTCAAGCCAGGTTATCAAAGTTAATATAAACAGTGATAAGTCTTACTGATAATACATAAATAACCTTGACTTGATATGATGAGAAGGACACTTTATCTCTGTGGTCTTCCTCCTCAAAACCAGTAACTCCAGTCTAATAACAAAACATCTGCCAAAGACCCACTGAGGAACATTCTACAAAATGTATGACCATTACTCCTCAAAAACAAGTTAAGACTGAGAAACTTGGTCAGATGGAGCTAAGGAGACAAGGCAACGAAATGAAATGTCGGATCTTGGAATAGCAAAAGAACAGCAAAGAAAAAGTGAACATACCTGAAAAAAAATATAAACTTTATTTAATAATCACATATGAATACTGGCTCATTAATCGTGATAAATGTGTCATACTAATACACAATGTTAACAGAGAAAGTTGGTTCAAGCGCATACTGGAACTCTCTGTACTAACCTCACAATAATTCTGTAATCTAAAACTATTCTAAAAGTGTTTACTTAAAAATTAATTTCTTAAAAATCTATGTAAAAGCTACAAAATTTTAGCCTTTGGTTTATTTGACTTGAAAATACATAGGTATTTGTTAAAACATTCTCTTTTCCTATATGCTCTGAACAGTTTGTAACAACAGCAAATTCATAAGATAAAAATCTTTTAAAATACTTGTTATGATTCAAACTGCTAAATAAGAGGATGAGAATATTCCAGGCAAAGAAAAAACTCAAGCAAAATCGTAACTATTGCCTCTGATGGACTACTCTTTAGAGGATATAAGTATAAGCTTTTAGTACTGGTATTACAGGAAAAGACCTTAAAAACTGCCATGATCAATTGCTATTTCTATTTCAGAAATAAAAACAATTAAAAGTAATTTATATCTAGTTGCAAATTAATAAAGTGAATTTCCTCTTTCAAAATAATAGCTGAAATTTAATGAGCATAAAAAACAAAGTTATTTTGTTCTACCTGTATTCTGGAGAGGCCATACACATCCTCATCACATTATAACATTATCAAGTGTAGTTCAACTTATTATGGATTTAAATTAATTTAGACAAAGGGCTATTTTTAGAGTAGTCCTAGCCCCAGTATGAATAAACTTTTACTTCCAAAATGCTGACCTTGGTGGCACCTCCATCCTGATTTCTGGAACTTTCCCACTAACTAGTGCTGTTTCATCTCAAGACATAAACTAGAACAAACTATGTACTATATAATGTCTTCAGGTTCTATTTCCCAGGGATAAATTTTCCGGGCAGACCATTATATCTGACAACTACACTACCTATTTCTCCATTACCTGACATCATAATACATATAATGCACGGTCCGTGCCCATCTTAAATCCACTGCCACATGGTTTATATCCAACTTACCAAAGGGTCCTATTTATGCACGAATCCTGCATGTTGAGGTCTTCCACCTATGGTATCATTATTACAATGAACATGAATTACAGTGAGCCCTCAAGAATGTACCTTGTCACTTTTGACCAAGAGCCTCAATTATACCTCAGAAATGAGAGTCCTGCAATGTTAAGCCTTTGGAAAGAATTATGCTTTCCACTAAGAGAAGAAATAAATTCCTAGGTAGGTAAATCTCAGGTGTTCTGGCTCCAACTCAATGTTCTACCAGGTAAAGGTCAGCAGTCTACTATACTCAAGTGTCCCGCACTGTCCTCCCTTTCAGTTGGCCGTGCAGTGTTTCCTTGTTCACAACCTAAAACATGAAACTATATACCATGTATGGCATGCCATACATCATATATACCCTATTCAAATTAAAATGTTAAACCTCACTACCACTGTTTCCCTTTTACTTTAGATACCTAAATCCATTTCACAATTACCCCTGTTAAAACCCCCTTTTTTTTTTTAATTTAACAATATACAGAGAGATTACCTTTTCACTTCAGAGCTGCATTACAAGAAAACCTAAAAACTGAGTGGAGGTTTGTTTTAAGAATAATTTTTTGTGCATTTGGAAGTTAGACATTTATGCACTTGAGGCACTGTAATATGCAAGTTTTATCATAATAAACAAAGGCTCAAGAGCAATTTAAATAGAACAGCCTTCAGAAAAACCTAGGGATGGTATAATCCAATAGAGTTTGGACACTGATCTTGATTTAGCCTCTGTGAATGTCAGCTTCCTCATTCTACATAGTGGGTATCTAGATATGGGATTGCATGAGGAAGTATTAGAATAGCATATACAAAATGTCTAGTTCATTGCATGATAACGAGTATCAATAAATATCAATAATTGCAGGACGCATTCCTTGAGTGTAATATGGGTAAATATAAGGGAAAATGACAAAAACGATACAGATTTGTGAACATGTTCCTAGTGAGGCTGGTTTGAACCTATTTAGGAGGCTGCAAAAATGAAAACTTTCACATTTGAGAACAGATGTGGCCTCCTTTATATGTGTGTATGTGTGTGAACATATACGTCCATATCCAGATGCCATAGAGAAAAGAAAAAGGCAATCTCCTTTTATAAAAGTATTGATTCAACTACTTAGGAGAAAAGACACTTGCTTTTGAAAAATACATGTTGTGTGGACCACCTTTCCTAAAGGTAAATATAGGCTTACACCAAGATATGTTTTTTTAACAAGGAAAGATACTCAAATTTTCTATTAGAAAAAGAAATCAAGTGATGAAAATGTAAAACATAAAACAGAAAGGGTTTAACTCACATTAAAATGTTTTCATGCCTTATTACATAAGGGAAGAGAGCGTCAAAGAATAACAAGTTGATAGTCATTAAGTAGAATATGTGTGGTATAATACATCAATGGGGCTCATTTAAAAAATTAAAGAACTGTAAAATGGAAGAATAATACCTACCAAGTTGTGTGGAATCCCATTCCTATAATAAAAATGAAGGAGTAAGCGAGTAAGATTAAGGTACATACCTCACTGTCCCTTCTGAAACAAAAGCCATGACAAATGCCATAAGCATGGTAGCCCATAGCTAAAGTACCTGTCAGTGGCATTATTATGAATTTCTTGAGAATTCATTGAAAGAATTCTCACTGAGACCATCCTGAGGTGAAGGAAGTGCCCTGCTGGTCGCTGTATCCCCAATGTTTACTATAGAGCATGAAATGAAGTTCAGCCTCAGAAAATGAGTGTTAAATGCAGGTTTTTATAAAGGATTTTTTTAGACTCCTGCAAGAAAGCCAAGCTATATTTAAGGGAAATACCACTTCCACATCTCCATCACTCCAATAATGTGGCATACCAGAGTACCGGGGGATTATGAGGTCTATGCCTGCTGGGTTATTGAAATTGCACTAGATGATAACTATAGACCAAACACAGAAACCAAATCAACAAAATCACAACGAAATGTAAGTTGGTTTAAAAGCAATATAACCTTACTTACCCCTAAATAAAAAGCTAACTGTTTTTTTTTTTTTTTCAAACACAGCAGCATGTATATGTAAATATAAAGCAGCTGGACTTATTTCATGTGACCTATAATGCCTGAGGACTTGATCATTTTAATTTTTAAGATTCCTAAGACAATGTGGCCAATGAAAATCTAACAATGACTTCTACTAACTGACATACAAGAGCAAAATAAAAGCCTCGAATATCTGGAGATGCCCTGGATTCCTGTGTCAGTCACAATAAGTAATTATAAGATTGATTGTAGATAACAAAATGTGTATCTTGAAGTGAGTGGGTGGTTTCTAAAAAAACAACCAGATTCATTATGCTTCAGAGTAAAAATAATACAATACCTGTATTATTTCCAGAATTCTAAAGCACGTTTCAGTGAAGTAACTTCATATAAAATACTTAGCCGAGCCCTGTACTGAATTAAACTTTCTTCTACATTTCATTCAATATCTCGGATGCATGGTACATGTGATATCATGCCTTCTCTTTTCATAGGATAAATTCTGCAACTTGAACATACCCATAATAATTATTCAGTCAGAGTTACAGGGAATTTTTGTCCCCCTCTCCCTCCTGTCTAAACATGGCCGTGCAGTGACCGTAATGAAGCACCCGAATGCTAGTTAATATACAAAATGGGAAGAACTTTGCAAAGAGGACCAAATGAAAAAAAATAATCTAGGGTCTAAACAGCAATAATTATTACAAAAGACCCAGGGAAACATACAGCACTGTACTTCCACACAGACTACATCGACACCACCTTAGCCTGGGGTTGGAACTTTACAATGGAACCTCAAGTACTTTCACAACTGGAGTTTTATGTAGCCCAATTAACTCTGGCTAGACACAGAAGTCTGGCTCAGGGCTTCCATGCAGTAGCCAAAATAAAGGTTTTCTGTATCAAGAATTACTGTCAGTCTCCCATATCCTTCCTTCTCTCTTACTTACCCAAACCTGGAAAATAAGCTAACAGCCAAGGAACTTTTACTACAATTTAAGTCAATATTAATTTTACTGGCTCACAAAAACCGCAAAATATTTGCCTTAAATAAATTGAACAGGACAAAAAGAGAGGAAGACCAAAGAAACAAAAGTGAGGATGTGCACACAAATAGAGAACACACAGCTTTAGAAACAACTATAAAATCATCTGAAATACCCAAATAATGGAAATGTTATTCCTTCCTTTCCTCTCTTAATGCATGCCCAATTTTAAATTCATGGCATTAGCCCTAGGTAACAAAGTTCAAACAAGGAATAAATCAAAATTTTAAAGAGAGCTCGTGTTTAGTATTTTAATTGGACATGACATTGGTATGAAAGTTCCATATATTTTAAAGAGAATGTCACCCAGGCCCAACTATATTTAAACACAGAGGGTACCAGTGACCCTAAGGCAGAACTATTCCATAGGGTATGCTGGAAAATTTGTATTCTAGTTTTCACGTAGGACCTAAAAGTGCCAATAGCCAAAAACAGAAGTCTTAAGTTCATGACTTATGATGCCTAGTAATAAAAATGTATTTAAGGTGATGTCTAAGAATAAGTTATAAAAAGTGGGAGAGATAAAGTACTGACTGACTTTTAGAATATCCAATCAGGTATAACAAGCTAAATTAAACAAAACTTCCACTTTTAAAATTATTTAATACAAAGTGAAAATTAATGATGTTTAATTCAGAAAACCTTAAGGTTGTACCCAATTCTACTATTTAGTAGTGAAGTTTTTCTTGAAGATGTTGCTTAATTCTTTGAAGCTCAGTTATCTCATTTATAAAAAGAGGATAATAATCATTATAAAACTTCACAAAATAACACGCCAATCACAGGCACTCAAGAGATATACACCCCTCTTGTGCCCACCTCCCCTTCTGGGCTCTTGAAAGATTACATTGTGTCCACCGTATAATCATGCTACTGCTCATTCATTTATTCAGTACATATCATTGGAGTCATAGTGATGCCTAGCATGGAGTAGTAAGTTTCGATACATTTGCTGACTAAATGAAGGGATTAATGGGGAAACAAGGATCAGAGCAGGGAAGCAGAAATATTAAAAAGTCATGCACCCAGGGGTGCCTGGGTGGCTCAGTGGATTGAGCATCCGACTTTGTCTCAGGTCATGATCTCATAGCTCATGAGTTTGAGCCCGAGTCGGGCTCTGTGCTGACAGCTCAGAGCCTGGAGCTTGCTTAGCATTCTGTATCTCCCTCTCTCTCTCTGCTCCTCTCCCACTTTGTCTCTCTCTCTCAAAACTAAATAAAAACATTAAAAAAAAAAAAAAGTCATGCACCCAGCCCTTAAATAACTTAAAAACTGAAATGTACAGGGATAGTTACCAAGATATGAAATGCCACCTACTGAAGAGATCAAGAAGGTAAGTGAAAACTTAGTTCCTCCTCCATGTGTAAGGTCAAAAGACCAAGATTTATGTCTGCTCTTCAATCTGGGAGATACTACTATAAGAGATACTGAAACCAGTGCTATGAAAATACGAAGAAAGAAAAAAATTAACTGCTTGAAACACTCAGGAAAGACTTCATATAAGAAGTAATATTTAAGTGGAGAGGCAGAGACAAAGGACATTTTCCAGGGGAACAAAAAAGGATTTGATCTATGGAATTTGTCAAAGCATTCTGGGAAACTCAAAATCACTTTGAACTTTCCTAAATACAACAAATACTACAAATTCTTAAACGTTTGTATGAAAAAACATACTGGTGGTAATAAAACCACCGTAAATAATTTTTTTCTGATTTCTCTTATAAAAATATAAATCTTATATAAAATCTCACTGTATGGTCTAAGTCTGATTTAGCTGTGTGTCATTTTTACATATTTTGCTTGTGGTCAGTTTTGACCAAACAGTAAAAACACCACCCACCTTATTTTTTTCTCTTCTCTTGAGACTAATAGCCAATTCCATTTTATAATATCTTATATTTAAAGCATTCAGAAGTCAAAATGTGTGGCATTTTCCACTTCGCAAACTCCATGTTAAGTCAATGGCATATAACCAGGCTAAAAAACCCTAAATTAGACAAAGACCATCCATTGGGATAAGAAATTTGCCAAATCTCATAATTCAAAAAGAAGCTGTTAAAGATGGTTGTGGGATTTTTGGCACTGTGATTTTAAGCCTTTCCATAATAAGGCTTGTATTTCATCTAATCAGCTAGTCGGAAACTATAAAAATTTTGTTGGTGGGGGGGAATTAAAATTTGGATTGTAATACACGAGTCTTTCCTTCCCTTCCATATGTTTCAGTAAATTAAAACTTCTAAATCTTGTTTTTATAAAAAAAATGCCTTCTAAAAAATAAAGCAGCCTGTAAAATCATATTTTTGGTACAGGAAACTTAAAATATACTCATGCTTGAAAAGAAGAAGAAAAAAAGAACACATGGTTTCTATATCCAAAGCAGTGTTACGGTCTAGGTATATTCAGAATTAAGTACATTTGAGCTTTCATCTTTTTTCTCTTTACCAAATGACTTTTTTAAAAAATTGGGCATCTTAAACTTTTTAGGTATTTTTTGAAGGTAATCCTTTATCAATTTAATTAAAGATGTTTCCATCTGAATTCCATAAGAACATCTCAAAGACAGTAGTTGTGGCAAGAGGTATACATGATCTGTTCTCATGAGGAACTCTGTGAATTACCACCCTTAAGAATAGGAAATAAAAAGGTTTTTACAAGGTTAAAAAAAATTACCAAATGATTAAACTCGACATGTTATGATCCTGTAAACATCAGAAATAGCAAATTATACTCTCCAACTCTGAGATATGTTCTCTTTTTCCTTTCTCTGTCCTTTCTCCATTGGGCCTTACTATTTCTTTCATAATTTCCTCTTCCACGTTTTTTTATTTCTTCATCTTTGTTTGTGTATGAAAAGATTTCCTTATCTTTATTCTCCATTCCTTCCTTCCTTCTTTGCTTCCTTTTCTTCTCCCTCCCTCCCTCCCTCCCTTCCTTCCTTCCTTCCTTCCTTCCTTCCTTCCTTCCTTCCTTCCTTCCTTCCTTTTTGCAATCTCTACGCCCATGTGGGGTTCGAACTTATGACCCCGAAATCAATTCCCATGTTCTACTGACTGAGCCAGCCAGGTGCCTGTAGTCTCCTATCCTTTAAATGAAAGTTGTTTGTCCTCATTATCTTTAATTTCTAAAAGCTCTTGTTGTTTTATTTTTTTCTTCATTATTTATGTTTTTATAGCATATTGCTTTTATAAAATGCTATGTTACTATCTCTAAGGATTTTTTTAAAAAATTTTCTTCTGTTTCCTCCATCTTCCTTCTCCTAATAATTTGCTTCAGTTCCAATCGCTTACATTCAAGGTTTCCTAAATATGAGTGATGGTTTTTGGTTGCCCACTGTTATTCAAAAGTTACTTAATAAAAGCTGAATGGAGTTCCTTAGGCATCAGGGTGCTTTGTAGACCGAGAAGATTCACTTTTGTGTATCTGGTTTGGGAGCTAGTCATTTATGGGTGACCTCCAAATGTAGGTATGTGGATTTCTGTTCCCTACAGTGTGCCACTTTCTCCAGGTAAGAATTCTATAATTTCTCAGGGGTGGGGCAGGTGTGTGTGTGTGTGTGTGTGTGTGTGTGTGTGTGTGCGCACGCGTGTGTGTGTGTGCATGTGCACATGTGTATGCGTTGCGGTGCTGGACAAGTGTAACTCTGTGTTGCTGGTATTCTGCATGTGGTTGGGGAGGGGTACTAACAATCTGTGTACTTCAATGGAAGATACTGAGTCAATCTTTTCAGTCCTCTCTGCATTTCACCTTCAACTGTGCAAGCTATTCCTGCTTCATGAACCTGTCTTACTCAGCTGCTCCACTATAAACCTTCTTTTCCCTGCCTTGGAAGTGACTGCCTGGATGCTGGCATTGAGCACTGGGGGAGAGACCTGATGGTTTTAGACACAGTTTACAACTGATTACCCCACTTAATAAAGGCTCCTTAACACTCTATTCTATGCCAGCCCCCTCCAAGTCTTGAGTCTCTCTGGCTTTCTTTTTGAGTATGTAAGATTTCTTTTCATTGTTACCCCATCCCAAAGCCTCTTCAGATGTTGGACTCTGTTCTCTTTCTTTCTGTCTCTCTCTTTCTTCCTTTCTTTCCTTCCAATTTTTTTTATGTTTATTTATTTTTGAGAGAGACAGAGTGTGAGCAGGGGAAGGGCAGAGAGAGAGGGAGACACAGAATCTGAAACAGGTTCCAGGCTTGGGCTGTCAGCACAGAGCCCGACATAGGGTTCAAACTCACAAACAGTGAGATAGTGACCTGAGTTGAAGTTGGATGCCTAACTCACTGAGACACCCAGCCGCCCCTGGTGGATTCTGTTCTGACAAATCAGTTGTAATACCTCTTTCCACTTTCTGACTTCCAAAAATTATCTTAAATTTCATCTCCCCAGGGGGGTGGGAGGGAGGAGAGGGTGGGTGATGGGTATTGAGGGCACCTTTTGGGATGAGCACTGGGTGTTGTATGGAAACCAATTTGACAATAAATTTCATATATAAATAAATAAAATAAATAAAAATAAAAAAAATAAAATCACCAACTCTCCAAAAAAAAAAAATTTCATGTCCCCATTTTGATTGTTCCTGTGAGGTTATTCCTTCTCAATATTTTATTCAGTATTATAAATATTTAGTATAATATTTAGGATTATTATTCTTTGTTTACCCACATGATCACATTTCTTTGTTCACATTCTTTTTGCAACCTAATCAGCAACTCCTTCTAGATTTAATTGTGTTCTTTTGAAGGACATCTTCAGTAATTTCTTCAGCAACAGTTTCTAGTGGCCTGGTTTTAATTTAATTTCTTGGCCTAGGAATTTCATGACCATGCAAGTAAAGCAAATTCAAAACTCAAAGCCAGACAAAAGGAGGGCAGTAGTAAAAATTCATTCCTTCTCCATCCAAATCCCATGCCGAGATAGGCAAACCTTCATGCTGCCTTCTTATAGCAGTATGCAAATTTACTCCAGATTATCCTTTCACAGAGGGTATGAATTTTCCTGCTTCATTTAGGTATCTAATCCCTGGCCATTCACTGGTCCAAAGCTTTGTCTCTTACTCCAGCAAGAATGAAAACAAACAAAAAGCCCTTTCCCTCCAGTTGCCACAATTGGTAAACTATACCAGATTAGCTACCAGATCAGCCAACGGTTTTACTGTTCTGGCATTCGGTTACCCCTCACTTCCCACCCTTAGGAAATTCTCTCACTACTTTTTGAACTCAGCTGCGCATTGAGAGTTATCTGCTTTATTAAGGACACCTAGATATATTTTAGTGGGGTATTTTCTGGTACTTAGTCTGCCTGTACCATTTAAGTGTTTAGTCTACCATCTTCTGTGGAAAATAAAATAATATTACTTTTAAATAATTATAAGCTACCTTTCTATGAATTCACTTAGAAATTACTTTCCTGACCATCTGTCCTATGCTTTTCTAGGAGTCATTTATTTTTATTAATATTGAAGAGAGATTAGGTGATATAACTGCAACAACACAGACAATAGGTTGGGATAGGGATCAAAGGTTGGTCCGACTGCTTATTCTTAACTGGATAAGCTCAGAACATTTACTTATCTTGAACAATCCTCTACAGTGTAAAATAAGACGTCAACATTACTTTGAAACACATGAAATTGTGATTTTTATAAATCACAATGGTAGAATTCCAGCAGTTTCTTATGCTTCAAACTAACACCGCTTTCATGAGAATGTGGCCTCCGAGACTGCTTGTCACATAGTGGGTGGCCAAACTATGGCTCCACTTCTCTTCTGGAATGATTTCCAATTAGTAGAAATTCCAGGTGACACTAATTCACACACATGCAAAGCATTACATAATGCTAGCTATTTGCAAAGAATCAGACTGAGTTCTACAGTGTAGCCAATGGGGGGCTAACAGTGGTTTGTAGAACATAATCTTCATACAAATATTGTTATTATGAGAAATCCATTATGTAATCCATATATGGGATTCACCATCTATATTTTTCCATTTAGTTGCATCAAAGATCACGACATACCACATTTTAGCTATGGCAAACTCTACAGCCAAGCAAATACATTTGTCTATAGGTTCAATACAGAGTTCTAACTCAGTGTTAGAGTTACCTCCTAACAGTATGAGACAATCAGCTAAGAACCAATACCTTAAACTCTACCTTAGTCTGCATGGAGAAAACCAGCTTCTAAAGGGTGAGGAAGGAAGGTGTTACTTACTGTTAGAGCCAGCAGTTTCCCATAGGTCAGATGAGCAGGGATGTGGTCAGTCTTGGATCTCAATGATTCCATATACCAATGCTCTGCTTCAGGGAGTTTGCTTAATCGCATGTATGCTTCACCTGGGAAGAAAGTCATAAAGATCAATCTGAGAGCACAGCTTTCCAACAATGCAATAGTAGCACATCATCGTATTTATACTCTATGAAACTTCAGATGCTGTGGCAAGTACATTCACCCATTATCTCATTGGATTCCCCCAAAGTCACCATAATTTCCATTTCACATATATGAAAACTTGTATATGGAGAAATTAAGTGAAACGGTTAAATTCAAAACTTTAGTAACTAATAAAGCTTTGATTTTTTAACCTAATAACCTCGAACCCATAAGCATACACCCTTTGTCTTTTTCTTTTTCTTAAAGATAAGTTTGTTCTTTCTTATGTACAGTCAATTGTTCTGTTTTATTCACATTCATTTATTCCTTTAGAAATTCAAGCATTTATAGAATAACTACTAAGTAGAGAGAATTATGAGGACTTGGACAAAGAAGTTTAAGGTCCTTCCAAGATTTACAACATTGTTGAGAAAATAAGATCAGTAGAAGGAGTCAAAAATATTTTGGATTAAGTAGTGGTGCTAGATTTTTTTCACAAATTATTTGCATTTTATATTTTAATAAATAAAATTTATGAGTATCACTTGCAAAATTCTGTGAATATATGATAATTATTTAGCACACCCAGTACCATGTACAGAACTAGTGTGAAGAGTTTCAGCCATCAGTTATTACTTTCAAGTTAAGCAAATTTTACCTGCCAAAATTTCACTAACAGCATTTCACTAACAGCCAAGCAAGAGAATGAAAACAAAAAACAGAAACCCCAAAAACTGGAAGTAAAACCAAACGTATATCAGTTCCTTACTTATTACCATCCCCCTCCTTTATTTGCTTACAGTATGGAAGAATTTTTACCTGATGGGAATATTATATTTTAAGCTGATCTGTATATTTAAGTATTATAGTTTTAATAAGCACTGCAAATATAGAAGCTATTCAATTTCTAAGACCAGGTAATAGACTGGTAACTGGAATTATTTTTCAGGCAGACCATTGGAGCTTAACTAATCAGAACTACGATAGCTTTTTCCATTTTAAGGCATAATCAGAGGCTTTTCCTTCCACACTGGCTATACCTCTTTGCTTCAAAGGAAGAACTAGCTTCCTTTTACTTTAATCATATTCCCTTTATATTAGCCCAGTGCTGTCAATACAAATATGTTTGAAGAATTGAATTAAGTCTCCTCACCTTTTGAGTTCCCTTTGCTCAGCTGGTTAGTAAAAAAATACTAGTGACAAATACGTAATATGAACAAAAATGTATACACCACTCACACACGTCTATGTGTTTCTGGTTCTCAGAATAGTTCTTAAACTATACTGTCATAAAAATGATAGTGCAAAATTTTTTCTTTTAATCTAAAACTTAAAATGTGTTTGCATTTAAGAAGAATTTAGTTAGATTAAATAGAATGCTCAGGGGGAATGCAAGAAATACTGAAGCAAAGACCAAAGACTGAAATTAAATAAACAAAATGCTCACCGTTATTAGCAGGAGGATTAGGCATAATTTTTTTAATTTCACATTTCTATAATATTTTATTGTTATAATATCTCTATAAATACGAAACATTGTCAGACAGATTTATTTTTCTTTTTGTCATGTTGAGCTAACAAATGTTTCCCAGGAAAGCAAACAGTAAGTTTTTCTAGGGCAAGTGAACCATTTCTTCATACTAAAATGATACTAGATATGATTTATGTAACAGAAAGGATGTGACGATATCGAAATATTGGTAAGTTTAAAGCAATTAATGACAAATTATATCCAAATATCTATATCTAAAGTGGATTCCAAAGACAGTAGAAAACATACACTAACTTCAGAGTTGGAAGAAAAAGATGGGCCAGAATTATAGATTCTGTTTGGAAACAACCTGAACTTCTTTGGGTCTTCAAGGCCTCATAGGTCAGCTTTCAGAAACTGAACCATCATTGCCTTTAATATAACTTCTACTTCTCATTTATATAAAAAAAAAATTAATGGGGCACCTGGGTGGCTCAGTCGGTCAAACGTCCAACTCTTGGTATAGTCTCAGGTCATGGTCTTGCAGTATCGTGAGTTTGAGCCCTGCGTCAGGCTCCAGGCTGACAGTGCAAGCCTGCTCGGGATTCTGTCTCTCTCCCTCTCTCTCTGCCCCTCCCCCACTCGTGCTGTCTCTCTCGAAATAAATAAAATTAAAAAAATTAAAAAGTAACTAAAATAAAAAATTCAGCTAATTTGTAGAATAGTAAACAGTGGGTTTTATGTTCAAAATAAAAAGAATGTGAGAGAACCCCAATTCCATAGCAATTCTGAGATGGAGATCTGTATTCATTTAAGTTGTCTGAAAATCATTGCACAAAGTGTTCTATTTTTTCAAGTCATAAATCTATTACTAAAAGTTATTTTGCAATGAAATATTAACTTGCTAAATAATTAGTGGCTGGCCCATTTTCTTCAATAATAACTCACAAGTAATTTAATAATTTGAAAACCTTGTGAGATGGAGAAATATAAAAGGGCTACAAGAAATATAATGTAATAATGCATCTTGGCAAGTATATGAAAATGTAAATGGGGGCGCCTGGGTGGCGCAGTCAGTTAAGCGTCCGACTTCAGCCAGGTCACGATCTCGCGGTCCGTGAGTTTGAGCCCCGCGTCAGGCTCTGGGCTGATGGCTCAGAGCCTGGAGCCTGTTTCCGATTCTGTGTCTCCCTCTCTCTCTGCCCCTCCCCCGTTCATGCTCTGTCTCTCTCTGTCCCAAAGATAATAAACGTTAAAAAAAAAAAAAATTTAAAAATTAAAAAAAAAAAAAAAAGAAAATGTAAATGACCAGCCTACTTAGGTACTACTCATTACCACTCAGAAAAACTTCATGCAACCTTTCACTGTATCTCAGTAATAACACTGGCAACCATTTGTATTGAATATTTATTATGAATTAGAGTAGCAAGCCATAGAGGGCACATGTTTGACTTATGTACACTTATTCCTCTTATTCCGTATCACTGGGCATGTAGAATGTTTTCTCCCTTAGCCCCACGATGAGCCTTCACACATTACCCTCCTTCAACTGCTACCAACTAACTGTTCAGGTTAGGTTTGCAAGATGAAACAGAAGATTTTCAATCTCTGTATTAGTTGTTTATATATGCATCTCATTTTTTTTTATTAAGGAATATCTTTACCTAGATTTCACAGATGAGAACACTGAGAAGCAGAGCAGTAAATAAAACACACAAAACCACAGATGAGGAAAGTGGTAAGGCTGCATTTCAAACCCAGGACAACTTGACCTCAAAGCACACCGCTTTGACCTACTGGTAGTGAATAATCACAAACTTTTCAACTCTCCAGCTCAGGTGAAAATTATACTCTTTCTCACTCCTGGAAAATTGTTTTCTAGCTTTGTGATACATTGGCCATCAAGATCATTTCACTTTGCCTGGGGCTTAGCTACCGAATTAAGGGAATAAGGAAGAACAATAATAATCTATAGTTGACCTTTAAAAATGCTTCTGCTGCATATGTTATTCAGCTCTTAAGAGGGGAATATGTATCATACAAGATGCACTTCAGTACTATGGTTAATCTTAACACAAAAACAGCCTATAAAAATGGTAATAAAATCAAGATGTAAAACCTAAAATGCAAGAAAATGATAATGGATGAATTTAAATGTGTTTAAAAAGTGACTCAGTAAAGATGTAGGCAACAAACAATATACAGGCAAGTACTGGGTATACCCCTGGCACTGACAACATAGGAACTTCACATTTCTCATGCCTAATTCATACTAGGAATTAGAATACTCATTTTATGGATGAGGAGGAAGGCTCAGGAATGGACAGTGACTTGTACAAGTACAGTTAATAATCCTATTCTAAAGTTCGAATGGCTATAAAGCTCATGCTTTTCTCTACTGCATCGAAATGCCTACCATATAAAGTTTATTATTTACCAAATACTTCCTAATGTCTTAAATATATTATCTTTATACTTGTACATTATGCCTACATTGTAATTAACATCAGTCTCATTGTACAAATGAAGAGACTGTGGCTCACTGAGATTAAGCATCTTGTTCAATGTTTAAAACCGAGCAAATCCCAGATTCAGGATTCAGATTAGAGTTCTCTCTGGCTCTTTCACCATACCATTCTGTCCAAATACTATAAAAAAGTAATTAGAGAGGGGATAAAATAACCGCAAAAAAAGTGCCATCAGTGGATTCAGTTTTGGGGGAGAATGAGATATATGTAATCCTTTAAGCTTCATTAAAATATTAAAATCATAAAAATTCCATGAAGGAAATGGCTACAAGACAAGAAAATTTTACATTCAATGAGGAAGGAAATGAAAATACTTGTTCAGGAATAGGGTGGAGAGGGGAGGGTTAAGTTAAGCCATCTTCTCTGGTACTGTAATTCTTCTTAACTTACAATAATAGAAAAAAATGTTTATAGCACCCAGGAGGAAAGAAGCAATGATGACTATGTTTCCTTCTCATCTTGCAAAAAAAAAAAAAAAAGAATAAATAAAATAGAGCCACTTTCATAAGAATGAGAAGATTTGCTGTGATGATGTAGTGGTCAGGTTCATCACCCAGATTTATTTCCGATTCACTCACAGACAAAAGGGATTTGGATGTCTCCAGGCTGGCTTCAAGCAGATATAAACCAGTTTCAGATGTAGAACAAATAGTGTCACTCTTCCTCCCTAAAAAGCCCTGGGTCTAAATAACGCAGGCAAAGGCTAACTCCTTAAAGGAAAGAATGCTGGATTATTGATGATGTAATAGCCCAGATCTCACTGATTCTCATGTTTCAAGTTACTGGACAGCTCTGGCTTGCAGATAAAGAATAGAGTACGTAATGGGACATACTACCCATACTTGCTAGAGTTACCTTTTGTTTCTCCTGCCCTTGCTCGACAGTATATAGCTATGTGAAGATTCATAGCTTCCTTACGTTTTCTTTCCATTTTACTGAGATATAATTAACATATAACCCTGTGTAAGTTTAAGGTGTACAGCATAATGACTTGATTACATATACTGTGAAATGATGGCCACAACGAGTTCAGTTAACATTCATCATCTGACATAGATACATAAATTTTATAAAGAAAAACAATGTTTTATTTTTTTTCCCTGTGATAAGAACTTTTAGGATCTGCTTGCTTAGCAACTTTCAAATATGCCATACAGATGCATTAACTGTAGTCATCACGTTGTACATCATATTCCCAGAATTTATGTATCTCATACTGAAAGTCCGCACCTTTTGACTGCCTTCATCCAATTCTCCCATCTCTGAACTCCCTATTTTAAAAACTAAAACAAAACAAAATAAAAAACCAACAACTTTGTGACCAGCTTTACCGAAAGTGATCACCCCTTACTCAACTTTTATAATAATTGAATAATTGTCAAATGTTTCTTTTTTATTCTCGAATACTCTCTTTCATACCAACTTAGGTTAAGCAACAGTATAATATAATGACGGTAAACATAAAGGTTAATGAGATATTCTTCATTTTTACCTTCATGGAACTTATAGTCAAGTGACAAATATATTTATGAGTATTTTCTGAAGTTTGATATTTAGATGCACATGACACAAAACTTTTTAATACTTATCCTTTATTTAATCTGTGTTTAAAAATGTAATTTCATATGGGCTCCTGGGTGGCTCAGTAGGTTAAGCATCTGACTCTTGATTTCACCTCAGGTCATCATCTCACAGTTTGTGGGTTCAAGCCCCACACTGGTCTCTGGGTTGACAGCACAGAGTCTGTGTGGGATTCTCTGTTTCCCTCTCTCTCTTTACCCCTGCCCTGCTCGCCCTGTATCTCTCTCTCTCAAAATAGATAAACATTAAAACAAAGTGTCATTTCATAGATATCACGGTTTAGAAGGTAGAAAAATACCAAATAAATAATAATACAGACAGTGGCTGTGAGCAAAATCACAACAGAGGAATACAAATGAAGTGTGGAGCACAGAGAATTATGCAAACCCAACTATCATTTGAGGAAAAAGTTTTAGAGTTGTTTGTAAAACAAAAACTGCTCCACCAGCACACGGGGGAGAAAATCTAGTTTTGTAAAAGGCTCACAGCTTTAAAGAATGGGAACACTCCTATCGGCCGCACGGCCTTTTTTTTCAACGTTTATTTATTTTTGGGACAGAGAGAGACAGAGCATGAACGGGGGAGGGGCAGAGAGAGAGGGAGACACAGAATCGGAAACAGGCTCCAGGCTCTGAGCCATCAGCCCAGAGCCCGACGCGGGGCTCGAACTCATGGACCGCGAGATCGTGACCTGGCTGAAGTCGGACGCTTAACCGACTGCGCCACCCAGGCACCCCGGCCGCATGGTCTTTCTAGCAGGCTTCCTGCTGCCAATCCAGTGAAATCATGTCGTTGCCAATACTCCGAATTTCGGAAGACTTTGCCTGAAGACCAGGCATTTAATTCCACGCTAATTTCTAAGCTTTCCAAGTTTGAGGACTTGGCTGGTCACCAAGGTGATCATTCCTTTTTAGGAAATTATTATTCTCCATGTAAGACATTAGATTTTTTGGGGGTGTTTTTGATACTTAGTGTTATGTGCTGGTCACTTTTCTTTCAAGGGGCATTTTACCAATTTTCACATTTATTATGATGATTTCCTTTTTATGTTCTTTAATTATTGCCTTGAGGAATAATTTTGCCACATAATTTTAAAATAAAATAAACGCATTTTAATTAATTAACTGATTAATTTGGTTGTTTCATTTACCTGTTGAACTTACTTACATTTATGATGTAGCACTGAATTATGACGAGTTGTATATATACCAAAACAGTAGCTAGATAGCTGTGTTTCTAATTATTACTTTGCCATTATATAGTTGCATGGTTGTGGACAAGTAAGTTTTTTGACAGGGCCTTAGATTTATCACCTACAAAATGAGGGGCTAAAAATAAATAATTCCATAATTTCCAAAATGATACAGATAATCATTTGTGGATTCACCAATGTCTAGTATTTATACAGTCATTTCATAAACCTGTGACAATATCCTAGTTATACAGGAACTACCATATTCATGGATTTTCTAGATGATCTATTTGACTAACTACATCAAGACGAATCTGATTATTCCTCTTTAAAATGTTTAACATTTATATATTATCTAATGATAAACAGTATATCTGCTTACTATAAAGTCTTAAAGATCATAATTTTATTAGGTTAAGTAAATTCCATCACTCATGGATAGTGGTAAAATTTTGCTGTTTTTCCATAATTTATTTTAAATACTGAAAACAGGGGCACCTGGGTGGCTCAGATCATGATCTCATGACTCAAAACCTCGTGGGTTCGAGCCCTTCATCAGTCTCTATGCTGACAGCTCAGAGCCTGGAGCCTGCTTCAGATTCTGTGTCTCCCTCTCTCTCTGTCCCTCCCCTGCTTGTGCTCTGACTCTGTCTCTCTCCCAAAAATAAATAAACATTAAAAAAAAGTTAAAAATAAATATATACTGAAAATAAATCAGTTATATAATAAGTAAATTTTCTTGTTACTTTTAAGTATTTGAGTTCCTTCTAGTGTTTTACTATATTAAGCAAAAATACTATTTTTTCTAAAACTAAATTTTCTCATTTAAGATCAATATTCAGCTTTCTGTTTATTCATATTTCTTTCCCAACTTTTTATGCAGGCACTGCACCTACTTCAGCAATTATCATCTTGTTTTGTAATTATCTTATTTATTTTCATATATCTGCTAATTAGACTACATACATAGCAGTGGAATTCCTGAACTGAAAGGCATTAGCAAATTTAATGTTGAGGATACGGAGAACCAAATTAGCCTACCAAAATACTGTACCAATTTCACTTCCACAAGTACTATATAAGGAGAGTAACTTTTCTAAGCCCTCATCAAACTCAGATTTGAATACATTTTTTAAATGTACATTTGAAAAAAAATGCTATTATTTCAATTTTCCTACTTTAATTCTTAATGAAAATTCATATATTCCTACAAAATTTTTTCACAAATTTTTAACCGTGAATATTTTTTAGTTGCAGGTCATTGCTTGATGGTTTTAAGCCATTTTTCAATTAAGATATTTATCTTTCCTTTATAATATGCAAAAGATGGTCAAACTGTTTTTTCTTGTCAGACTACTTTAACTTTTATATATGCATATTAAGTTGACTTTTCCTTTGTAGCTTTGTCACTGTCTTTTATGCATACAAAAATTCCTTATCATGGGGACATACATTCTCTTCTAATTATATAGTTTCATCATTAAAATGAGCTACTTATTCCATATGAAATATATCTACTATATAATGTGAGACACATGTCTAATTTTATTTTTTCCAAACTTCATTTAATCAATTTTTCCTGATTTACCTTTTATAAGAACTCCCTTTCCTCACCAATATTTAATTTCACATTTATTATCTGCATAAAGACATTACAAATTCTGATGTATGTATAGGCTCTTTCCATTCAGTCCTACTGACCTGTTTTTCAGTTCTTATACCAAAACAACACTGCTCTAACTACTGTAGGCTTTTCTAATATTTAATATTTGAGTACGGCATGTCTCACCCATTATTTTTCTCTAAACCTTCTTGGCTCTATTTTCCAGATAAATTTTAAAGTCATTTTGTCAATTTTTTTACAAAATTCTTTCTGACATGTTTATTGCTATTGAAATATAATTTATGATTCAATTTAACAGGGAAATTTTTAGAAAACTGAGTTCCCCTATTCAAGATTAGTACTCAGTTCTTCATGTACTCAAGCCCCTTTCCTCTTTTTTATGTACTTATCTCACCAATATAATACTCCTGATCTCAAAATGGACTGTGAGATGTGTGGAGCCAGGCACAAAACCCTGTATTTTTCTGTCCTCTAACCCAAGTTCAGAAGCCTCTAGCTCCGAAGAGTCTTGATACATATCTGATAAGTATTTGATCACAGTACGTATCAACATAGATGTAGATGTTCTATTTTTACCACATATGTCACTGAAATTTTCAAGTAATTTATTTTTCTAGAATCTACATTTTGACACAACCATATGATCTCAGGAGCCTATTATATCAAGAGTTTAATTTAACTTGCTGTGATTTTAATTCTCTTTTTTTACTTCACTCTGTTGGCATTAACATAGAAACCTTAGGGGGTCTGGCTTTTTACATTTATTTATATCCTAAACTTGCTGTATCTGTAGGCTGTGAATCTCTTATATTTCCATCCTAATCTTTTCCTCAGCCCGATCTTATCCTTGTAAAATAACACAGTCTAGTTGACCTAGATACATTAGTTCTGATTGGAAATGCTCAGTAACTACTATACAGAGCAGGAAAAGATAAAGAAAAAAAAGTAAAATGATTACAGAAATTAGAAGCTATTTTGTATCTCACAACAGACTTTTTAACAATTCTTGCTGTTAAAAAGTTTCCTTGGCGTGGAGGGTTTAGAAGTAAAATGAAATACAAGTCTTAAATTAAGGAGGGTTATGAAAATGTTCAATATGTTAATGTTTCACCAAGTCCTATAGCATCAAACTTAAGAAGAAACCGGTAAGCCTGAAAGGGTAGTTTTAAAACAAAAGGAAGAAATGCAGGGGAAAAAAAAACTGAATATGTATCTCATTAAGTAAAAAACTAATCATCAAGAAAGAGTTTAAACCTCAGAGCAAATTCAAAAGGCTCCTAATTTCTAGTGTAAGGTTATATACAGGAAACATCTGATGTGCCATCAAAATTTAACTTGGAAAAAAGCCAGGAACCTGTGTCAATATTTCTCTACATGCAACTAGTATCCTGGAGTTGTTCAGGCTAATCAATTCCTTTTATGTTTTCAAGGAAATAAATCACTAAAAATAATTAATCAATAAATATTGGAGCCAGCCCTTTTATTTTTTTTTTTAATTTTTTTTTCAACGTTTATTTATTTTTGGGACAGAGAGAGAGAGAGAGCATGAATGGGGGAGGGGCAGAGAGAGAGGGAGACACAGAATCGGAAACAGGCTCCAGGCTCTGAGCCATCAGCCCAGAGCCCGACGCGGGGCTCGAACTCACGGACCGCGAGATCGTGACCTGGCTGAAGTCGGACGCTTAACCGACTGCGCCACCCAGGCGCCCCAGGAGCCAGCCCTTTTAAATGCTCAGAATTTTCCAAAAAAAAAACATAAATTGAGACTGTGTGTATGTTCACGTGTATGTGGGATGAGGTGATGATTCTCTCCCCCAACGTAAATACTGTCCTCAAGAGAATTACAATGAAGTAAATAAAATGCCTTAATATAACTGAAATAATTAGGGAACACTAGAAATATGCAAATAAGTACTAAATTGGGTTTTAAAAACCAAACTTTACACCAGAGAAAAGAAAAAAGAATAAATGTTATACTAACCTGTAAAGAATTAATGAAAATAATAGTATTCGAAGAAATAAGACTTGAATATTGCAGGAAGATGTCAGAAAGTATAATGAAAGAATTTTCAGTTTTATACATATCTTCTTGGGGATATATTTAATACGTATTCCTGGTTCATGTAATATGTTTCTATAACATGTAATGAATAATTTAATTTATACTATAATTCTTATATGACTATTACTTGCTAAGACAGACCAGGTATTTAAAAATTAATCCTGTTTTTAATGAATACTTGAAAATAAGATTCTACAACAGTTCAAACACTCCATGCCCATAATTAACATTTTGGCAAAGATGACTTGCATTCTGGAAGAAAACTTTGCATGTTCTTTTTTAATCCCTTATTCAGTTTGAGTATTACAATAGCTTCTATCGGTGTAGATAAAATTAAAACCAAAAAACAACTCATTTTGGAAGTTAAATGAGATTTTTATGTAGAAAACTCTTTCCCTACTTATTAGGAAAAACAGATACAAATACATACACAGCAAAGTATATACAATTAGTAACGTATTCTTTTATCTGTTTTTTTAATTTTATTTATTTTGGAGAGAGAGTAACAGAGCGTGTGTTGGTGGGGGGTGGGGTGAAGGGCAGAGGGAGGGGGAGAGAGAGAGAGAGACAGAGAGACAGACAATCCCTAGCAGACCCCAACGCTGATCCTGGCTCGATCTCATGACCCTGGGATCAGGACCTGAATGAGACAAAACCAAGAGTCAGATGCTCAACCAACTGAGCCACTTGGGCACCCTGTTTATTTCTTTCTTAAGTAATCTCTACACCCAATGTGGGGCTCAAATTCATGACCCTGAAATGCGGTCATGCACTCTTATGACTGAGCCAGTCAAGCACCCCAAGTAATGTGTTTAATTTTTACCTTTATCTATATTACTAAACTATTCTAAATGTATGCAATGTATAGTTTCCTTGACATTGATTTTTGAAGTTTTATCCATTAGAACAGTATTTTCTTCTTACTCATGATTATATTCATTTCATCTCAATGTTACCAAAATTGACATCTGTTAAGAAGGCAAATTTTGAAATCTTGTTAATTTCGCAGTATCACATAACATTACCTCAATTTTTCAAGAATAATCCAATCCATATTTACTACTGAGTAAAAGATTCACTTCCTGAATATTGCCCAATAAAAGGGTAAAACATGATTTTTTTTCAAGCAGAAAGAGTGAAACTCTGGAAATCAGAGAACAAGGATATAATTAGGTATTAATTTGAGTATATTCATTTCCTTATAACTCAATTCAAAAATAAACTTTTTGTACTTCAATCTTTTCCTTTACCACTACACTGGCAAAAGTATGAATTAATGTAACAGGTGGGCTCATGTGGTTTTAATAGCAATGAAATATAATCAACTGTCTCATATCGTATTTCCAGGAAAGCAAGTGACATCTAGACCAAGCATGATTCTTAGCAACCCTACTATTGGCATGAAAGTATTCGAACTCCCCATAGGGACCATATATCTTCTGGTCCGGGGTTTAATTGAAACTTTAAACAAAATATATTACCTATTTAATGCAGCTGAACTAGATGCTGGCCTCTGTAGTGTATAGACTAACGCCTGGCAAATGAATGTCTGTAACTATAGTACATAAAGTGGAATTTGTACCAAGAGTGAACGGTAAAAAAGAAGAAAATTAAAGCACTGCAGTTTTATAATGTAAAATGAGCCTGGAGGAAAAAAATTCATAGATTTTCTACATCAATTTATATATTTACTCTTTTTGATATACAGCCAAAATTTCTTGATTTCCTTATCTTGTTGGCTCCACATCTTACAAAGTGAACTTTGAAAATCTCTCAAATTTACATTTCACTTTTCCGGATTGGTAGACTATACACCTAACATGGTCTCCTGGTCTTGTCCTTTTTGAAAAAAAATCAAAATGCAATAAATAATTTATCTTAAAAATTAGAACTCAATAATCTTTTTGGAGGTACATAGATCAATGGTTAATCCAATTACATGGTCATACCCATATTTGTAGGGCTGACTCACTAATTTTCAAGAGTGCAGGGGAAGCAATCATTGGAAAATCACCAGAACTCAAAACAGAGGAAGCAGATGGTATAAAAAGCTTAACACTACCAGAGTGTTAATGCTTCCACACTTGAAGGATGTGAAGTTCAAATCTCACACAGTTGAAAACCATCTCTTTCACAGTCGGCATGCTAAATGCCTTGAGCAATCCACTTAAGAACAGCCAGTCATAGAAGAGAACATTAAGCATGTGAACGATCATGTCAAAAATGTATTCTGAATATCTTGATTCTAAATGTATTCTAAAAGAAGGTGAGGTGTACACACACACACGCTATAAAAATCCAGCAAAAATAAATGATTCGGCCAAAAAGACCCCAGCCATACAGAAGGCTGAAAGAAAAACAGACTACTTAGAGCCATTTTACTAACTGATTTCAGCATATCATGTACATTACTTCAAGAAGAGTCAGGATAAATTTACAAGAAAGAATTTTTGCATTTTGTTTTCAGGAGGTGTAATTGACATCTCGTGTGTCAGTTTTTACCTAAATAAGAGTAAGCAATCTAAAGACCACTGGTAGCCATTTATGACCCTTGAACTCTTTTATTCCACAAGCTTCTTTTTTTTTTTAAGTTTATTTATTTTGAGAGAGAGAGAGAGAGAGTGAGAGAGAGCATGAGCAGAGGAAGGGCAGAGAGAAAGGAAGAGAGAGAGAGAATGCCAGACAGGCTCTGCACTGTCAGCGCAGAGCCCGATGTGGGGCTGGAACCCACAAACTGTGATATCGTGACCTGAGCTGAAACCAAGAGTGAGTGAGACACTTAACTGAGCCACCCAGGCAGCCCCACAAGTCTTTCTTAAAAATACAATTCCAAAATTAGGACAAGCTTTTTACTCCAAAAATTACTCTAATAAATTCATTGTGTTTCCTATTCATTGTTTCTTTCTCCATTCTCTCTGACTAGCTCAATGAATTTGAGGAAATCTCTCATGATTAAAGAGCTGAGGTTTTAAAAACAAAACTGAAAATTAAATGAAAAGATTCTTGGGGCGCCTGGGTGCCTTAGTCAGTTGAGCATCCAACTTCAGCTCAGGTCCTGATCTCACCATCCACGGGTTCAAGCCCCATGTCAGGCCCTGTGCTGACGGCTCAGAGCCTGGAGCCTGCTTCAGATTCTGCATCTCCCTCTCTCTCTGCCCCTCCCCACTCGCATTCTGACTCTTTCTCTCTCTCTCAAAGCTAAATATTAAAAAATATAAGGAAATAAAAAATCAAACAACAACAATAAAACCCTATGGGGCACCTGGGTGGCTCAGGTGGTTAAGCAGCTGACTCTTGATTTTGGCTCAGGTCATGATCTCAGGCACCTAGGATTAAGCCTCACTTTGGGCTCTCTGCTGAGGGCTTGGAGCCTGCTTGGGATTCTCTCTCTCCCTATCTCTGCCCTTCCAGCACTTGTGTCCACACATTCTCTCTCTCTAAAAATAAATAAACCTAAAAAAAAAACAAAAAACCTAGAAATTATCAGGAATAAGAGAATCAAGATGGTAAGAACAAAATAAAGGCAAATAAGGCAATAAACAGCAACGGATCAATATCATGCAATTCCCCCTGGAAGAAAAATACAATCTCTGCCTCACATAAAAGGCATGTTACCCATTGTAAACACATATTTTTTTAAAGAACAGGAAAATATGAATATATATGCAAATTGTGACAACTACTGTCACATTAGAAATAAAAAAGAGATTTTTCCTGTTTGGTTGGTTTGATTTCTTTGGTCCAGACAACACAGCACAGCTGACACAGTTATAGACAAAATATTTTTGAGGCTAGAGTAATACAATTTTCCATCTTATTTATAGACATTTACATATTAAGGAAAAGTACTGAAGAGCTCCAGGCTAACTATGAAATCACCTAGAAAGTTCCATGACAGCAGGAATCATAGGGGCTATTTTCATTTCATACTACCACCACCACCTTTGTACCCCCTACCCAGCACTTGTGACTTAAAAAAAAAAAATTTTTTTTTTTTGGCACACAGACGTTATTCTAAACACAGTGATTATACACTGCAATGACAAGGCAGTAACTCCAGATTCCCTCTTACTCCAGGCAACACATTATGCCCTTTTGTTCTCAAGATATATTACCAACATGAAATGGCTGAAATTGCTTAAATAATTAACCCAACAATTACTTTGCATGGAGAAAGCCGAGTGATTTTATTTTAAATAGTAAATAGGCTTAAAATGACCTTTGGGATTAGAAGGGCTCAAACTGATAAAAGTAATTGAAAGTTACAGCCTAATATAGTTTTCCATAATCTCTTAGAAATATTCAAAAGCCACCCTTCAGGATACATAATAAAGGAAACAAACAATTATAGAGGAAAAAGGGAAAAATTGAAGGTGGTTAAAAATTATCCTACATTAAAGTTTTTTAATATCCTGCACATTTCATTTTTGCAGGTGTTTTATAAATTTTAGTAAAATAAAGAAGTTTTTAATATATCTTTGGACAAGGAATGAGATACACACATCTATACCTACATCTATATCTACAGATATTTTGCTGGTTTTTAAATAGGTAAATAAAAGCTATCTTGACATAATGTAGAACGTACCAGTTCCAGTAACAGACAAAGACTACATAGACAAAGGATTTGAATCTAAATCAGGAAACTATCTTTCTGGTTCTAACACAAACTGTAATTGTGAAAAGACCAACTCAACTCTTTGGGTATTAATTTCTACTTCGCAAAATA
The DNA here is from genome assembly GCF_014898765.1 of Herpailurus yagouaroundi. NCBI lineage: Eukaryota > Metazoa > Chordata > Mammalia > Carnivora > Felidae > Herpailurus > Herpailurus yagouaroundi. Next base: position 36,501,675 of record NW_024412413.1, read on the forward strand.
AAAGAGATTATATATTAGGAGGGATTTTTAAGATAGGCATCTTCCATCTCTAACATTCTATGATCCTAAAATACAACTATATTTGGGGAGAAATTGAGATTCAGTAAAGGCCTACAATAGATGTCAGAATAAAGAAAAATTGTGACTAAGTCTAGGGGGAAAATATGATATGACAGGAAAGGGAGAAGAAAATCTAACCTAAATATGACAATTTTAATTTAGAGGGTGTACTCTATTAACAGAATTAAGTTAATTGGGCAGTAACTTAGTATGCTGTTTCTCTTTTGGTTAACACTGTTAATGATAAAAGAAGGATTCTGAGTGTGGTTGCCTTCAAGAGAAAAAACAGAAATTGTAGACAGGACAGAACTAAATAGGACAAAATCTTATTATCTATAAGAAAAATCCTACTACAATGAATTAAAACGAAAGAACTGACAGAATACAACCAAAGACTATTGGAGCTTACAGTCCCTCAGAGAGGACAGTGATTACAATAGAAGGTAATATTATGAAACATTTGCTAGGCTCGGCATTTGGTCCAACAGGCTTTACCTTCATGATCTCAGTCAATCCTCAAACTGATGCTACTATTACAGACATCTTATTGATGGGAAAACAAGACTCAAGTAAGTATTTTGCTCAAAGTCACTTAGTAAGTGTCAAAGCCATAGTTTGAGTGGGGGTTATGTGACTTCATACTATGAATACTGTATATATGACTATAGTCATACTTCCTTTCAAGAGGAAATTGAGGCCCACAGAAATAGAATCATGCAACTGGCCAGGAGCAGTTTTAACAGTTATTTTGTGATACGGTCTCTTTATATTTCATACATTCAAACACCTTGCTAATTACAAAAGCCAGCTAGGTGAAAGTTTACTTATTTATCAACTAATATTTAGTATCTGCTTTATATTGTTGGATGTTGGCTATTCACATAATTTTTGGATAGCTTATTACTCAACAATTTGTTATTCAATCATCTTGGTCCTATGAAATCCAAGAGAATAATGAAAGTATATTTTAAATAGTTTTTTTTTTAAGTTACCTTATGAACTGTTGCAAAAAATAAATTAACAGGATAAAATACAGAACAAATTAAGTGGAGAAGCAAATTAATCTAACTTACTTTCTGTTAATACACAAGAGGGAAAAATATGCTCACTTAGTTTTCAGGATAAGTAAACTATTGGCATGTAGCGTACAGAATAGAAATTTCTCATAAAATGTTCAAAGCAAGGGGAAAATGAAAAGAATTAGAGAGTTTTGTTGTTTTGAAAATCAACTGCAATGGATTGAGTTATTAAACTAAAAATAACATTCAAATATGGTTGTATTTGTTTTTACATACTCCTTTATTTTAACCTCCAAATAAATGACAAAATAAGATGGAAAAAAAGATAATGTTTGTATGTATAAACACAAGTGCTTGGGGGTAGTGGCTGTGAGAGTGTCAATGAATGAGCCCTGAGAAAAAATGAATATACAGGCTAAATGTGGCCAGACATTATAATCCATCACTGATCCCTAAAGGGCACTAATAATATGTAAATGTGTGAATTAGAAAACACATTCAAGGCTGTTGATAAACTTGATAGGATAATCAGCACATGCTGACAGACTAATGAAACTGATGAACTGATAGGGCAGCTTATCTCCTGGGCCATTTTTTCTCTTGTCAAATGGAGGCTAATCAAAATGTATTAGGAGTTAAAGCAAATACTCGGAGGATTTCACCCATTTGATTAGGAGGTGAACTCACCCTGAGAAAATTATAGTTTCGTGAACAATTGAAACTACAAAACCCGCTCAGCTGAAAGACCCTCACCTAAAATTACACAGAAGGCAGCCACCATAATTATGGAAGAAATATGGAATGTTAAATCATATTGGGATTCTCCCATCACAAAGCCTTCTCAGAGTTTGAGCAAAATGACCTCTTTCTATAATGAAAAATAAGACAAAGGACCAAGCAATAACCCCAGGGACACACTTATCGTTTGCTGCCTGTGTGTGCTCAGCATCTGTGTAACCATATGAGAGACAGATCCCAAGGTAGCAGCTGACTTTTCAATCGAATTTATTTGCATAAAATAATTGAATGAATTTTCTGAAATCACTATAGTGAATACCACACTTCCTATTAGCAATAAAGATGCCATATGCAGTCTGTTGCCAAGGAGCTGAGTCCTTTCCTCGTTTAAAGAAAGACATCATATGTGAAAAATCAGGAAAAATGGGAACAAGGGTTCCCGAGCATTAGTGTTAAAAATAAAATCATAAACTAAGGGGGGCCTGGGTGGCTCAGTCAGTGAAGCATCTCACTCTTGGTTTCAGCTCGGGTCATGATCTTGCAGTTCGCGAGTTCGAGCCCCATATCAGGCTCTGTGCAGACAGGGTGGAGCCTGCTTGGAATTCTCTCTCTCTCCCTCTCTCTCTTACCCTCTCCTACTCTCTCTCTCTCTCTCTCTTTCCCACTCTTTGCCTCTCCTCTCTCAAAATGAATAAACATTAAAATTTTTTTTTAAATAAAAAAATAAAATCATGAACTAAAACCACAGTGCCTTCTTGAGAAAGCTAGAGAAAACAATCCTTTAAATATTGATTTTGACATGAATAACCATCCAGCATTAATATAGAAAAGTTAACTCAACTGACAAATCTATGCACACCCTTTATGGACACATATACAGGTTAGATACATGTGCTAGGTAGACAGATTGGTGATAACATGCTGGGTAGTAAAAGGCACTGTTCTAATGTGCTAAATGTACCCAAAGTACATTTAATGAAGCTAGATTTTTAGCTTTCAGTAATTATACCAAAGAGAAAAAGAAACCACAACTAAAAATATCCCAGTGTCCTTTTTCACCTCATCATGAAATCTCTCCACTGCTGCACAGGCCAACTTGGGGTGGGATCTCCAGAGACATGGGATGAAAACATTGACCCCTTCCAAATTACTATTTTTCTATTTACTGACCTGTGCCTCATTCTATCTCTAAACTATTTCTAATTTTTTTTTCTCATTTAGAAATTAGAAGAAGTGAGTGTCTTTGCTAGCTATATATTTTCTAGTTTGGGAAGGTTTGGGATTTGTTGTGTGTGCTCAAGCCATACAGCCAGTATCAAATTTCTCAAATCAAAGACTACAGAAGCATAAAATAATCCTAAAGATTATGTAAGTCTCGTTTATTTTGTATGCCAAGAAATATTAAACAATTTAACCAAGTTTGATGAGAAAGGAAAATCTGAGTTTATGATTTGTGCTTTGGAGAAAAATATGCAATTTAAAGAAAAAAGTAACCTTTTTTCTTCCCTCCTTTATCTGGAAATAGCAAAGTTAGTCGGCAGAGTATCTTAAACTGTAGGGATTTTTTTTCCAAGAAACACATATTGAATACGTAGTTTTCAGTTGTGTCTACTATCAAATAGGTATGGTAACAATTTAAGGCAGTCACAGATCAATCACAGACGATAGCTAGATTATTTTATTAGAAATTCTAGTGCTTGACGTCTTGCACTTTACTCTAAAATAATACTCTGAAAAAAACCTATTTTGATCCAAAACCTTATCAGTGAAAACTATAAAGTTGGTTCAGTTATTCTCATTTTTTATAAGCATTAAAACCATTACTCTGTCTTCCATACCATGTTTATTTGTAGGAATTTTCTGATTAAGAAAGTAACATGATCAAAAATTATCATGAATTTGATAAATCATTAAAATATAAATCTTTATTCACCATTTCAATCTCTAGAGTCTAGCTAACACTCACATCCAATGGGTTTGTGAGTCTCTTGCAACAACTATGGTATCTGGCCAATTTGTTAAGAATCACTATGTCAATGTATTTATTTGCTCTTGTTAGAATAAGTGTGCTTTGTCGGGATGTCTGGCTGGCTCAGTCAATAAGAGCATGCGACTCTTGATCTCTAGGTCATGAGTTCGAGCCCCACATTGGGGGTAGACTTTACTTAAAAAAAAAAAAAGAAAAAAGAAAGAAGAAGAAGAAGAAGAAGAAGAAGAAGAAGAAGAAGAAGAAGAAGAAGAAGAAGAAG
>NW_024412413.1:36505750-36508527 GCF_014898765.1 Herpailurus yagouaroundi
AGAAGAAGAAGAAGAAGAAGAAGAAGAAGAAGAAGAAGAAGAAGAAGGGTGTTTTGTGAAAATTTGAATGTATCACACGACTGTGAATAAGTTTTTTGTGTGTAAGGAGTAATAATCTAATTTACTAGACTTCTGTTTAATAGAAGCACAAATTTTCATTTCTCAACAGGTCCCTGAAATATCAGTTACAATATTAACATTTTACTTACCCATCATGTTGTACAAGCTCTGTGGGGCAAACTGCCTTGGCATTTTCTGAATTGCTTCCTTGTATACACTAAGGGCATCCTAATTTAGGAAACAAAAAAGAGACAAAGTACAGTGATATGCACTACAAATAAAATAATAACATCCCTCCAAAATCAAAACCTTCCACTGCTATCTCTAAAAGTTTCATTAGAGGAAAATGATTGAGCTATCTTTTGGTAGCATAACTACCTTAATTCCATGAATGAAAATATTCAACCCAGTTAGTAGAGATAGGCCATATAAAAATGTAATTTAATGAGAAGTCAATGTTATCAATGCTCTTTCATCTTAGGGTAGGTTCTCCAGTTCATGTAGATTATTCAGTTAAAAAATAGTAAAATTCACATTTGGAAATTACCCATAGTCATCTAAAATCTGTAGTTACTTCAAGTCAAGCAACCAGGTAGGATCTAAACAAAATAGTGACTAACAAATCTTCTGGCTACTGAGATCCACTGAGTTTATAAAATGCATTTATTTAAAAAGTTGTATCTTCATCCTTATACTGCAGTCTTAATACATTGTATAAGAGTACGGATTTGAGAGAGCGAAAGGGAAGGAGGAGTGATAGTAAATGTGAGAGAAGAAACCCAGACAGGCATGCTGCATGGAAAATTAAGGGTACACACACCTCCCAGCTTCCTGTACAATGTCCTGTCTCCATTGCTTTTCCTCTCATCCCAATTAAAAATATAAAATTAATTTTCATCTTAGTCCTATTATAAAAAGAAATAAGTGGGTAGGATTAACATCAAATCCCTTCCTTAATACTCAGAGCACAAGCAATGTATTTTTTTTTTTTAACATCAAACAGTGGAGATAACAATAACAATGTGTCTTGGAGCATAAAATCAAAGAGAAGACAGGCAAATAAGCTTAAGAAACTATGTTATTTCTCTTTCTAGAGGAGTCACAATTGCTCCGAGAAAGTCACAGTAAAGAAATCTTAAGTGTTGTGTAGCAGACATTCTTTTCCAACTGAATTTCACAATTCTTTTAATAAAAACTCATATTAACTTCTTAAATGATCATAGTGTCCCTGCAATGAGATCTTACGCTAGAAAACATGGAGACTAGGTCAAGCACAAGGGGGAAGGAAAAAGGCAGAGGTTTTGGCCTGACCTCATAATGTCCCTGTTCATGATAGAGTTTTCCCAGGTTGTACAGACAGCTGGTAACTGAGCTCTTATGTGCATGAGGGTCCTTTAGATTTTCATCAGGGATCTCGGAGCACTTTAGGAACGTGCGTCGGGCTTCTTCTGTCTTTCCTTGGTTCATTAGAATAATACCGGTGTTTAAATATGCAGCTGAGGGAAAAAAAAAAGGGAAATACAAACGTGAGAAGATGATGCACTCTGTGACTACAATAAAGTTATACTTACTGCCACCCAATTTCTATGGATTATTTCTGATTTTATAAGAAAACCAAGATAAATACTTAGGGAACAAACATATACGTAAAAATAACGCAATAATGAGTGCAGGTGTCAGTGAAGAAACTATGAATAGTCATTGCCCTCACAGAGCTCAAAATATTTTGAGCTTAAACGCTAGAGGACTAAAAGTTGTATTCATCTTAATACATTAAAAATGATAAATGGATATCAAACATGATTCAATTGAGAGAGATCTATTTGTGAGAGGCTTATAATCCACCTGGTAAATATTCAGAAATGGAAACAGCATGTTTTTTTCTCTCTGAGGCTGTAACTCATCAAGATAATTTTCATGGATAAAGAAGGAAAGAAAGAGGTGTTTTAAAACAACTTGAATGTTACTTACAAGCCAGCGTAGGCCTGCTTCCGATCGCCAATTTGTAATAATGCAGTGCTTCCGCAAACCTGCTGTTCTCCTGTAGAAGTAACCCTCTGCAGGAGGAAAATAGAAATTTGGAGGACTGCATTACTATACATAAAACCACAAATCTGTATTTTGTATTTCAAAAATAAAAATGGTTAGAGGGGCTATACAAATGCTGACCTGGTAGTATAAAAATAAATTCTAAGTAGAAGGAAATGATTCCTCAGGAGAGAAAATACTGGAGAGGTATCAGCTACATTTATGTTGCATTAGAAAGTATTAAGAAGTATTTTCAAAAAGACCTTTACTCCCAGTGAACTTTTCCCTTTCCAGCAGCTTTCCTCTCCCATTGGAATGACCCACCACCTGGATTTCTTCTTGGAGCATGCACAATTTTTCAGCACTTCAGAAAGGAAACTTGTCTAAGGCAACACACACACACACACACACACACACACAAGAACATGAGATGCCTCTCTGACTAGCCATATTACTGGGGAAATATTGGTCCGTGACTGCCTGAGAAACAAAAGGTAATATGGGTCAACAGGAAAAAGAATTTAATCAGATACTATACAGGAAGAGAGAAAAAAGACTGAAGGTTACCCACATTGTTATTTCCTTATTTTCTGGATTTGGTTAAATAAGTCTGAATTTCAGAACACTGGGAAAATTTCACTTCGCTGTTGTGAGACACGACATGCTTTTGTCTACAGACCCCTAAACCC
>NW_024412413.1:36513527-36704805 GCF_014898765.1 Herpailurus yagouaroundi
TTCTAATTATCAACCCCCAATCCCCTCCAAATAGTGTGCTTATATGAATTGCCCACACAACTGTAGTATTTGTGACTGCGAAACTCCTCTTCCTTCCTGAAACTATTTCCCGTTTCCTGGAGACCAGGCTCCCCTAGTTCTCTTGACCTGGTACCATCCTACAGAGAATAAAGAAAAGTGTCTCTTGAAGAACATTCCTACATTACTTTGAACGACTGATACTTTAAAAGACTTTGTCTTTCTTCTCTTTTCTTCATAAATACTGTCTCCACATGACATCATGCTTACGTGTAGCTCACGTATATACTGACTGTTCTCAATTCTGAAGTAGTGATTGGTCTCCTGACATCCAGATTTATTTTTGACAGCTTACTGAACTACATCAATCTAGGTGCTCGCTGGAATTTCAAAATCAACACATCCAAAACTTGAGAACAGCACCTCCTGCTCAACAATCATAAAAAGATGGGGCGCCTGGGTGGCTCAGTTGGTTAAGCGTCGACTTCAGCTCAGGTCATGATTTCACAATTCATGAGTTAGAGCCCCACGTCTGGTTCTGTGTCAATAGCTCAGAGCCTAGAGCCTGCTTTGGATTCTGTGTCTCCCTCTCTCTCTCTCTGCCCCTTTCCCATTCACACTCTGTCTCTCTGTCTCTGTCTCTGTCTCTCTCTCTCTCAAAAATAAATAAACGTTAAGAAAAAGAATAAAAAGATAAACACATGAAATAAATAAAAGAAGAAAAATATCTCCTTGGCAATCAGTACTGTCATTCACCACATTTACAAAATCAGAAACCTGGTTATCATTCTTGACTTTTTACTCATACTCACAATTCCATGTTTTATAAAGTCTCCAAAACCCACAAACTCTTATTTTCTAACTCTTTACTCTGTCTCTCAAGGTTTACCTTCATGGCTCTGTTAAAGCCCTCTGTATCTTCACTGTCACCTAAATAACTGCAACAGCCCATTAATTAGTCTCCACATAATTACATTTCTGAAGGGCGAATATGCTGTTAGGCCAGACAGAATTAACATGAGGGGACGAGGCACAATGTGCCTAAAGGCCATAAACCTTGCAATCTGATGAATTCAGCCTCCCCAACACTGATGTATTAAATTCCAATCATTTCCCAATTCAAAAAACGTACAGAGGAGAAAATGACACATATCATGATCACCACACCTAGACAACCCTGTCCAGCCTGCTCTATTCTTTGGAGGAACATAGTCCCATGGGGTGCTACAGCAGGCAAATGTCCAGGAATACATATAATGAATCTGTGAAGTATCATTCCCTACTTTATCTGAATAAAGGTAGCAGAGGAGTGAGTCCAATGGCGTGAGGTGGCTATTGTGACTGATTTCTCGTGGCTAAAGATTTTAACTCAGAATCAACTATGCCATAGTGTACATGCTGTAAATGTGAACAAGACAGAGATCCACTCGCCTGTGGATGAACAATCTACTGAGGGAGATAAATAAAATAAATGGTGTGGGAAACTACTCTGCGAGTGCATGGAGGACCAACACTGGTCCAGCTCAGGAGTGGACAGGTGAAGGTTCAGAGTCAAAGGGACACTGGCAGAGGTGTGTAATAGGCAGCACTTAGCCCACAGTAAAAAATGTTATGAGCTCCATGTTGCACAGGAAGAAAAGAGGTTCAGAAAATTTACCAACTAACTCTAGGTTTTATGATTAAGAAGAGGCAAAGCCAGGATCTGGAACACAGTTTCTCTGATAATAAATCCCACGTTCTTTCTAGAAGAAAAGAAGAGGAAAGTGAAAAATATTTCAATTCGAAGTGCCTGCATACTAGCTTAGGTCGCCTTTTGTTCAAGCATCCTCCAGATTTGGTAAAACACTAACTTGCATCAATGCTCTGAAAAGGAATCGGACAGTTTTGGTGGTTCAGGATGAATTTGGGTTAGTTGTAGCACTGTAACAACCAAGCTTCTATTACTGCTGTTCTCCACATTTACCAAACCTGTTTTTTATTTACTGAAGAGATGACAGAGGAATAGAAACGCTTCACATAGTAATAATTATGGTAATAATAATAACTAAACTCATTTGACACAGTGTGTCAAGCACTTGACATAATATTCACATTTATTTTCAACAATAATCTTACGAGGTAAGCTATTATTACTAGCCCCATTTTACAGAACATGAACTTCAGACAAGAAAAAGTTAAGCAACACACACCAAAGGTCACACAACTACTAAGAAGGATGCTATAGTTGAAGCCCAGCAATCTGATAATAAAGAAGGATCTGTATTGTCATAAAACATTTATACCAAAGGCTTTTCCAGAATTGTTTAAAATTGATGACATGGTTTGTGTACACACTGATGTCAACAAAATATTCTGGATGCCCTATATATTAAAAATAAAAACACATTTTAATATACCACCAAGCCAGAATCTAATGAGAAATAAATTTATTCATATTACATGAAGGTGCTTTATAATCAAGGAAATAGTTCATGCTATACATTAATGTAAAGTTAAAGTCTTTTGAGAAAGAAATTGAAAAAAAAGTTACTGATCTCTGAATGTTAAGTGGTTGGGTCACTTTTACATATGTATGGGTGTAGGTGGATATGTTATTTTCTTTTTTTAATTTTAAAAAATTTTATTGTTTATTTATTTTTGAGATACAGAGCTAGAGACACAGAATCTGAAGCAGGCTCCAGACTCTGAGCTATCAGCACAGAGCCCAACGCAGGGCTCAAACCCATGATCCGTGAGATCATGTCTTGAGCTGAAGTTGAGGCTTAACCGACGGAGTACCCCCGCCCCCCCCAGGAACCGCTATAGTATTTTCTAATAGAAGAAAATATTTTACTTCTCATATTGCTCCCCCAGTGATTTATCTTTCAGAAAAACAATGAAATTAAGCACTGAGGGAAGAAGAACACAAACTAGGGAAACAGAGAAAATAAATATTGTTTTAGTCAAAGAAAGAAAGCACATCTGGATCTATAATGTTCACTCTAACAATTAAATTTTAGAAAAACACTTTATTTAACAAAAACAAACAAACAAAAACCCACAAAACAACAAAATGACCTCCCTTAAATCTTATTGGCTATTCTTTAAAACAACTTTTTTAATGTTTGTTTATTTTTGAGAGAGAGAGAGAGAGAGAGACAGTGTGAGTGGGGAGGGGGGGTGCAGAGAGAGACACACACACACACACAGAATCCAAAGTAGGCTCCAGGCTCTGAGCTGTCAGCACAAAGCCCAACGCGGGGCTCAAACCCATGGACTGTGAAATCATGACCTGAGCTAAAGTCGGACGCTTAACCAACTGAGCCACCCAGGTACCCCTCGGCTATTTTTAATCTTGTTTTGGCCATATGGTTTAGGAATTACCACTGAGCATGTAAAATATTCTTTCCCCTGTGAAAGTTTTGTCTAGCTTTATGCCAATCTCCCTAACAACCCTGTCTTTGTCTAAAATCCCATTTTTAAAGAATCACAATAATCTAGACACTTGATAAATGAAAACCAATCAGACCCATGATAACAGTGGATTGGACAGAGTTAAATGCAAACATTAAATGCAAATAGGCATACAAATCCCTAGCTGACTCCAAACATTGACAGAGACAGAAGGGGAACATTTATTTAGCACAGTGTTTCTCAACCAGGGATGACTTTTGTCATATCCCCCCATCTGGCCTGTCCCCCAGGGAACACCGGGCAATAGACATTTATACCGTCATGTCTGGGTGGATTCTACTGGCATCTAGTGGGCAGAGGCCAGGGATGCCGCTAAACATGTAAACATGTTAACACAAGACAGCCCCCAAATCAAAGAATTATCTGGCCCCAAATACAAATAATGCTGAAGTTAAGATATCACATTTTGCATTTCATATGTACTAACTGCAACACATTTCTTCAGAATATTTTCTGAAGAAGACTTTATTAGGCCTCCATGTCCCCTCATTCACATACATGAACTATGCAAAGAATATGGAAAATAAGAAATCAAACTATGGGGATTACATTATTTTTCAATAAAAATCTAATCTATCATTTCTACTTTTTTCATTAAAAAAAGGAATTAGAAATGGGATTTTCTAAAAATTAAAAAGAAAAAGCATGCCTGCCCTACCTCTAGCAGTATATCTAAGCAAATAGTCAGTGGCTCTTTGTAATAAGATTGCCCTCTATACATAACTATAGAAACATACAGATCTTCAAGCAAAGCTTTCTTTTGCCTCAGGTTCTAACAGAGGTCTTTCAAAATAGTTGAAATAGTTGGTATTTTTTTTAAGTTTATTTATTTTTGAGAGAGAGAGAGAGAGAAGGTGTGAGTGAGAGAGGGGCAGAGAGAAAGGGAGTACACAGAATCAAAGCAGACTCCAGACTCCAGCCTCTGAGCTGTCAGCACAAAGCCCAACGTGGGGCTTGAACCCAGGAACAGCGAGATCATGACCCGAGCCTAAATCGGATACTTAACAGACTGAGCCACCCAGGTGCCCCCAAAGTTGGTATTAATAAAGCACATCAGCAGAAAAACATATACTTTTGAAGAATATATGGGACAGTGAGTAAGCTGATGTTTACACACAAGAATGTGGGTGAAACAGGATGCAGTTTACACAGAGTCATGCACTAAGACAACTTAAAATTAAGATTATATTATGAGGAATATTTCACAGTCGGTAGTTTGGCTATTCCCTGGGTAAACATACTTAGCAATCAGAATAAATCGGATAACTTACTGTTCACAGGCAATGGCTCACAAAATAATTGTAATCCCTACAGCCCAAGTACAGTAGTCCTCCCTTATCCGCGAGTTTGCTTTCCATAGTATCAGTCATCCATGGTCATCTGTGGTTGAAAGACCATCTTCCTTCTGATGAATCATCAGACGGTCCATAGCAGCCTAACGCTACCTCACAATGCCTAAATCATTCGCCTCATTTCATCAGGTAGCTATTTCATCATCTCACGTCATCACAAGGAGAGTGAGGATGGCACCGTAAGATATTTCGAGAGAAAAAGACCACATTCACATAACTTTTGTTACAGTATCTTGTTATAATTATTGTATTTTATTATTGTTGTTGTTAATTTCTTACTGTGCCTAACTTATAAATTAAACTTTACATAGGGATGTATATATCAGAAAAAATACAGAAATGAGAAATAGGGTCTGGTACTACCCATAGCTTCAGGCATCCCACTGGGGGTCTCGGAACATATCCCTCACAGATAAGTCCCCCACTGGGGCTATTATAATAATAAAATATGTTCATTTTAAATTGAGATATTTATCTGAATTTTATTGCATTCGAGTGTCTTTTAACACATGGCACTTTGAAACTAGGATGCTTTTCTTTAAATAAAATATTATAAAGTTTAGATGTTCAATTTTATTCTGAGGTATTTATGCATTGGAAATTTCCCAAATGAAATTAATTAGCACTGGTTTGGAGACATATTTAAACTTTGCATACATCCAAATTTCCTAATAAAATTGACTAATTTAACTAATGACTGTAATAATGACATTTCATATAATTTAACTGTGAAATGGCATTACAGTTGAACTTGTTCTGTTTTTTTTCCCAAGATTTATGCTTAGTTTTAGGCTATGTTTATAATAGGACACTTGGAAAAATAAATCTTTCTAATATCAAACAGAAGTGACAATAGCATGTCACACTCATACACACAAATGCTTCTGAATCTTGCTTGATAAAATAGATACCAGGCAAAAATTTCAAGTGACTGTACCAGCAATAAATGGAATCTATTATTATAAGAGCTACTGACAACTTGCTCAGATGTAATGACAAAAGTGGGGCAGGCAAGCTTTCTCTTTTTTAATTTTTAGGAAATTCCATTGCACTTTTGGCTTTAAGATGATAATCAATAGAAATGATAGACTGCAAAAACAAACCTGGTAAATAAAATGAGTAATTACTACTTGAATCAATGGCAGTAATTCCAAGGGTTAGACTGACACAGAGCTTGGAAATAGGTATCTAATAGGTACTAGCCACTGAACATATAAAAAGAACCATGACCAATCAGAAATCCAGGCTTGGTCATGTGAGTAGGTGCTGTTCAATCTGATGAAAGCACAGCAGTCTGTGTACCTCTTAGGAAAGGTCCCTGAAAAAAGAGAAACCATGTTCTTCCTTATCTTTCCTCTGTCCTGCTGACTTTAAGGTAAAAGTCCTCTTCTGAAAACTGTTAGAAAAAACTTAAAGGAGCCCAGGAAACAGCCCTTCATGAAACTCTTCTATGACCTCTTGGGGCTACACATCTCTGGACTCTTTTTGTAAGATAGCAAATACAATTTTAACTCGTTGAAGCTAATATTAATTTGGGTTTCTTACTATTTGCAAACCAACCTCTTCCCAACTGATAAAATGCCACATGCATCATTTTGTTTTCTATTTGTTTTGTTTTGCTTGTTTTTAAACCATGTAAGACCATAAAATATGTAATATCAAGTATGGCTCTGGTAGAGTATTTTAAGGAAAACTTCTAATTATATTTGAATGAATACAAAAAATGAGTTGTCTGGTTTTTAGTGATAACCAGACTAGGCAATTGCCAAGTATAAAAATAGCAATTTATATTTAATTAAAGTTATATAACTTAAGAGCGTAATGGGTGCATGAAATTGGAACTCTTAAATTAAGCTCCTAGACATCAGAGTGGTCAGAGTTATCACTCTTCACTCAAAAAGAGTAATGACATTAGTAACATTTTTTTTAATAAAAGCATTTTAATTAATCTTCTCAATCCCCAAATAACTAGAAAGAAGGAAACTCACAGGAATTATCAAGTGAAATGAAATAGGTAGGATTTTCATCTCATAAAAAAAAAAAAAAAAGATTCAGTGAGATATAATTGATTGAATTTGAGCTCCAAAGGAGATACCATAAAGTTATATTTTCTGGTCTCACACTGCACGTCAATAGCTTTCAGGTTGCCATAGGATAATAAACCTTGTATCTGAGGACCAAACATATTAATTCTCTCTACTCTTATCTTTTTTTCTCAAATCATATACTCAACTCTCTCTTTCTACCATTCTATTTTAATTAAACTATTTCAATTTAAGAAGTAAAAATGGCATTTTTACAAAGATGACTTTGGGTATAAAAGCACTAATAAGGAAGTGGATATAAATTGTTCACATTTTTACCTAAAACACATAAACTCAACTTGTGAAAACAATATATAATATGTATGCTACAAAAAGCATGACTTAATTGGATACTTATTTTAAACTACTGCTAAGTTATTATACATGATTATTATATAGCATTATGTACTATGGGCAAAACAGAAAAGATGTCCCTTCTTGAAAAGGTGAAATTCCACTGGAAAGGGTAATGAGCAAGTTGTTTCCTGACTCTGTACTTAAAATGCATGAAAAAGAATGGAAACAGAGATGGAAAAAAAGACACCAGCCATGTGACATGAATTAGACAGATGTGCACACCTGATTCTATTACATAGCTCCCCAAGCTAAATCCTATTTCATCGGATGTCACTTCCAAGTGTCACATAACTGCCAACTAGATTTCAGAAAATACAGTTAAGCTTCCTCTCTGGCATCTTTCTTTTGACACAGACCTGTTTATTTGTTCTAAATTGAATTTTGTTTAACTTTGACAAATAAAGTACCATACTGACATCTTATTTCATAAAGAAAATTTTTTTTCCATTCTAACCTGTCAAATGTGGAACAGTAGGCATCCAATCAAATTAATTTTGTTGTTGTTATGTATCAAATGCATTACCAAAAACCTTATCAATAAACATTAGGGGAGAAATGAAGAAGTTGTAGCTTTTTTTTCCTTTTTTCCTTTTAAAATTAGTTTTTGCTTAGGGTCTAAAGAAGGAGAAACATATGTTCACTATGTCTTAAAAATATGTGAGGTCTCAATTAAATGGAACATTCATTAAAAAGGTACTTCTCCTGAGCAAGAACTGAGACAATGGCATCTTAACAAGTTTTTATGTCCTATGAAAGCCCATTTGTACCTGTGACAGGTCCTGAAAAAGATGCCTCATGATTATTACCTTTCATAATTCTTTCAATAAGCCCATAGAGACACAGTCCCCATTTTACAAAGAGGAGCCCCCAAATCAGAATGGGTACTCAACTTAAAAAAATCCATGTAGCTAATTTATTGTTGGATCTGGGATTCACATAACTATTAATATATGCCTACTTTGCTTTATAACTGTCTTCTGAATATATAATTAAGGCTATATTTTCCTCTACATGTCATAAAATAATAATAGGTATGAATATACATTCCCTAGTTAAAAAACAGTGTTTAATAGGAATCAAGAAAGAGAATTCATACTGGATGGTTTTATGATAATGTTTTACATATTATTTCTTCTCATCCTTAAAATTAGTAATATAAGATATTACTCTTTTCACTTTAGACATGTGAAAACCTCAGGGAGAGAAGTTAAATAACTTACCCAAGATAACACAACTAGAAAGGTTCAGAAAAAGACTCATTCAGAGCTGCTCGGCTTCAAATCCCATTACACCACATTGGTCCATTGGGAAGAAGTGCCTGTTCTCAGTATAAGCATTAATAATTACCATCTGCTGGCTCATATATCCAGTGCTTCTTCACTGTCTGTATCAACATATTTCTTTCCCCTCTTTCTGTGTTTATGTATGTCCATACCAATGGAAACATATTTTTAATTTGCTTCAAATGTGGATAAACTAAAGCCTCCTATGCCTATCAGCCTTACCAAGAACAAACATGCTTGTATGATAGCTAATTACATGTGTCAGCTTCATTGGATCATAGGGTGCCCAGATATCTGGTTAAATGCTATTTCTGAGTACATCTGTGAGAATGTTTCCAGAAGACATCAACATTTTATTCACAGACTGTATAAAAAACAGATTCCCTTTCCCAGTGTGGGCGGGCATCATCTGATCTGTTAAGGCCTGAACAGAACAAAAAAAAGAAAATGGGAAGATTTGCTGTCTCTCTGCCTGAACTGGGGCATTGACCTTCTGTCTTCAGACCTCCTGGTTCTCAAGCCTTCAAATTCAGACTGGTATTTACAAAGGCTCTCAAGGCTCTGAACTACACCACTGTCTCCTTGGATCTCCAGCTCGCAAAGAGCCAATCCTGGGACTTCTAACCTTCATGATTGCATGAGCCAGCACCTTATAATAAACTTATTTATTATATACATATACTATTGGTTTTGTTTCTCTGGAGATCCCTGCCTAATACAACTTATAAAGAGGTTTCCTTGAGTTATTCTTATGCTGAGGATCCACTCCTCTTCGTAGACATGTTCATCAGTAAATACAGGTATACCCCCACAGAGGCAGAGCCATGAACAGTTAGAAGCAAAATCAATTAACAGCTAACAAATTCTTTAGCTTTAATTATTATATAATTGTATCAAGTTTCCAGGCATTTTATTTATTCCTTGCTACAGTACAAGGAGATGCCATAACCCAATTTTGCTGACGAGGAATAAGGATCATGCAATTTGACTAAGGCAACCATGGGACCAATAAATGGGAAATTTGAATCTAAGTCTGCTTAATGCCAAAGTTCATGCTAGTAACTATTTCATGAACCTGACTGCATGGTGCAAAGGTGGCACAGAGTTAAATTTTTTAAAATGGAAACTTTTCGGGGTGCCTGGGTGGCGCAGTCGGTTAAGCGTCCGATTTTAGCCAGGTCACGATCTCGCGGTCCGTGAGTTCGAGCCCCGCATCAGGCTCTGGGCTGATGGCTCAGAGCCTGGAGCCTGTTTCTGATTCTGTGTCTCCCTCTCTCTCTGCTCCTCCCCCGTTCATGCTCTGTCTCTCTCTGTCCCAAAAATAAATAAACGTTGAAAAAAAAATGTTTAAAAAAAAAATAAAATGGAAACTTTTCCCTTTTCCCACTCCATTCCTACTATTCTATATATTCTATCTATATATTCTGGGATCACAGTCAAATATCTTTCAAAGATTCTCTCATCCTCCCAGAGAATTTTGTGATTTAAAACAAACAAAATTAAGAACTAAAAAGCACCTAACACAAATTAAAGCACTAACTAGCAATGATTTAACTTTAAACCTATGTACAGGTTTGCTATTTATTCTTTACTATTTACAGGAGCTATACAACATGGATGATTAATTATTATGTAATTTCTTAAAAAAGAAAAATTTATCAGTTGGATGGTATGCAATTACTGTTGGGGGAACCTGTAAGCTGGGTTACGGGCATGGGCCGTACTCCGTAAAAGTCAAAGTATGTAGACTGTTGATCCGTTCATTCATGCATTCATTGAAAATGTATCCCATAGGGCCATTAGAGAGATTTAATGACTGGTAGAAAAGAGATAATTTAAAAAGCAGTAACAAAATTGTCTGTAGGGTACTATGATATTGTGTGATATGCTATGGAAGTCCACAGCAAGAAAACTTAATTGAAACTAGTTTGTTCAGGCAGTGGAGGAAAGAAAAATGAACAATTGTGAATTCCACAGGCATCACCACACTCAAAAAAATATCAGCAAACAAAAAAAAAAAAAAAAAAAGAAAAGAAAGAAAGAAAGAAAGAAAGAAAGAAAGAAAGAAAGAAAGCTTCAGTGCCTGATTCCTTCTATAGATATGGTTATAATTTGGGTTAGAGATGTTCCCATGGGCACACAGTGATTTAGCACAATGTACTCACTTTAAACATAAATGTTCAACAAAGTGGGTGTTTTCTTTGTCCCTTAACAGCAGTGCTCTAACAAAAGTCTGCTGTTGAAGCAATAAATTATGAAAGGGGAAAAGGTATCATGTATCTCACAGACCAGCAGGAATAGCTGTTAGGTCATACAAGCAATTTCTAACTTAAGAACAAGCAAGATGAGTTCCAAAAATAAAAATCTGAGTTTATCTTTTTTTTTTTTTTGCTCGGAATAGATTTTGCAACATAAAAACAACTCACAAGCTTATCCTGCAGTACTCAAAAAGTTTGAAAGAAAGCACCAGGTATAACAACGTTCCTAAAACTGCCTTTGCAGGTATACTTTTGGTGCCAAAAAGGGATATCCTTTCCCCCCAATCAGGGGTCAAAGAGAAGAAAGATCTCTTCATGGCAGTACCCATCATTTCAGGCCCCAGTATGGGAGCAGAAGGCACGCTGGTGTCTAAGGCTGGACACGGAAAAAGAACTGGCAGGGAGCCAGACAACAATGGAATGATGGAAGATTGGGACTAAAGTGCTAAATGAAGAGAAAATTGGTGAATACTTTCAGCAGCACTTGCTTCTCCTTTCTTGTCTTTTCTATTCACTCTACTCTTCTACCCTCATGCTTTATAAAGATAATGGCATTGGCCCAGAGAAATTTCTCATCTCTGAATGCTTCCCACTATATTTTTTTAAGAGCAGTACCTAGAAATTGGCCAAACTGCGTTTGTTTTTTCCTTGCTATCAGTGCTTATTGCTTTTGATTAAAGTTGCATTATCTTTTCTAAACCCAAATGTTTGGAGACTGGAGTATAAATTTTGCACCCCAGATTTGTACCCACCCCTGTATCTGGTCTTTGAAGATTTAGAGAATTTTTTTTAAAGATTTTTACTTCAAACAGGCAAATTTACAGAAAACACACACACGTGCACACGCACACACACACACACACACACACACACACTCATTAAAACATCAAAAGGATATTCATAAAATATAAATGGTGTTAAAAGTTAGTCTACCTTCAGAATTCAAGACAATTCAGATTATTCTCCTAACCTGTAATTTCTATTCTCTAAGAAAGTACCTGCCTGTTATTTTCTGAGTAAGATGTGATTATACTGACCAGGCTGGAATTGGTTTTCCTTTTCTAGATGACTGATGAGCATTTTCTCACACTGTTCTCATAGTCAGAACAGTAAGATGAGACCACTCCTTCCTCTTGCCTTTCAGCCACCCCCAATCTAGTCATCTCCAACGTTAAGAGTCCTTAGGGACAAAGTCAATTTGGGGGCAGTATAATTAAAAGCAATAGAAGAGTAAAGCAAAAAGGGCATCCTTAGGTGCCTTTTGATTCTGCAGAGGTAAGCAGGGTCAAAGGAAGAAAGAAAAAGCGGGAAGGAAAGTTTTTTAAATAATCCATGATGCACCTATTCAAAAGAAAACCATAGACCCAAATGGTGTCGTTTAGACCAGATTCCCAAACTGGAGCTTGATACCTAATTTAATTGCAGTTTCAGCCTTCCCCAGAAATGAAGTCAATCAGAAATTTTTTAATCAGCACCAATGAGTCAGCCACACAGGCCTTCTCCATCCCCCAAAGAAAGATGAGGTAATCTATATGATAAGATCCCTTTCTTTTTTCCCCCAAAGGAAAACCACCTGGCCTAAAACAATCTTTTTCTTTTGCTAATAACCTTCTTGCCCCATCCTCCTTCTATGAAGCCTCCCTTTCATGTAGCTCCACAGAACACTCCTCTATTGGCTAGATGAGATGCTCTCCCCAATTTATCGATCTTGTAATAAAGCCAATAAGATTTTTCTTTAATTTACTCAGTTGAGAGACGCCTAGGTGGCTCAGTCGGTTGAGCATCCGACTTCAGCTCAGATCATGATCTCACAGCTCGTGAGTTCGAGACCATGTCAGGCTCTGGGCTGACAGCTCAGAGCCTGGAGCCTGCTTTGGATTCTGTCTCTCTCTCTCTCTCTCTCTCTCTCTCTCTCTGCCCCTCTCCTACTCGCTCTGTCTCTCTCTCAAAAGTAAATAAGAACATTAAACAAATTTTTCAATACAAAAATAAATTTTCTCAGTTGAGTTTTTTGTTATTTAATGCACCCTGCACATATGAAGTCTAAGGAAAATGTGCGTAAATCATGGGCACATTGTATAAACGTACATTCAGCAAATATTTATTGGGCTTGTACTGTGAGCTAAGTACTATGCTAGGCACTTAGGATATGTACAAAAATAATGCCTTCGTGGCTTTACATGTTAGCAATGCACAAAATAAATTCTATATTTTATTTATTTTCATCTCACTGTATGTAATTAAACAGAAAATTATATAGTTCACTACAAGGTCATAAATCTAATGTTAAAATAAAAAGGAATGAAGGAAAGGGGAACTAGTGTGAGTGGTAGACAGCCTACAGTTTACATAGGCTCAGCGAGGAGGCCTCCTGCAAGTCTTTGAAACAAATAATTGAAAGAAGTCAGTGACAGGAGATAAAATTTGGCCACACAAATAATATTATTTATATGAATAACATAAGAGAAAAATAAACAGCAGATGACAAGATACTAATTTTTAAAATTCATTAACATCTTAATATCCAGATGGCCTCAAACTTCAATTATACTTTAAGCAACTTCTGTATCATTTAGGCAAAACCACAGTTAGGTGTTGTGTAAGAGAAAAAATAAATTAAATAGAAGATAATATTACTATGTTTCCTAGTGTGTCTAGGAAATAATTCCGAAGTCATAGTAATTGGAAATCTGCAGAGGACTGACTGGAACTACACACATAACAAATTTACATCTGTTCATTTTTCTTAAGGAACACGGGGAAAAAGATACTTTTTTTTTTTCATAATGCAAAACCTCACTCTGAGAAAACAAATTAATTTACCTGAAATTCTGCTGCATATCAGCCTCCACTTTTCACACGAGCATAATTTTAGGACAAACAAGACACGCAAAAAAAAAAATCTTCTGGCCATTTAAACAACTTTCAATCAGTTTTAAAGTTAAACCAAACAAAAGGCATTCAAACAGGATGTGATTATGAACTTCTTTATAAACCTATTTTATGGACTAATACATGTCCTCAAATTTACCTACAGAACCCTGGATGAAAATGATTATAAAATTAAAGGCCATTTTAATGAGATTTCAGAAAAATCCCTTTCATCATTTTTCCAACATGGAAAATAGTTTAACTCTCTCTACACAATTACTCTTGAATATAGATTTCTACATGGAAAAGCATGACCCACACAATGCCATTTTAAAATTACACTTGTAATAGAAAACCTGTAATACAAATGGGCATAGGAATGATTCAATCTCCTTCTTTTTCTTGCCAGACTCCAATTTCTTAAAGGATTCTGATTTCCCCCAATTTTACTTTGGATTATGGTGGGGAGGGCAAGGCTTTACAGTTTGTTCCCACAGGCAATCCTAGACACCAATACTACAACGTGTAGTTTCCATTGCTATAAAAGAAATGAGTGTGAAATAGTAAGTGGTTTGAATAAATCTATTCAAAAGCATCCGTTGAGTACCAAGGAGGTGTTGGGACTTCACTCTGCGCTAGAAACAACGACATAAATGATTTACACCCCCAGCAACCAAGGGGCTTCTCTCGTGAAGTACGGTTCTTTGGTCATTGTGTCCCTGCAATTCATAGGATAAAATTATTCTCTGGGATATCCTGTAGCTTCACGATGACAAAATGCACTACTACATTAATATATCCAAGTTTCTAGACCCATGATAGATGTCACTATTTTTTCCCCCTGTGGGGACATCAAAACCCCATACAAATACATAACTTCTTAATAGTTCATGCTCTTTGGCCCTTTTCTCCCTTCTTGCTGTACTATTCATCAGCATCAATGACATCAAACAACCCCAGTCTTCCTTCCTTCATCTTCAACACAGTTTATGGTTCCTCTTTCTCTACCAAGCTCTTCAAATACTGGTATTCCCCAAGATTTCATCCACAGTCTTTCTTTTCGTTTATCCTTATACATTTCACACACACACAAGTTAAAGTTTCAACTTACATACTTACATAATTACAACTCTAAAACCTGCGGGCTCTAACACAGAATTCTCTCATGAGATGTAAAAGCACATTCTAGCTCCTAGGGGATGGCTGATAGTCATCTGAAACTTACTTAGTCACAACTGAATGATTTTTCACCCCAAACATCTTATTAATTTCTCTTCCTAGTATGACTCTTCTTTTCTTGTCTTGTCTTTATTATTTTTTTCTTTTTGTCCAGGCTGAGTGAGGTCTCTCTCTGTCTTCTCATAATAATATCAGCTTATCTCTCAGAAAAGATGCTACTTTATTACTTATTTTTAAGTCCAAACTATAAGCTCCTTGACAGCAGAAACTACACACTCTGTCAGCTTATCCTCACCATTTAATACAACGTCTGTCACTCTGAGGTCACTCAATATTTGTCAAATCAATTAATGAATCCTTATTTCCAACACATGAATTTGCAAATGTGCTCATGTATAAATGTGCAGGTAAATGTCAATGACACTTATTCTGGCGCTTTCCAGGAAGGAGGAACTTCAGCTAGTTTCATAACATAGGCTATCTTAGACTAATGTCTAAGAATTAATACATGAATTCATCTAATATTCCTCAGCCGAATGCTTTTATAAACTGAATGTTTCCAACCTCTGGATAGATATGCTCACCAAACTAATTTATGAATCCCAAACAAATTTAACTGGACTCTGAGCCTTCTAGTATCTGTAACAATATGGTGGAGGAAATCCCATGAAAACACTAGCACACAGGAACTTTCCTCATCCTTTTTGTGAATTTTGGTTAGATAAATAGGGCTCACTGGGTCTGCACCAGGCTCTTGAACAGATGATCCAGTTTCTTCCTCAGACCACTTAGCGAAATTTACTGAGTACTACTGAATGCTGTAATATGAGTTTTCAGGTTATATACAATTTATAACTTTAACTAATAATCACATATGATGCTTTACCATAAAACCTACAAACAAAATGTTTCATCTTTTTTTTTCTTTTTTTCATTGACTTGATGTGTTTTAATTATAGCTATGCCATAAAATCATTCCTGACTTCCTCTTTTACTATCCTGCAGATGTTTAGGTCTTTATATAGTAATTCTCTTGTCTTAATCTATCCTGGCATCTGATAAGACAGATGTAGCCAAAGTCCTTCATTACAGTATATCATGAACAAAACTCAAGAATGGATAGTTTAATGCTAAAATATTGTCAAGAATTTGCATAAAAAAATGCATACAGGGTTGGTGAAATCACTGAGCATGGTCAATTTGCCCTTGTACCAAATAATCACTAATTTTCACTTTCAAAAATATTCTAATAAAGGCTACGATTATATTCCTAGATGATCTATTTGTCTTGCAGAAATGGTTAATATTACAGTAAGCCTACACATTAGGACTGAAATTACTAAAAGACAAATTTAAATACTGCATTCCTATTAACAAAAGCCAGTTGGTAAAGGTGCTTATATCTCAAATAGGATTTTATTTTATTTTATTTTATTTTATTTTATTTTATTTTATTTTATTTTATTATTTTTTTTAAGACAGAGAGAGAGCAGATGTGTGGGGAGAGGGAGAGAGTGAAGATCTTAAGCAGGCTGCATGCCCATCATGGACCCTGACTCAGGACTCGATCTCACAACACTGAGATCATGACCCGAGCTGAAATCAAGAATCCAATGCTTAAGTGACAGAGCCACCCAGTGGCCCCTCTCAAGTAGAATTTTAAAATGACTCTTAATATTTTCAGCACCATGAAACATCACTGCATTTTAAACAAATCAGAATGTAAGTACACACTTGATTATTTGCTTTTTTTTTTCTAATTAGCAAATGAAAATATCAGGATTTCTTTTGTTGAAATAGCAGAATTTGCTGGTTATTCAGTTAAGTAAGATAGTATCATATTTTCTCTTACTGATTTTGAAAAATAGTTTATTTTCAACATGTCTGTAATAAAGAAAATATTTTCAGAGTTTTGTGTGAGAAAAGGAAAGAAAACTCAAATCTTGACATTAGACGATATATTCCAGATCTCTATCCCACATGAGTATGTACATATGCAGTATGCAGTAACAATGGTCTCTGTGAGGGAGTTTTACTACTCTCATGCTTTTTGGACAGTGACTCTTTTCACAGAAATAGATATATAGATACATAGATAAATATAAATTTTAAAAGTTGTGGAATACATCAATATGAAGAGTCAGATAAGTGATAGGGGCACTAGTAAAACTAGCTGGGAAAGTGGATCAGCTAGGTACAATGAGCATGACACAGGAGTGTTGTCCAACAAAACTGAACTTAGCTGATTTATTTTCATTCAGCAGTATATTCATTAATCAACTTGCTTATTACTGTATGCATTCATTCGTTGGCTTATTAACTAACATATCAATAGTTTAACTCATTTATTAGCTTATTAATGCAACATATACATAATTTAAAGCCCATATGCCTGTCATTATACTTGGTATCAGGGATAGAATGGTATCTAAGTAACCCCTGACCCTTAAAGAAATTACACTGTAATTATGGGTAACATATCACAAATGTAAATATGATCCACACTAAAAAGAGCCATATATTAGTTGCTATGGTGAGATTTGGGAAGGGTACTTAATTTCCAACTCTGAAAATACAAAAGGTATCAAGAAATTTTCCCAGGTAGTGTCACTTATGCTGAAACAGAAATAATATATAGTTTATCAGCCAGGTAAAAAGAATGGAAAGTAGGAGGTAAAGAAGTCAGAAGGGGAGAAACAGTGAAAAATGTTATATGGAAAAAGAAATAGTATGCAAGAAGCCTCTTAGCAACAAAAACAAACAAACAAACACACAAAAACCCATATCTATATCTCAATTGATATATATATCAATCAATCACATATTTGGGAAAATGCAAGAAAGAACCTTCAACTAAAATTAAGATATATGATTAAGCTAAAATAAGAAAAACTTGGAATCAGGCATATTTAGAACAAAATAAAATGTAAATAATCAGAACAATCAATTTAAAACGTAATGCAGGGGAAAAATTTAATTCACATTAACAAAAATAAGTTTTAATAATATTAAGGAATATATATTATAAATATGTGTATATATATATAGAAATATAAATTGGGAAGGCAGAAGTAAAACTTTTATTATTTGCAGATGACATGATACTATATATAGAAAATCATAAAGACTCCACCAAGAAACTATTAGATCTGATAAATGAATCCAATAAAGTTGTAGGACACACAATTAATATACATATATCTGTTGCATTTCTATACAACAATGAGTAGCAGAATACCATTTATAATTGCACTCAAAAGGTAAGATATCTAGAAATAAACTTAACAAAGTAGGTGAAAGATCTGTACTCCAAAAACTAGAAAACATTAATGAAAGAAAGCAAAGGTGACACCAACAAATGGAAAGATATTCCATGTTCATGGGTTGGAAGAATCAATACTGTCAAAAATGTCCATACAACCCAAAGCAACTTACACATTTAATGCAATTGCTATCAAAATGCCAACAACATTTTTCATAGAACTAGAACAGATAATCCTAAAATTTGTATGGAGCCACAAAAGACCCTGGATCAATACTGAAAAAGAAGAAGCTGGAGGTATCATAACCCCAGATTTCAAGATATATTAAAAGTTATAGTAATCAAACCAGTATGGTACTAGACAAAAATGGACGCACAGCTCAGGGGAACAGAATGGAGTCCAGAAGTAAATCCACACTGCCATGAAGGCCAATCAATCTACAACAAAGAAGTCAAGACTATCTAACGGGAAAAAGTCTTTTCCACAAATGATGTTGGGAAAACTGGACAGCTACATGCGGAAGAATGAAACTGGAGCACTTTCTAATGCCATACACAAAAATAAACTCAAAATGGATTAAGGACCTAAATATGAGACCTGAAACCATAAAAGTCCTAGAAGAAAACACAGGCAGTAATTTCTTTTGACATCAACTGGAGAAACATTTTTCTAGCTACATCTCCTATGGCAAGGCAAACAAAAGTATTTTAAACTATTGAGACCATACCAAAATAAAAAGCTTTTGCACAGAAAAGGAAACCATGAACAAAACAAAAAGGTAACTGACTTAATGGGAGAAGATACTTACAAATGAAATATCTGATATGGGGCTAATGTCCAAAAGAGATAAAGAACTTATACAATTCAACAACAAAAATCCACAAATATTCCAAATAAAAATCAGGGAGAGGATCTGAATAGACATTGTTCCAAAGACATGCAAATGGCCAACAGACACACGAAAAGATGGTCAACATCACTCAAAACCACAAGGAGATATTCCCTTACACCTGTCAGATGTATAAAAATCAACAACACAAGAAATAACAAGTGTTGGTGAGCATATGGAGAAAAAGGGGTCCTTGTATACTGTTGATGGGAATGCAAATCGGAGCGGCCACTGTGGGAAACAGTATGGACATTTCTCAAAAAATTAAAAATAGAATTACCATATGATGCAGTAATTCCACTATTGGGTATTTACCCAAAGAAAATGAAAACACTAATTCAAAAAGATATATGCACCCTTATGTTTACTGAGGCATTATAGCCAAGATATGGGTTCAACCCAAGTGCCACTAACAGATGAACAGATAAAGAAGATGTAGTACATAGATACAATGGAATATGACTCAGCCATAAAAAAGAATGAAATCTTGCCATTTGCAACAACATGGATGGACCTGTTAAATAAAATAATTCAGGGAAACACAAATCCCATATGATTTCACTAATGCATAGAATTCAAGAACAAAACAAAGGAACAAACAATTTTTTTTTAAAAAGGAGACAAAAACAAACAAACAAAAAAACAAAAAAGAATTGAAAAAACCAAAAGGCTCTTAAATACAGACAAGGAACAGATTGTTGCCAGAGGGGAGGTGGGTATGGTAAAATAAAGGAGCGAAATAAAGTACAGAATGGGTGAAATGAAGGAGATTAAGAGTACACTTATCTCAATCAGACAACACAAAGAAATAAAAGGCATCCAAATCAGCCAGGAGGAGGTCAAACTTTCACTCTGCACAGATGACATGATACTCTTTATGGAAAACCAAAAGATTCCATCAAAACACTGCTAGAATTGATTCATGAATTCAGCAAAGTTGTAGGATATAAAATCAATGCACAGAAATCAGTTGCATTCCTACACACCAACAATGAAGCAACAGAAAGAGAAATCAAAGAATCGATCCCATTTACAATTGCACAAAAAACCATAAAATACCTATGAATAAATCTAACCAAAGAGGTGAAAAAAAATCTATACACTGAAAACTATAGAAAGCTTATGAAAGAAATTGAAGAAGACACAAAAAAATGGAAAAAGATTCCATGCTCCTGGATAGGAAGAACAAATATTGTTAAAATGTCAATACTACCCAAAGTAATCAACATATTCAGAGCAATCCTTATCAAAATAACACCAGCATTCTTCACAGAGCTAGAACACATAATCCTAAAATTTGTATGGAACAAGAAAAGACCCCGAATAGCCAAAGCGATATTGAAAAAGAAAACCAAAGTAGGAAGCATCACAATCCCAGACTTCAAGCTATACTACAAAACTGTAATCATCAAGACAGTATGGTACTGGCACAAGAACAGACACTCAGATCAATGCAACAGAACAGAGAACCCAGAAATGGACCCACAAACGTATGGCCAACTAATCTTTGACAAAGCAGAAAAGAATATCCAATGGAATAAAGACAGTCTCTTCAGCAAGTGGTGCTGGGAAAACTGGACAGCGACCTGCAGAAGAATGAACCTGGACCACTTTCTTATACCATACACAAAAATAAACTCAAAATGGATGAATGACCTCCATGTAAGACAGGAAGCCATCAAAATCCTCAAGGAGAAAGCAGGCAAAAACCTCTTTGATCTTGTCTGCAGCAACTTCTTACTCAACACATCTCCAGAGGCAAGGGAAACAAAAGCCAAAATAAACTACTGGGACCTCATCAAAATAAAAAGCTTCTGCACAGTGAAGGAAACAATCAGCAAAACTAAAAGGCAACTGACAGAATGGGAGAAGATATTTGCAAATGACATATCAGATAAAGGGTTAGTATCCAAAGTCTATAAAGAACTTATCAAACTCAACACCCAAAAAACAAATAATCCAGTGAAGAAATGGGCAAAAGACATGAATAGACACTTCCCCAAAGAAGACATCCAGATTACCAACCAGCACATGAAAAAATGCTTAACATCACTCATAATCTGGGAAATACAAATCAAAACCACAATGAGATACCACCTTACACCTGTCAGAATGGCTAACATTAACAACTCAGGCAACAAATGTTGGCGAGGATGCGGAGAAAGAGGATCTCTTTTGCACTGTTGGTGGCAATGCAAGCTGGTGCGGCCACTCTGGAAAACAGTATGGAGGTTCCTCATAAAATTAAAAATAGAACTACTCTACAACCCAGCAATTGCACTACTAGGCATTTATCCAAGGGATACAGGTGTGCTGTTTCGAAGGGACACATGCACCCCCTTGTTTATAGCAGCAATATCAACCATAGCCAAAGTATGGAAAGAGCCCAAATGTCCATCGATGGATGAATGGATAAAGAAGATGTGGTATATATACACAATGGAGTATTACTCGACAATCAAAAAGAATGAAATCTTGCCATCTGCAACTACGTGGATGGAACTGGAGGGTATTATGCTAAGTGAAATTAGTCAGAGAAAGACAAATATCATATGACTTCACTCATATGAGGACTTTAAGAGACAAAACAGATGAATATAAGGGAAGGGAAACAAAAATAATATAATAACAGGGAGGGGGACAAAACAGAAGAGACTCATAAATATGGAGAACAAACTGAGGGTTACTGGAGGGGGGATGGGCTAAATGGGTAAGGAGCACGAAGGAATCTACTCCTGAAATCATTGTTGCACTATAGGCTAACTAATTTGGATATAAATTTTAAAAAATAAAAAAATAAAAAGTAAAATATAAAACAAAACAAAACAAAAAGAGTACACTTGATTTGAGGGGCACTGATTAATGTTCAATTGATTAATTAATGTTGAATTAATTAATGTTAATTGATTAATAGAATTGTTGAATCATTATATTGTACTCCTGAAACTAATATAACACTGTATGTTAACTATACTTGAATAATAAAAAAAAGAAGTAAACACATTTGCAGTATTAAGAAAAAATTAAGAAAAAATCAAATAACGGAGACCAATGTGAAAAACATATATAAAATGTTAATAAAGGGAAATTTTTAAATTGTAATAAGTGTAGCAACATATGCATCTGGAAGGGAAACTTTAAAGTGTGACAATATTAGTCCTCCTCACTTTGATATATAGTCAGTGCATAACCAGTCAAAGCCCAACTGGACTCACTCTATTTACTTATTATTTATTTATTCATTTATTTATTTAAGAGAGAGAGAGTGCACACAGAGGAGGGACCAAGGGAGAGAGAATTCCAAGGAGACTCCCTGAGCTAGATGCGGGGCTAGATCTTATGATCCTGAGACCATTATCTGAGCTCAAGAGTCAGATGTTCAACCAGCTGAGCTACACAACCACCCCGCTACTCGACTTCTAATGCAATTTAACAAGGCTATGATCAAAACAGAAAATACACAAGAATAATCAAGAAGTGTTAGAATATGAAAAACAAGAATGGGACATCTGCCTCTTAAAATATGAAATTTTGTATAAGTTATAGCAAATAAAAGTTTGTTTTTGCTGTGGGTTGCCACAAGACCCGAATAAAGTCCCCAACAATGATTCTAGGTTGTCACAGGAATTTAGTCTACGTGAAAACTCCTAAGTTATTAGGGTGATATTAATATTCATTAGAAAAAAATTATGCCTTAATACAAAAATAGTATGTCCTGGGTAGACTAAGGACCCCCCCAAAAAAAACCCCACAAAAATAATTATAAATATATTTTAAAAATATACAATTGTTTGAATACTAGCCTGTGAATGGTCTTCATAGAAACATATGTATATATGTATATATGTATGTGTATATATGCATATGTGTATAAATTCAAGTTATGTACAATAAACACTATACGAAAAGTTAAAAGACAAATAAAAACTAGGAGAAAATAATTTGCAAAACTGATTTTTGTGTATATGCA
This sequence comes from Herpailurus yagouaroundi, assembly GCF_014898765.1. Lineage (NCBI taxonomy): Eukaryota > Metazoa > Chordata > Mammalia > Carnivora > Felidae > Herpailurus > Herpailurus yagouaroundi. Next base: position 36,536,505 of record NW_024412413.1, read on the forward strand.
TATAAGTGCATGGGTGCATGTTATTTTAAACCCTGCAAAACAAGAAAAAAACGTCACTTATAAAACTAGGCAAGAAATATGAACAATTAGCTCCTAGTAAAATTACAAAGAACCAATAAAAAAATTGTTTACCTCCATCTGTAATTAGAGAGATGAAGAATGAAGCAGCATAGTTTTTAAACCATCCTATTGGATATGCCAGTAAAAACTATTCAGTGTAAACCAAAATGGAGAGGGTCGTGCACACTTTGACACATCTGCACACACACAAATTTAAAAATCAGTGGTGACACATATATGCAGGAGAAAAGTATTATAATATGTATGCATAACTGCATGTATAAGTGCACATATACATACTTGTGAAAATCTGAGGAGATATATCGTAGGGTAGGCAAAAGGGGGTTAAGAAATGCAATAATTAAGGGCGCCTGGGTGGCTCAGTCGGTTAGGCTTCCAACTCTTGTTTTTGACTCAGGTCATGGTCTCACAGTTCGTGAGTTCGGGCCCTGCATCAGGCTGCATGCTGGCAGTGGGGAGTCTGCTTGGGATTCTCTCTCTATACTTTCTCTCTGCCCCTCCCCCACTCACGTGCTCTTTCTCCATCTCTCAAAAATAAATAAACTTAAAAAAAAAAAAGAAATGCAATAATTAGAAACTTTTATGTTTTACTCTATTTTCTTCAGTACCATTTCAGTGTTTTACAACAAGATTATATTTGTGTATTGATTGGTGAAAATTATCAATTAAAACAAAGTATATAATAAGTGGTAGGCCTTGCTTTTTCCATGAGAACAAGTAGGTACTGGTAGTCTGTCCCACCTCATTGCAGGAATCAGTCAAGAGCCAAATGAATTGTGTATCCAGAGTCCTAGTGTCCTCAAGCCAATGGAATTTTACCAAAAATCTCTCAATTACATTTTACTTCACACATGACAAGCACTTCCAGGCACTCCTGATTGATAGTGTCTCCTGAATTCTCTATTTTAGGAGACCAGCCTGCTTACCTAGTATCCCCGGGACACCTCCCTCCATCCTTCACACACACACACCCACACACATCCATGGAACTTGGCACGAAACCCTGTCCTGAACTCTAGCCATTTGGTCAAAGCTTCCTTTCCCCTTTTTTCCACCAGTCTTCATTCTTCCCTGGGCTTCTCATACCTTGTTGGGCCATGGAGCTTAAGAATGGCTCAGCCCCATGTCAGATAGTCAATCACTTCTATTCTATAATCTCTGATTTTTCTTACCTCTCAAGGGTCCTCAAAACCTGCCCCTAAATGAACAAACGAACATCTCACTAGAAGCAGACCTGTGACAACTCTGTACCCACATTTCCCTCACTGCTATAGCCTCTTAAATTACTTCCTCCTAAAGGTTCTTTACAGTGTGAGATACATAAACCCACTTAAATTTATGCAAAGATTTGGCTTCATCAAGAAGTCTTTTACTTGATCTGCTCCTCCATGAAAAACTACTGTCTGGTCTCTCTCAAACTGAAGCTTTCAATAGGCAGTTGTTATTGGTTGAATTATGTCTCTCCCCCCCAAAAAAATGTATGTTGAAGTTCTAACCTCCAACACCTCAGAATATGACCTTATTTGGAGACAGGGACACTGCAGATGTAACTTGTTAATTTAACAAGTTTGGGTCCCCAATCCAATATGACTGGTAGCCTTACTAGAGAGTGCACAGGGAGAAGGTCATGTGATGACAAACACAGAGACTAGAGTTCTGCAGATACAAGCCAAGAAACTCCCAAGCATGCCAGCAAGCCATAAGAGAGAAGTAAGGAAGGACTCCCCTACAGGTTTCAGGGGGAAATCGTCCTGTGGATACCTTGATTTCAGACTGCTAGCCTCCAGAGCTGTGATAAAATCAATTTCTATTGTTTTTAGCTACCCAGTTTGTGGTGCTTTGTTATAGCAGCCCTAAGAAACTAATACACAATGGGACACCTGGGTGGCTCAGTCAGTTGAGCGTCTGACTTTGGCTCAGGTCATGATATCCCGGTTTGTGAGTTTGAGCCCCATGTCAGGCTCTGTGCTGACAGCTCAGAGCCTGGAGCCTGCTTCAGATTCTGTGTCTCCCTCCCTCTTTCTCTGTGCCTCCTGCACTCATGCTCTGTCTCTCTCTCTCTCTCTCTCTCTCTCTCTCTCTCTCTCTCTTTTTCAATAATATAATAAATGTTTAAAAATTTGTTTTAAATAAAAAAAGAAACTAATACAGAAACCAATTGAATGTAAATGTGTTTGCTTCTGAAATTGCAAGAAAATGCAACTCCAGACATCTAATTCAAGAAGGTTCCTTGTAACCTGGAATCATTTCATGATAATGATTAAAAAACACTTATACAATTCCAAGAATGTGATTATCTAATACCCATTACTAATCTTATCACATATTGATAAACGGGATCTTCCTTGCTCTGATATTGATTTCATAATTCATTTATAAAATCAACAAGTACAATTAGAACTGTGTAAGAAGAGATACAATGATCAATAAGAAATTGCCACTATTTCAAGAAACTCAATGTAAATGGAAATGACTGCTGTACTTTAATATTAAATATGGTGTTGCTATTAACTTTAGACCAATATTCTTTATATAATAGAAGTATGTCTTTATTCCTAGTTTATTATAAGTGACTATAAAATGACTATTTATAAGTTTGTTTATTACTTATGACACACATGTTGACCAAAAACCTTCCTGGAATTTCTAGAGATGATCATAATTTTTTCCTCTTCTGAATTTTTAAATTGAAAGAGTATAATAATTGAATTGTAATATGGAACATGCCATTATAAATCTTAGAATAAACCCCACCTGATAGTGATGTTTTAATCTTTAATATGCTACTACATTCACTCTATTAATCTTAGAGTATGTCTACATTTATATTCATAAGTATAACTGGTAGTCCTGTTATTTTGTTGTTTGTTTGCTTTTGGTGTGTGGGTTTGTTTTTTGGGGGGTTTTGATGTTTGCTGTTGTTATTATTTTCATTATTCTCCTTTGTTTTTTGGTGTTAAATATAGTCAGACCTTTTGCCATCAGTTTATATAGCTTCACAAAAATAAATGAGAAGTGTAACTGGTACAAGAAATAACTTCATTGATTGAAGATTTGATAGTACACATTTGTCAAATGCCTTAACTTTGTTCCTTTGGAGAAAACTCTTTCATATGGCTTTTAAAATTGTTTAAGGTTTTTGATTCCAATTGCCTACTTCTTGGGTTAATATTGATCATTTCTATTTTCACAAAAAAGCATCCATGTCACTAATATTTTCATATATATATAACTAATGTTTTGTTATTTTAAGCTTCCATACATCTGGTTGTAGCCTCTTTCTCATTCTCTTTTATATACTTGAGGTTTTCTATTTGGTCATATACTACGCTTGCCCAAAACTGTTGATCTTTTAAAGAACATTCTCTTACACTTACTCCTTACTTCCCAATGTTTCACCATAGTCTCCTTCATTAACATTTTCTTTTTATTTCCTTAAATTATTTTATTGCTCGTCTCCTGGCTTCTCATATTAGATGATTACTTAGGTTCTTACAACATAGAATAAAACTGGCAACTAACTTATGGTGGCAAAATCTATTATCCACAGAAATGATCCCCTCTGTTATGTAAGATAATCAAGAATTGATTAAATCACATTAAATTTATTATCTGCACCCTGAAATTTAATACCTAATGAAATATTCAATGTTCTATTGAATTACTTGTTTAAATATCATTTGGAACAGACTGCTAGGGCAAATCTATAACAACAATGAAAGAACAATGAGTATTTTTCAGGCTAGAAATCAATTATATTTCAGAGACAGTGAGTAGTGCTACTAGAAGGTTGAAAGTCGACTATATATTTATAAAATTTGACAGTATAAATCATTGAGCAATGGTCTATCTGCTTTATCCCTGAAATTTATTACACATGAAAAGAGAAACCAACATCATAATACAGATCTGTTACACTGGTCTTAAAATTACTTGTGTGAAGTAATGGATTTTAATAAATATAGCAATATGAATAAAAGGCTGAATATAAGGCTATGCTTTCAATGCACCACATCTGTCACTCTTAAGAGTAGAATGCGGGTCTGGTGAAACGGGTGAAGGGGGTCAAAAGGTACAAACTTCTGCTTATAAAATATATTTGTCATGGGGATCCATTGTACAGCATGGTCACTATAGCTAATAACAATGTGTTACATATTTGAAAGTTGCAAAGAGAAATTTTCTAAGTAGAAGCTCTCATCACAAGAAAAAAAAAGTGTAACTATGTTTAGTGACAGCTAACTAGTCTTATTTGCTAAGTAGAAGCTCTCATCACAAGACAAAAAAAATTGTGAACATGTTTAGTGACAGCTAACTAGTCTTACTGTGGTGATTGGTTCAACACATACACATATTGAATCATGAGGTACACCTGAAACGAATGTTATATTTCAATTACATCTCAATTTTTTTAAGTGGAATTATGTACTGTTTCAAATTTCACATTATATGCTTATTATCTGTAAGCATGGATTGAAGTGATATCAAAACCTTATAATTAATGGATTTAGGCAATTTAAAACAATTTCTGCAGTAGTTTCTTCTTGAAAGCAACTTTTAGCTCAGTTGTGCGAACTCATGATCCTTCTAACAAAATTCTACAGTAAAAGTTCAGTAAACTTAGTAACTGTCATTAAAAAATAATAATAACTGATACTCTCTATTAGATGTAATTACAGTTGTGTAGGGGTGCCTGGGTGGCTCAGTCGGTTAGGCATCCGACTTCAGCTCAGGTCATGATCTTATGATTTGTGGGTTCGAGCCCACGTTGGGTTCTGTGCTGACAGCTCAGAGCCTGGAGCCTGCTTTGGATTCTGTGTCTCCCTGAATCTCTGCCCCTCCCCTGCTTGCGCTCTGTCTCTCTCTCTCTCTTAAACATTAAAAAAAAATTTTTTTTAAGACGTAATTACAAGTATTTTATTTATATATGTAAAAGTAGTTAGAATTAAGTTTTTTCTCCTAGGTTTAAAAGAAATATACTGAGGTTATTTATTTTTTTTTTTCCCACATCCTTGGTTTATCTCTGCCAGCTTGAGAAGAAATACTATGACTGCATGGGTATAGAGTCAGAACATCTTGAGTTCAAATACTGGCTTTTCTTTTATTTGTGTAACCAACACAAATTATCTGAGTTTCATTTTCTTCATTTTGTAGGCCTCATTTGAAGACAAGCTGTTATAACATATGTAAAGAACTAAGAGTGCTTGGCACATAGAAGTAATTCAGGTAATTATTAACAGAGAAAAAAATTAAAATTATTCCATCATTTTATAAATAGGCAATTGAACTTTATACATGCACCTCTCAGATATAACTTGATATTAATGCTACAGAAAAACATCCTCAAAGTTTTAAAATCTTTTAATGCAATGTTCCCTAAACTTCAGCTATAACCACCTATCATTTGTATCATTACTTACTTGATGTTTTTCCAAATCATCTTTTCTTCCTTCTATCCCCACCTAGAACATTTAGATGAGCTAGTTATATCTTTAAACTATAAACAGAAAAATAAAATTATATGGATTAAAAATTATCTCTGACCTCCTAGAATCATCTTGTATCTGGCCAGTGGTGGTGGACCTCACTTTGGTAATCAGTGTTCTGAAGTTACATGATAATGTATGTCTACAGATCATTTTCCTAATAAAAATTCCTAACACCATGCAGTTTTTTCAGTAGTTTCCAAAGCAGGTAGATTTATAAACATTGAAGGTGTTAAAAAGAATAAAGAAAGAAAAAGAAAGAAGAAAGAAAGAAAGAAAGAAAGAAAGAAAGAAAGAAAGAAAGAAAAGAAAAAAAGAAAAGAAAAGAAAAAAATAAATAAATCTAGGTTACTGATTAAAAGTTAAGTACAGGACCTAACAGGAGCTTACATGATTCCCAAAAGCTTCTAAAATTAATTAATAAAAATGGGCATTTCGTGCCAACGATATACTAGGTTCATTATTTCAGGCTTTGGTCATACACATCTTTAAGAGATATAACTGTAACTGAGGATATGAAATGTGATTAATAACTGCTACTACCACGAAGGAGTGATATAGGTTACGTTAACTGATAAAACTGAGCAAAGCACATTTCTTTTCTTTCAAAACTGAAACAGAACAAGAAGAAGTTTCTATATATCAGAGAAAATTACGGAATAAAAATAGCATATATACCTTAAAAGAAAAACTGTATTGTCAAATAGTCTCTAAATGGTCCATGAGAAAACTTGGCTTTTTTCCAAACTATGTAAATAAACAGAAAAAACAAAACCAAAAACAAAAGTTTGCTCGTAAGGACATATAATACCAGACACATTTATAATATTACAGGTGGTAAGATATTTATCTTGGAGCATTTTATTAATGATTGATCAAAAATCAATGGGTAGCTCAGTCAGTTAAGTGTCCTACTCGTGGTTTTGGCTCAGGTCATGATCTCAGGATTTGTGAGATTAAGCCCCACATCAGGCTCTGAGCTGACATTGTGGAGCCTGATTGGGATTCTCTCTTTCCCTCTCTCTCTGCCCCTCCCCCACTTGCACTCTCTCTCAAAATAAATTTAAAAGTTTTTTTAAATAAAAAAATAAAAATAAATCAATGAAGAATTCACTTCTTTTGAAATATAGTTATTTAGTATCAGAATTCTATCAAACACGTGGGCTTTATAATCCAATACTTTAAAATGATTGGTAACATTTCTTATGGAATTTAAGCCTCCCCATTTGACCTAACAGTTAAGTGTAGTTTAAAAAACCTGCCATGTTAATAAAAAATATTTTGGAACTATATATGGCATTTATGCTACATCTCACTTATAAATAAGGGGGGAAAAACGTTTTGTTAATAACCACTTTTCCAGCAAGGATTTTTCATTTGGATTTGGGAGGTCTATCCATTCTGTAATAGTTCAAATACACAGCCACAGAGGAAGTTACAAGATGCAGGTTTTAAATTACATGTAAAGGGTATTTGTCTAATTGAATAAATTTCTCTTCTCAACAAAGAGTAAGCCTAGATAGATACATTTCCTTCTTCTTTCAAGCCATGCCAGATACCGCCAGGAGGTAGGTAACCTGAAACTACTGGCTGTAGGTTCTTTAAGAAAAAGAAAGACAAGCTCAGTGAAGAGGTTCTGGTTGTTCAGTTTACTCTGTCCTCTGAAAATCTGTGGGGAATGGGCACCAGAAGAAAACTGGATCCCTTATTACAAGACAAGGGGTCCCTGTGACAAAGTTACTTTCAGATGAAAAAAAAAAAAAAACAAAAAAACATTGGTATACATGTATTAAACTGATAAGGTTCTTTTTTCATGAAATAAAAATACTGCTAATCACTAATAAAGTAACATCACATAATTTAGATGAGGTGGACATGGGGAAAGCCTTTGTAGGCGTATCTAGGTATACTCATTCAAGTAAAAAAAAAAAAAGATGGAAATACGTATTTCATGAAAAATTACAGTAATATACAGGGTGAAGCAAGAAACAGTAGAAAGCAAAGTATCAGGGAGAGTACAAACTGGAGAGGGTGTGCCCCATCTAAACGCATTCCAGGTAAAAACAGAAAACTGAACACTATTCACGTCAACACAAAACACATGCTGGCCTAATTTAGACCATAGGCCAGGAGGCTGAGATCCTGGTGTTAAAGTCTGGGAGTTTGAATACAACGTAAATGTAGGAACAAGAAGTTAAACCGAGCTCACCTTGTCTACTTTTTCTTAAAAATCTAGATTTTTTTTTTTTGTTTATTTTTATTCATTTTCTATTTTTTCTGTCTGTTCACTTAGATTTAGCCAGTACAAAAGATTTAGATATAACCAGAATATAAACACATATTAAAAATTAAGTTGCCAAGTTAGTTTGATACTATCAGTATTACTTCATCCATTAAAGATAAGCAGTAGACATCTTACTATGTCTGGTCCCTTCCTACAGGGACTTGGTCCTCCTCCCAACCATTCGAACCATGGAGGCCCTGCCAAAGGAGGTGTCCTACTGCCCCTGCCACTCTGCCCCATGGTTCACTCAAGAGAGGACACACGACCCCAGAAGGGTCACTCAAAGATCTCTACCAGGATTAACAGAGACACCAAGGCAACCCCTTCTGAGATTGAAAAGGGTCATGACATTATGTCCATAAAGGTGTACAAGTTGTCTTTGCAACTGACAGAGCCCCACGGGGAGAGGAATGAACCCAAAGGAAACTGGATACAGAAAATGGAGACAAATTTCTGAAAGGTAAAGCACCTGGATCTAATTGTGCCTATGTTTAATCAACTCCAGAAATTTTCAATTATAGGAATTAATAAATTCTCTTTTGTGTTTAAGCAAATTTAGACCAAGTTTCTATTACTTGCAAACAAAAACGTGTCATAAATGTAAGAGACAAAGAAGGTATTTGGGTTTTGCATGTATCCATTAATATCTTACTGCATCCTCTTTCCAGGGAAAAACAGCAAATTTTTCCCCAAGGGATTTTTCTAACCTGACATAGACAGATACTCTGACTTAATTACCAGTACCTTTGCAGGGGGAGGGCTGTTAAACCACATTTTCTTATTTGACAACTCCCCAGATTTACTACATGTTCTATACATACTTTGACACAAACAATTCTTTGTTTGATAATAATGAAAATATTGATTATATGAAGTATCATACATAGCAACCTTATTTCCTGATCCCAACTAAGTGTTAATGGAACAAACTTCAAACAAACAAACAAACAAACAAACAAACAAAACTGAAAGCATTTAAACCAATTTTTAGGTTATATATGAAGTACCATAGTACTTCAAGAAAATTCAACCATACTACATCAATAGACACGAATATTTGGGCCAATGCATAGGCCCAAAACAAAGAAATCACAAATACTAAGCACCTACTAGTCTCACAGGCATGATTAATGAAAAGACTGTTTCAGAAAAACAGCTATCATTTCCATTTCCAGCAGTTAAATCAATAGTCTCTCACCACAGGTTTCAAAGATGAAGCAAACCAGAGAAAGTAATGCATACTCACAAATTATAAAGCATGTCAGCCATGTTGCTACGGTAGTACAAAGCATTTCTATAGGCGCTTTCAGCTTCAGAAATTTTGCTCTGACTCTTCAGAACATTTCCAAGGTTACCCCATGCTGCCAAGAAGAGAAAGAAGTATTCAGGCTGAGCGTCAATCCAATTATACATGACATAATATCAGGGCGTCAGGAAGTACCACAGGGAGAGAAAACCTCCATAAAGCATTCTTAAGAAGGAAAAATTTATTTCCTTTATAATCCAACATTTCATCAAACCAGGAGATTAAATACAATCGAAGTCTTAAAAAAATTAAAGTAATTATTATGTCTCAAAGCTGATATACATATGCAGTTCATCATAAGGCCAAGAACAATGTTATCTTAAGATCATCTACAAAGACTTCAGGCTCTTTCAAATTTCAGTAGGGGTCTGCATGGCCTGAAATTATTGTAAACTTACTGAACCAGAACTGTAAGAAATCATCTTAAAATAAATAAGGATTTCCATTCAAATACGATAAAACTGAAAAATGACATAAGAGAACAGCATATAAAGCAAGATAACTAAGATCAAAGCTATAAAGAGGCTTAATCATCAGAAACATGACACTTCTTAAAACAGTTAAACATATATGGTTTATTCAGATATAATGTTCTTTTATATGCTCCTTGTTAATAAATTTATTTGTAGGAAAGCCAGTGTCTCAGTATTTTCACACATAATACTTTTAAAAAAATCTGTGTTTTGGGGTGCCTGAGTGGTTCAGTTGGTTAAGCGTCTGACTTCTGGTTCCGGCTCAGGTCATGATCTCACAGTTTTGTGAGTATGAGCCCCGCATCAGGCTCTGTGCTGGCAGCACGGAGCCCTGCTTGCGATTTTTTTCTCTCTCTCTCTCTGCCTCTGTCCTGCTCATGCTGTCTCTGTCTCAAAATAAAGAAGTACACTTTAAAAAAAATAAAAAATAAAAAAATAAGTGTTTTCTCTTTGCTCTTTCTTTTTCACCCCAAGTAATCATGATGTTTCAACATTCAAAAGACCAAACCTACACTATTAACAACTGTCCGTACAGTCTGCAGACTTAGGACTCAAGCCTGGATGCTTCTGCTGCCTTTCTTCTTTACCGAAAGGAGAGGCGGTATTGAGTCCTCAAACCACAGTCCTTCCCAGGCAGAGGGCAGGGATGAGAAGGCTTTTGTGTATCGAGAATATACTTATTTGGATAATTACTGACTTTATCTGAAGAATGAAAGGGGTTTGGCGGTATCAATTTTTAATGAATAAAAAAGTGTAAAATCTTTCAGTAATGAAGTTGCCTGTGTGTCCTGCTAATTTAACACTGTGCCTTAATTTACTCATCTGTAAAACAGGAAAAATAATTAGTATTTCATGGGTCTTGTGATAAGGATTAAAGGTGTCAAGACACGTGGCAAACACTTAACAAATATTTGCTATTATCATTAATATTATTGTGATTGGTGCTCTTTTGCAATTTACCATGTCAAGCATTGCTTATAGAAACAATGTCAAATATAACGCATTATATGCCATTATGTTATCTACAGAGAATAATAATCTTCTATATTTGGAAAGTCATATAACTCCTTTTTCCTCTGATGGAAAGCAGAGGGAAAGCATTGCACTTACAATTACTCATCACTTAATAATGTCACATACCACACCACACCCTTGAAATGGATCGTCTCACTGAGCTCTCAACACCGACCTGTACATAAATACCCCATCTACTCTGTGAGTGAGGAAACAGACTCAGAGACACTAAAAAACTTGCAAAGTTAAAACAAAAGCATTAGAGCAGAAATTCCAATCCAAGAGTGGTGGCTTCCAAACTTTTTCCACCATTCACCTAAGATTTTCATACCACATTTCATCTTTCACTGCAAACCAACTTTCACACACTACAAATCAGACCTTGGCATTATGAATCCATGAAAAATTGAATCCTTAAGCTGAAAGATAAAACTTAGTTTTAAAATATTGTCGAATTAGTTTACAATATTGACAGTTTGTAATATTGAATTAGTTTATAAGTTTATAATATTGTCAAATTACTTTATAATATCCAATAATATAATATTGGAATAAAATTCCAATACTAAGTTCAGTAACAGGAAATATAAAGTAGCAGGAAAAGCATATAGTAAAGTAAGTTATAATTATCTTCAAACTTAATAGGTATAATGTCACATGTATTTTATATCCAGTCCTGCTTCTCCCACCATCACCATTACCAAATTAATAAAGTATGGATCTATGGAAACTTCTAATAGCCAGGTTGTTTTCAACCCACTTCACTTCTCTCAAAGTTCTGCTTTGATTGTGGCATTAGTGAATGAAAGTATATTTACATTGGAATCATTCCACAGAAATGCCTGCAAGTATTAATTTAAGCATCAGGAAAGCACCATCATAATACTATCTCATTCAACCCATACTCTTAGAACACAGATGCTGAACAAAAAACCAATAGCAAAGAACTGATTTGAATATTTTAAGGCATTTTTTTTTCAGGAACTTACATCTCAATTAAATAATAAACTAACAAGTGTTTCTCTTTTTATTTTTTTTTTATTTTTTTTCAACGTTTATTTATTTTTGGGACAGAGAGAGACAGAGCATGAACGGGGGAGGGGCAGAGAGACAGGGAGACACAGAATCGGAAACAGGCTCCAGGCTCTGAGCCATCAGCCCAGAGCCTGACGCGGGGCTCGAACTCACGGACCACGAGATCGTGACCTGGCTGAAGTCGGACGCTTAACCGACTGCGCCACCCAGGTGCCCCTGTTTCTCTTTTTAATAGTCAACAGACATAGAGTTATGCTCAGAATATGTTTACTGAGTTGGTCATTTATTCATTTATGTACGTATCTAATTATTAAACAAATATTTGCTAGCGCCTAGTCGGTGCCCGGAACTTTATTAGGGGCTGGGTGCACAGACCCATACATACATACACGTTCTCACCCACGTGGAGCTTATGTTTGAAGTGACTTATGTGAAGAAGCTTATGTGAAGAGGAGTGGGGAAGGAGGACCACACCAGAGAATAAATGGGTTAACTTCAGATAATGCTAAGTGCTACAAACAAAATAAAACAAAGCTAGGTAGACTGAATGAGGCCAATTTATACAGATAATCTTAGACACAGGGAAATGTATGTGATATCTAAGGACTAAAAGATAAGGAGCTCAGCCTTACAAAGATTGGTGATGCCAGATAAGGGGAACAGTAAAAGCAAAGGATCCAGGGTGGCTTCCACTGGGACAGGCAGCAAAAGAGATGGTTATTTCAAAGTGAGAATACAACTCAGAATTAAAAACCACCAGCAAGGTTATCTGTGGCAAAGCCACAATGTAATACCGTGTTTCTTGTTCTTTGTCCAGATGGAAGCCTCTCACATCTTTATGATTCAGTCATTGCCCTAGGTGACTGGGACAAGAAAAAGAAAATTCCCAAATCAAGCATATACTTGTATTTATTTTTTTTTAATTTTTTTAACGTTTATTTTTGAGACAGAGAGAGACTGAGCATGAACAGGGGAGGGGCAGAGAGAGAGGGAGACACAGAATCGGAAACAGGCTCCAGGCTCTGAGCTGTCAGCACAGAGCCAGACGCGGGGCTCGAACTCACGGACCGTGAGATCATGACCTGAGCCGAAGTCGGACGCTTAACCGACCAAGCCACCCAGGCGCCCCAAGCATATACTTTTAAAACAATTTTACCTACTTGTGGAACAAAGAGGAAGGAAGGAAAAAAGTTGGGGAGGGGGAGGGTAGACTTTGATGTCCTGAACTCATCAGACTCTCACCACCAGGCTATATTTTTCTATTATATATTACACATTCTTACAGAATACCAACTTGAGACAAGATTACTTTCAATCCATGATAAATGAGACAAAGCAAGATTACTTCATAATTTTACTAAACAGAAAAAAGAAAAAGGCCAGTGTGCAACCCAAGAAACACCAAAAACATCCCTCTCTCTTCCTAAATGAATGGCCTCTTTATCCAGTCACAGAATTGATTCAGCATCCAATCTAGAGAACACCCTGCTTCTTTAGACGCTCTCCCAAATCACCCAACCAATATTCAAATTTTATGACACAACCTCAGGATGCCCATGATGTGGTGTTCCCTCAGTGCAAGTAGTAATTAAGCCAAATTCCTCACTATCACTGTGTTCCTGATGGTCTTAGGCTGAAAGGCATCACACTCAAATATGAAAACAATTCCTTTTCAAAACCCCCCCCCCTTTTTTCCCCCTCAAGCTCATTTATTACCTGCATACCAGTCTCCTCTTTCAGTGTTAAAGAAGAATGGACAGATCACCACTACCTGGCTTCCTGCAAAGTGGGCAGGTCACCTTAGGGCAAACTACCAGCTCAAATATTTGTCTCAAATTAGCAGTGAGCATTCGGGTGTCCCCCAAATCATTATTTTCCTTAGTCATAAGTTTAAGTCAAAATCCCTTTTTCTTAAATAACAGTTCTTCAGTACTGTGTTTACCAAAATACATTTTAGGTTTGGGGTGTTTGTTTGTTTGTTTTTTGGTGTAAAAACTGCTGTCACTATTTCCACACATTCAAATTTAAATATGATTAATTATTGCATCACTGCTACGAAAACTCAATGCTGGGGCTCCTGGGCAGCTCAATCGGTTGAGTGTCCAATTTCGGCTTAGGTCATGATCTCATGGTTTGTGAGTTTGAGTCCTGCATTGGTTTCTGTGCTGACAGCTGGGAGCCTGGAGCCTGCTTCGGATTCCGTGTCTCCCTATCTCTCTCTGCCCCTCCCCTGCTCACACTCCATCTCTGTCTCTCAAAAACAAATAACCGTTAAAAAAACATTAAAGAAAAAAACCCTCAATGCTAACATAAAGATCACTTCTAAATATATAAAACTATCTTATAGACTATGACCTAAAATTTAAAAATTCCACTGGGGTCAACTAAATAGTAATTCTTTTCATAAACTGATCATTTATCGTATTTCAATAAAAAAATTTTAAAAATCAATGAATTAAAAAAAACATTTAAAATTTAGCTATCACAGATATGGTTTAGAAGAAAACACATTGAAGTGAACTATAAAAAGTATATTTTAGGAGGGCTAACGTCATGATTTCACAGCTATATAATTATCCTAAAGACTTAATCAGAGTAGCCATGGTTTTCTTGTTATTTTTATTTATTTATTTATTTTTAATGTTTATTTATTTTTGAGACAGAGAGAGACAGAGCATGAATGGGGAGGGTCAGAGAGAGAGGGAGACACAGAATCCGAAACAGGCTCCAGGCTCTGAGTGGTCAGCACAGAGCCCGATGCGGGGCTCGAACTCACGGACCGCGAGATCATGACCTGAGCCGAAGTCGGACGCTTAACCGATTGAGCCACCCAGGCGCCCCAGCTATTTTTTTTTTTTTTTTACTTAAATTTGATATCAACCAAGTCAACTTTTTTTTTTATATCAGATCAATTTTTAAATGTAGCTAGTCTGAGTAAATGAAACTACCCAAACTATCCAAACTTGAAAAACATGGAGAAATATTCTAAGGCTCATGGGTAGGACAATTTAACAAGATTAATATAACAATTAATTAACATTAATTTTCCTAAAATTTATCTATAAATTCTAAGTAACTTCAATCAATATTTTTGCATTGTTTATTAGTATACTCAGAAAATGTATTCTAACCACAATCTAGGAGAAATATAAAACTTGACTTTTATACCATATTTATCATATGCAAAGGTAAAATCCAGATAGCTTTAAAAGTTAAATGTGAAAAGATAAGGCTAACAACGATATGCATGAGAATATCTTGTGGAAGGAAAAGAGATTTCTTAGAAAGACCTTCAAATATAACTCAAAAGGTTTAAAAAATGATGAATTTGAGTATCTCAAAATTAAAGACTTCTAATTATTGAGGGATAACAGGGACAAAGTTAAACATGCATTAATACATTAGGATAAGATATTTCAAACCTTTAAATAAAAAGAAGAAAAAACTCCTAACAAAGCAACCAGAAAAAGATAAATCCAACAGCGAGGGGAAAAAGATGGGCAAAGGAAATGAACATAAATTAAAACAAAATAAGTAAGTTAAAGCATTTTAACTAATATCCAAATTCCTTAGCAATCCAGAGAAACATAAATGAGAACAATGAGATTTGAGACTGGCAATATTTAGAAAACCGGATAAAACCAAGTACTAGTGGGTTTGTGGGGGAAGGCCCAGTGTACTATCTGGTGGCAGTGTAAGCCTGAGACAGCCATCCTGTTGGGCCATTTGACAGAACTCAGTCAAATCAACAAGATTCACCAAATCCAGGATAAGCCCTAACCAGCAATCCCATGGCCAAAGAAATGTTCATCGAAGAGAACACGTAAAAGGGTGTTTAATGCAAGTCTCTTAGTGTTGGCTGGTAGTGGAAAGCAATCAACATGTCCATCATGGGAGTACCACGTGGGAAATAAACTTCATGTATTACTATGCACAGGTGAGGACCAACAAACACCATATAAACACTGACACATGAATGGACCTTAAAAAGCCAACAAAGAATCAGAATATCTGGTGCATTCTGTGTCACAACACTAGCTATAAATGTTAAAAATTATTCATTTCACCCAAAATATCACTACACATTTTGCAAAGGCATACTACAAATCTAAGGATGAAAATCAAGTACATTAGAGCAGGGAAGATGAAGTTAGGAAGAGTTAATGGGAATAAACACATGAATAAGAGAGAGGAAACCTGAAGGGATTATCCTGGTCATGATCAAACTGGCCATGAACCTAGGAATATAATTAATCTAACTGTCTACAACTGGGTTACGTGGAGAGGGGACACAGGGGAAATGGAGGGGAGGGAAGGAAAGGAAGGAAGAGGGAGAAGAAAAATTAAGGTTCCACATTCTTTTAAAATAGACACAGGGTTATCCTATATCCTACTTAAGGAATAAAGAGTTTTAACATTCACTAAACTTTTTCTTGTACTGAGACAATCAGAAACAGATGTCTGGGATTATCTTCAAATTTTCACTTGGTAATTACACTTTGGCCCAACAGAACTAAAAGATCTTACATTTTCATTAATATTTAATGTCACTTACATTTTTTTTTTACATTTTTAGGCCCATATATTTTAGTGGTGCATTCATTTCATAAATGTACTTTTTTTTAAGTACAGTTGTATTGAAATAAAATCTCTGAAATTCATCCAAGAAATTATGATGAAGCCTAAAAAAATATCTCATTGCTTTTAAAGTCCATACTTTAATAGACAGGGTACACACATGAAATCTAATTCACACTTTAAACTCTGAAGTAATATAATAAAGCTCTTCTTTGAAGTACAAAAAATGTTAATTAGTTATTTCTAAAATCTCTATGTAGTTTTTAAAAGTTCTTCCCAATAGCATCTCAAAATATTCAGAGTATTCATCTTATTTTTGAAAATGAGTGTTATAAGAAACTGCTTTCATTTGAGAGAACTGCTGTCTCATCTCATGGCCTTACCCTGTAGTACTCTGAGCCTATGCAGAGGAAAAAGTGGAGGGAAGAGGAAGGAGAGAAGAAATTTTAAAATAGATTATGATAATAAAGATAATAAGAGTACTTCCATTATTTAAAGCTTACTATATGTTTTGACAGTGTCCAGAACTTAACCCAATAAAAACCTCTGAGGTATATTACTACACCCATTTCATTGATGAGAAAACAGGAGTTTAACTCCCTAAGTAGCAAAAAGTTATTGTCAAGGCAGATCCAGATATTTCCATGCATCAGAATCTACTTAGAGATAAAGCTGTCTCACACTGTCAATATTGAGTTTGAATATAAAGTAGAATAACCTATTATAATACTCAATATTTTTACATATTTAATTGAGGGACTGGAGTATAATATGAAAACAAAATAAATTATTCAAATGAGTCATCAGCCCTCAGAACCACTAGGAGCAAAAAAAAAATCCTCCAGGAACAACAAAATAAAGCTATCCTGTACCCATATTTCATAATGTATTTTTCATACCACAGAAAAATTAATGCCAAACAATATATTAAGTGTTTTACATTTCTTTGGGAATATAATTTTAAATGTCATATTTTCCAGTTAACTTATTGGCAATAGAACATACTCTGTAAACAAAAGGTTGCTGCTCAAAGATGCTGGGGACTCGGGTACATTTATCAAGATCTTGTAAGTGCCCTGAAGATGCCTTGCACGGAACAGACATTTAAAACGCATTGTTTAACAAGCACATGATTTATTCCCCAGGACTAAGCATACAGGATGATTACATGTAGGGAAAGCAAACAGCTACTTCTCAGTATAAGAGAATCAGCTTTAGAAAATCTGACCTATGAAGTTATCTTATTTTCGAAAAGAAAACAAAATTTTTCTGTTGAAATATCAGGAAGTGAAGTAGTTAGAATAACTCTTAACATCTCAAGGGCCCTTCACATTGATATCCAACTGCATCTAAAAGGTATCCACTTACGAAGAAACTTGACCTTAATTCACAATGAAAGCTCCTCTTGTACTTAGTCCACAATCTGCCACAGTTTATTTTATGTTCCTTGAAAGGCAGAAGAACAATTAAATATTCCCATCTTGCTAAAGTTGTTCTAAAGAGAAAATCAAATGTGAGCTCCCTCTAGAAATGCTAAGTGATCTACAGCAATAAATACCTCCAATTTTTTTTTCAAAACCCTCATTCAAATACATGGTATTTCTAAGTTCACAGACTAACTTCAAACTTACACTATTGCAATTTCCTATCTCTTGACAGATTTCACAAAATCCATGGAGGAAGATTTGAGCAATTTTTTCAAGGATATTTTCACTTTATACTAAAAGTCTGAAGACATGTATACTTACTTACATAAAGGTTAAAATAATTTTCTTATGACTTTGGCATACAGCACTCTTCAAAAAATTAGCTAAGATGAACGACTCCCTTAATATTATGATTTAAATTTAAGTTACTTACCATTCAGGTCTACAGAAGCAATCATGCCTGAGAGTGATCATATCAGCATTTTCATTTCACTGGTGCAATGATCAGGGTCACCAAAATCATTAAGGACACTCACTTTGGACTTCTGCCCTCAGCTGTAACTTATTTTTACCTTAGAACTTTAATATAGGTCTTTAGACTCTATCTCAAAACTTGAGTTCTATGTAAAGATCTGGCAGAATTGAAACATTTAACTACAAAAAATAAGGTAATAAATCCTCAATTTTGTTTCCTCCAATATGAGTTACCTGTTTGAAATCAGAATGCTAACCACCAAAAAGGGTTAAAAAATTGAAATCTTGCCAGTTATCAAAGCCGGACCAGGTGCAAAATAAAATAAATACAGTAGTGCCTAATGTGTCTGGTAAGAATTATGTCCATTCAGATGACAGGCCTAAATGTTGTATATATATTAACTCTTAATCCATATAATAAAGAAGATTATCATCAGTTAATCCTAGAGGAGGAAACTGAGTCTCAGGGAAGTCAAGTGACCTGTATAAACTAATAAAGGTAAAAGTTATGTCTGTCTCATTCCAAAGCCCTTGCTTATAATCACTATGGAACACAGGACTTTAGGTAAATTCTCCAAAATGGGATTACCAAAGATATAACTTAAGTATCATTTTAAGTTATAAAGGTTAATTATGTTAAACTTTCTCACTTTAAAGAGGGGGAAAGAAAACTGCCCAAGGAGAATTACAAAGAGCCACATAACTGCATGGAACTTGCAATAAATGCAATATATATATAATATTATATGTGTGTATACATATATATATATATTGCAATGTATATATATATAAATGCAATATATATATATATATATATATATATTATATGTATATATATTTTAAACTACACTCCTTCCATTAATAAAGACCATAAGGGAGTCAACATTTGTAGCCTGGGCTTTTTACTAATTATTGATAGTCACTCCAGGGAAATAAAAGTCCTTATAAGACGACAAGAACTTATTTTTCCTATAGTAATGAAACCTTGAATTATTACAAGAAAGAACATATTAAGTGGGTAAAAGAAAAGAAACTGTCTAGTTAAGAGGTAAAGTGAAAAAGCAGACATAATGTAAAGACTATGATTCATAGGATACCAGAATTCATACCATATACTTTTATGTAATTCTAATTATAGCAATTTTATAATATGCAATTATTTCCTCGTAGTTCTGTATCTTTAGTTACTTCGGATGAACCTGAAACTAAATTTATTCCTATAAAGAAAAAAACAAGTATTAAAAGTGACATGGTAAAATTTAGTAGCCCAATAACATGTTAACACTGTCCTGAAAACATTGTTAGTCACTAAAATATCTATGTGCATAGTACAATATCCACATATAAAATTCAGAGCAGGTTTTTGCGTTTCAACACATTTAGAGTTGTTCCTTAGCATCTTAGCATCTGTCATCTCTACCACATTCCTGACACTGATGATGGGCCACCCCCATATCTATAGCCCAGTGTCTGTTACCAGTTCCACTCGTGATCTGCGCTGCTGGGTCTCCCCTGTGCCTGCCTTTATTCATGAACTTATCTCATCTGTGGTCAGAAGTTTTCCCATGGACTCTCCATTAAAACAAAATAAAAAATCTGCTCTATATCCCTTTCTAATGGCAACGTGCTGTCTGCAAAGTTTCAGAATAACTAACCCACAGTACTATAATAATATCATAGTAAATACAACTGCATTTAGAAGTGTAATGAATTTGGAAGCACCTAAACCTTGAGTTTCTCCCCAGATCTTAAAAACAGACCCTTTTGAGCCTGTCACACTGTTAAAAGTAGACAACAAAAACACTTGGTGAATATATAATCCGGCACACCACATACAGTGACCCTGTTTACATAAGAGGCTACTGATTCAGTGCAGGCTTTTTAGAAATTCCTCAAATCTGACTGATCTCTCATGAAGTCAGACTGAGACTATGAAGTTGTTCAATGGGCACCTTTAGATTGATTATAAAGAGTGGCTGAGTTGCTTCTGATTTTGTATCAGAAAGAGAAATGTCCCAAAGAATCCCTTGCTTCTATCATGGGTGCCATTGTCTTAGTCTGGCTCAGGTCTGAAAGATGAAAAATGCTTAGGAAAGCCAAGAGTTTTTAAACAACAATATCAAGAATCCTAAACAACTCCAGGGGGGAGAAAGAGAATCCTTTTATTTATTTACAAGGGGATCTTTTGTTCTCCTTTTTTAAATTTTTTTTAAATGTTCATTTATTTTTGAGAGAGAGAAAGAACAGTAGCGGGGGGGAGGGGGGGCGGGGGCAGAGAGACAAGGAGACACAGACTCCAAAGCAGGTTCCATCCAGGCTCGGAGCTGTCAGCACAGAGTCCAAGGTGGGCTGGAATCCAAGAGCCTTGAGATCATGACCTGAGCTGAAGTCAGTTGCTTAACCAACTGAGCCACAAACGCATCCCTCCTTTGTTCTCTTAAAATCGAATCTCATAATCTGCTTTATCTCATAGTGAATCCTGTCATCATTGAATGATGATGCCATCAAATGGCCCAGGTCAGTTTCCTACTAATGGTCACTAAAAGGAATTTTGATGTGGAAATGTAAAACAAAATACCCGAAACCAAAGTTTTAGTAGAGTCCTGTTACCAATTAGATCTGGGTATGCTCCAGTAAATTACTCGAATCTTCCATTTCTTATTAGCAATAGTAAAAGCTCTAATTTAGCAAGCTTGAATTGTGGGCCACACCCTGGCCTGGATATGCTACACACACCCTGTGTGGTACTGCACACTCACTATACAGATCAGCAACTTGAGTTTCAGAGGGGTTGTGATAACACTATAAGAATAATGAAAACAGCTATTAAGAGCCTGGGTTAAGATTAGGTTGCACACCTACCTTACTGCAAAATCTGCACTGTTTGCCATGCTACTTCTCCTTAAGCATTCTGCCTCTCAATTTTTCATCTGTGAAACAGGTGTAAAGATGCTTGCCCAAGTTAAACTCCAGCATGACTGAGATGATGAAATAAGATAAGAGATATATATTCTGAAAAGTACATTATTATGGAAAAGGAATGGTATTTCATTATCATCTATTAGAAACATAACCAATTAGATACACACTTTTATAGGACGTCTCCTATATTCAGGATCTCTGAGTGTGCCATTGAGAACTATATTGCCAAGTAAATCCAGGCCAACAAAAACAAAACTCAAAAGTTTTGAAAATCGTCAAGTTCATATGTTATCCAAAAAAATCTGCTTCCAAATAAAAACATAGTACATCTCAAATATAGTATATCAGGACACTATTTCATACCTTACATTAGCCTCTCTATATTAATTTTTGACAGTCACTTTTATCAACTCAGCAGCTAGTACTGAACATTGCAAAAGTAGAGTTGATACTAGGGAAAAGGGGCTTTAAAAATATAATTAGTAAAAATACAAATTTCAATAACCCATGTGAGTAAAAAATATTTATGTATGCTAATAAGAAAAAAAGAACAATTATCTATTGAATATGAAATCTCTAAAAACACTAATTACCTTTGCTATATGCACAAATCTTGGGCAACTATCATTTTAAAATATTTTCCTGTATTCAGCTGACTATAACAACAGAATAGAGGGAGGTTAATTGTCTTTGCCTTTTTTTCTGTACAGTTCATGAGATAAAGGTTCTTGTTTTTTTTTTTTTTAATTTTTTTTTAACGTTTATTTATTTTTGAGACAGAGAGAGACAGAGCATGAACGGGGGAGGAGCAGAGAGAGAGGGAGACACAGAATCGGAAGCAGGTTCCAGGCGCTGAGCCATCAGCCCAGAGCCCGACGCGGGGCTCGAACTCACGGACCGCGAGATCGTGACCTGGCTGAAATCAGACGCTTAACCGACTGTGCCACCCAGGTGCCCCGAGATAAAGGTTCTTTAAAAAGGCTACACAGCGGGGCGCCTGGGTGGCTCAGTAGGTTAAGTGTCCGACTTCAACTCAGGTCACGATCTCGCGGTCCGTGAGTTCGAGCCCCGCGTCGGGCTCTGGGCTGATGGCTCAGCGCCTGGAACCTGCTTCCGATTCTGTGTCTCCCTCTCTCTCTGCTCCTCCCCCGTTCATGCTCTGTCTCTCTCTGTCTCAAAAATAAATAAACGTTAAAAAAAATTAAAAAAAAAAAAAAGGCTACACCGCAAATACTTCAGGCATTTTTGCATCACTTGAAAAACATGATATTGAAACGAAGAATGCTATTTCTTGTTTAACAGACTTAAATGTACAATCCAGAACACTGTACTTCCAAACAGTGAAAGCAATCTATTACACACAAGGGTAAAATAAATAGGAAGAAAGCGAAGGGTCAATGCACTAAATGACATTATCACATCAAGTGAGGTATATAAGAAAGAGAAGGGCTGGTTTAGTCTCCGGAAGTTCTAATCTTAACTAGCTGGCATCACAGCAGGGGATTCTCAGAGGCTATTACAGGACCTTTTGCAACAAACACATCCACTGGGCACATATGAGTGATTAATGAACATTATGACCTGATGATTAGATTATGTGGTTTGGGGGACATAAATCTGTATTATTTTATCCATGAGTCTTAAAGTAATATTGACATGCAAACAAATTACATGTCAAGTTGATTAAAACCCATAAAGAAGCTTTATTTTTTTAAATTTTTAAAAAATTTTTTAAGTTTATTTTGAGAGGAGAGAGAAAGCATGCACGTGTACAAGTGGGGGAGGAGCAGTGAGAAGGAGAGACAGAATCCCAAGCAGGCTCTGCAGCACGTGGGGCTCGAACTCATGAACTGTGAGAGCATGACCTGAGCTGAGATCAAGAGCCGGACACTTAACCAATTGAGACACGAGTGCCCAGAGAAGCTGTATTTTCCTATCAAATAATCAGAATTGAGGTTAGGATACACTTTTTTTAAATCCAACCTTTTAAGTTAAAACCTCAAAAGTAAGTATCTACTCTAGGTTCAATTTGGGAATGAGAACCAGTAGCCACAACCAAAGCATGATAGGCCTCAGAGCAAAGCACCACATAACCTCTTACTTCTAGAATCACATCCTAGAGCAAAGAGGCATGGCACAGGAAGGACTTTAGGGATGGTATCGCCTGCCCTCAAAAATGATCTAAAAAATCATTATCCTAATGTGGAACAACAAAAGATACTTTAAAATCCCGTATCACTGCTTCCAAATAATAGAGTTTCAAAAGCAAAAGCAGTCTCAAATATATCATTTATTTTTTTTTAATTTTTTAATGTTTATTTATATTTGAAAGAGAGAGAGAGAGCAAACAAGTGCACAAGTGGTGGAGTTGCAGAGAAAGAGGGAGACACAGAATCCGAGCTGTCAGCACAGAGCCCAACGCAGAGCTCGGACCCACAAACTATGAGATCATGACCTGAGCCGAAGTCGGAAGCTTAACCGACTGAGCCACCCAAGCGCCCCTCAAATATATCATTTAGACTGAAGATAAGAAAATACAGAATACAAAGATTTGTACAATGTCATTAATTAATATGCTCATATTTTCATTACATAAGCCCGGAAACTCACTTCTACTTTAAAACTGTTACGGGGCGCCTGGGTGGCGCAGTTGGTTAAGCGTCCGACTTTAGCCAGGTCACGATCTCGTGGTCCATGAGTTCGAGCCCCGCGTCAGGCTCTGGGCTGATGGCTCGGAGCCTGGAGCCTGTTTCCGATTCTGTGTCTCCCTGTCTCTCTGCCCCTCCCCCGTTCATGCTCTGTCTCTCTCTGTCCCAAAAATAAATAAACATTGAAAAAAACAAAAAAGACTGTTTCAACACTCATACAAATACAGACAACACTGTTCAATCTTAACCACTAAGGTGAACATGACTTGAAGCCAGCCTTGGAAAATATTCAGATTATTAAAAACAGAGTTAAGTAGAGAAATGAGGTATTGTATATCAGTATTGCACACCACCAAAGTGTATTTGTAAGACTCAGAGAGTAAGCCAACTGATGAAGTAAAAACAGATAATCTATCAATATATCAGAGACCTTCTGGTCTTTGCTGGTCGCCTCATGATATATAATTGAAGAAATGTATTCCCTTTCCCCAAGAGAAGAGAAGAAAGAAGAAAAACGATTTCTCGCATTTATTTTAGAAGCTCCCAGTTGCAATACACAGAGCCCCAAACATTATAAAACTGGGAGCTTCCTCTCCCATCCAGAAGAACTGCACTCACAGAAACAGAGCATTGACATCTCAGTAATCCCTGTTTTTGTCAAAATGTGACTCTCAGCTGTTTTACTAAATATCTCATCCAGTTCCTTCTCCTTAAATTTAAAATCCCTAGAAAGTTTCCTAATTAACATGTATGTCTACACTCCTTCCAAAAAAGATATTAATGTTGATATTTTAATATAATATCCTGCGGCGTTTTACATAAAAGAATTGAATTATGCTGTTTAAGATGACTGAATGAATGTTCAGAGGGGCAGCTGGTATATTGGGAATTAGAATCCTAAACTCCTAAATGTATGACACAATAAAGCCTCTAATATAGCTCTGCCTTCCAGATGGTCTTTTTTTTTTTTTTTTTAATTTCTCTCTACTATTTAATCAAATTGGATTATGGTTTCTTACTTGGAAAACAATATTATTATCTTTGAAATCAAAACTTTTAATATGTTTTATCCTTATTTAATTTTTAGTACACTAGTTAATATGTATATTCCTGCTAGATCCCCCTGGCTGGTAATATTCATATTCCAAAATAACATACAAGTTTAATACTAATATGCAAAGCTAAAAAGATGAGATTTCTAATTTAATACCTGTATGTAAAAATAGGGCTCACACTTTGTCTTGGCCATCTTCCCAATAGAATGATATATAAACATTCTCCTACAACTAACCCTTTTTCAAAAATTATTATAAGAGTTGGAACATCTCAGATTTTTCCATAATCCCGTGAGACTTAACTGAAATCTTTTAAATCCATGATCACCAGTGATGGGTGGATAGGGGTATATGCGTAATAAAGGCTAAACTAAAAAACATGTTCTGTTTGTTTTCTTAAAAACCTGCAGTATCTGCGACATTATCTGTAACTTATTACACCAGGAAACAAATATATTTTACCCCTCTGTGATTTATAACAGTCAAATACCTCTAATTTCATTTTGTATTAGATAGTGCTCTGATATACTTGTCAGCTTACTTTAGTAGTTTGGTTCTCTTTTGTTAAAAGAGAATTTAAAATTTCAAAAATACTAGTTTAAGACTAAACAAATGACTCTATGCTCAAAAATAATTTGTAATACAACTAGCCATTTCTTAATAGATGCCAGATTTGAAATCCTTTCTCAGCCTCTCCATCCTGGCAGCAGGTGGAACACAATGTCCAGACACCCCCTCCTTGTACAGAATGCATAAAAATGCTAGATCAAAAAATAAAAATATTTGTTAAGGGATGTATTAGTTGGTAGGAAAGTTAAGGGGAATCCCTAGGTCTAGAAACTGCTTGCAAGCAGGAATCCATAAGGGTAAACAGCTCTGAGGATGTCATTCACTCTGCGTATGTGACGTTATGATGAACGAGGCCTTGGCCTTTAATCAGCTTTAAGTGAGAGTTCAGATTGCAGAAACCACATAAACTCAAGCCCCTGAAAGCAAACAGCCTAAAGAGATGAACTAGATAAAATCAAACAAATGAGCAAAACAAAAACAAACCTCAGAGGAGAAGGCAAATGCATTCTCTGTCAAAAATATCTGGACAAACAGAAAAAAAAAAATAAATAAATAAATTCCCTGGGAATTCCTATACATAAATCCACCTTCACAAAGTTTGGGGCAACACAACATCTGTTGTTCAAATCCTCTCAAAGTAAAAATATGTTTTAAACTAATCTTGCAACAGAGATTTCCAAAAAGATAGTGTGAGAACATTATGTATAGCTTTGTGCAAATAAATTTGAAACTAGTTAAACTGAACAAGATCCAGGAAGAAAAAAAAAAATCCTGAAATCGATCCAAAAGTCAATCTTAAATGTTTTCAAAATCATGGAAGAAATGAAGAAAGTAGAATAAATTATGTCCACCTGTAAACAAAACCTCAGGTTTGCAGGTACATTCTGCCAATTACAAAGAAAAAGGTAACTCCAGTTTTACTCAAAATCTTTCAGCAAACACAAAAGAAGTAATACTCCCAAACTGATTCTGAAAGATTCATTGATTCTAAAACCAGAATACGATAGCACAAGATCCGAATTGCCAATCTCATTCAGGAACATGGGCAAAAAACAAATTTAGAAGAATATAAAAATGATAACACATTATAATTCTTGGGTTTACTCCACGAATGCAAAGTACATTCATTAGAAAATCTATTAATATAAATCATCAAATTAACAGATTGAGTGGGGGGAAATCTGTGACATTATCAATATTAATTCCTAAAAACAAACCTTAAGCTAGAAATAAGAAGAAAACTCTACAGATAAAAGCATCTACAGAAAAACCTGCAAAATGCCCGTAATTAATGGTGAAATACTAAAAACATCCTTTTTTGAACAAGAATGAGACAAAAAATTTGCTGTCGTCACTTCTGTTTAACATTGTAATGGAGGTTCTAGCATAAAATAAAAGAAATTAATCAAAAGAAACAAAACTGAAAAAAGAAAAATGGGGGAAGGTCTTCAAAGATACTGGTCTAATGTGTTCTTAAGCTGTGAAATGGCTACTTGTTTTGGTAGTATTCTTTAAACAGTATGTGTACACATTTCTCATCTTTTCAGATATATTTAGGAAAAGCAAAAATGTTTGCATTTTAAGTATCAGTCACAAAAACTAGTATGGAAATCAGAATAATTTAACTTCATATTTGTTTTAATAATATGCTAGTTTGAATTCCTTTGAAATATAGCCACTGGTAAAATGTATTCAATCTAAGGCAATGTTAATTTTAGGTTTTAGAGTTTTCAAAAGCCCATAAAGATTCGAAAAGTTTTGTTATGGATAATTTTAAAGACAGGGTAAGTAGTGTGTCACCTGCTTCATATTGTGGTCCAGTATTTTTTTTTCCCCATACAACTGTACTTGGGGTCATGAGAGCTGGAACTAAAGAAAAGATTTATATGTCACTTCCGTTCTCAGAGGCAAGGAAACCTGATGCTTTGGAACGTCTGTAGCTACCCCATCCCAACGAAAAAGCAACCACTGATTCCTTCCAAACTCAAATGTTTTAAACTGGCCTTATTTTTTAACAATTTAACATATTTATTTTTTAAAATACTTTGGTTGAGCTAATGAGACATTTTCATTTTATTCTTGCCACTCCCATTATTTTATATTTTAATTTTCTACTGAAGAGAGAAGAGATGGATTGAGGTGAAGCCACATAGAATTTCTCTACTCTGTGGAAGCCTGAATTAACTTTGTAGTATTTTTCTCGCAATCAGCCTTTCCTGGTGCTTTTTGCTAGCTCTCTCCTATCACATCTCTCTGTTAAAAGTGAAAATCTGTATTTTACAGCTTTTTAACCCAGGCCAGCTGGTCTTAAGTAAAATGCTACACTCATTGCCCTTCCTGACTTTACTGCTAAATTTTATTTTTTTTATAAAAATTTAAACCCCTTTTAAAATATTTCCATCTTACTTCAGAAATAACAAAATAAATTACCGAAGAAATACGGGAACATTTACTGTACAATTTCAGTGTTAGCTGTTTAAATGCTAGCAGTTTACCACAATTAAAGACGACACTCAACCAGAGGTAAACAAAAACTCAGACCATAAAATCTACAATGAATTAGTCAAGTTTCACATGACTTGAAGGTTTAGATTTCACTGAAATTATGAGTTGTTTCCTACGTAAAATGCTATTCCCTCAACACACTTGCTGCTTGAAATCAGAAACTACATGGGGTTGAAACAGCACTATCAGTTTTACGTAATTCCAGGAAGAAAGAAAAATTGCCAAACTCCGTATGGCTGCAACAACTATGTTCTATCCTTTTCAATATCAAAATGGGCAGTGCTTGTCATGTGCATAAAGAGGAACTGAATATAGAACCCTTGGGTAATCACCTTTAGAGTTTTAAATATGTGTGTCATTAAATATACATCACTTATATCATTTCACATATTTACATTAGAAACAGACATTAAAATAAACTTTTGGACATAAAATAAGCTTTTGGACAAGTTTTCCTTGGATTAACCCTGTTTAATTGCTCCTATTTTTCAAGAAATTATTTTCAAACAATTAAAAAGCATAGTCATGTTGTTTAAAGCAAATTGATAGTTAATAAGCAAACTCTTCTAAGGAAATTACTTGATTTTTCTAATCTATAACTTAAAAAAATTTAAATGCCTTTGGGATACCAGATATGCCACCTATATGCTATCATTCTTTGTTAAGTTTATGTGTTCACTGATCTGTTCCTGTATAATAACTTTGCTAGTCTGTGCTTATGACCTTAATGAATAAGGACGTGGGCAAGTAGTTGGTTTTAAGGAAGATGGTGATGAGCTTGAGGTAGTGGCAAAACATCCAAGTGGAAAAGTTCCACGTGGATAAGAGGTCAGGAGGAAAATAATTTAGAAATTCAATTACACATTTACCAACCCCCTACTATATACACCAGGAAGTGTTCTAGAATCTATAGAAAAAGGAAAATAAAGGCAATCTTTGGACAGAACCTTGAGAATGAATCAATTTAGGAAAGAGGCCATCCTATAGAAGAAAGAGCTGTGGAAAATGAGAGAAAGAAAATGAAAATCGGGTAGTGCCTTCAAAAAAGCCACAGTAGCAGAGCGATGGCTCCCAATTCTCCAGAGAGCCAAACATATGGGGATTTAGAGAAAGCCAGAGGCCACGAAGAAGTGTGATCATACATGGAACCACTTTTAATGAATTAAAAAATGGTTTTTTTCAAGCAGATACTAATCAATATGGTTTCCAAAACATGTTGTTTTAAACACACACACACACGCCCGCATACAAACACTTTCAAATATTATGTGTGTTGCTCCTTAAAGCAGTCATCAGAGAAAATTTCCTCTTTCCTAAGCACAAAAATGCAAAGAGTCATTGTGAAATCAGCAAACTACAGTAATCAACTATGTCTAGTATTTTCCTGACATTATCAACCACATAATGAGACAGGACTTGTGGTTTACATAGTCCAAATCAGCTATCATTTCTCCACCATCCAGATTTAAACCATAAATTAGCAGCACAGTCACTACGACAGGCTTCACCCATCATCATTTGCATCCAATCAGTTAATGACTGGCAGCTGTCTACAGGACCCATTACTGAAGGCAACAGCTTTAATGTATAATGCTTCATGAGGCTTCAAATCATATTCTGTTAAAGCACATGGTAGACTGAAGTGCTCTAAAATTTGCAAAAGCTTTCAAAGGAGGGGGAAAAAATAACTCAATGAAATAACTGTAATCTCTGACAACCTTAAAAAGGACTGGCTTTAAAGGGTTTCTAATCTTTTGCTAGACTCAAATAACAGGAGACTAAAAAAAAAAAAAATTACCTAAAGGAAGATCACTACCAGTCTCATAATTCCTAAGGAAGTAATCATAGCCAGCATTATTATTAGCATGTTATAAATAGAAAAAAATAAAGAACCTAGTTTTGCCTTGTATCAAAATGGAAGCATATGGCACGGAAGGGACTCATGGAATCCCAAACTACCTCCATTTCCTATTCTATCCCTCTTATTATGAAGTATATCTCAGTTCCTTATCTATCAACAGCATAATATTTAACACTTTCATCTTCTTCAATGCATATACATTGTATCTCTAAAACTGATTATAAATTCTTCAGGGAGAAAGACTATGACTTTCACATTTATTATTCAATATATTCATTACAGAATGCCTTCTCTTCTCTAACAGGCAAGAAAACAGGAGCAGGGAGGTCAAGTGAGAGGCTTTTAGTAGTAATCCCATGAAAGATGATGGTGGCTTGGGCCATAGGGGTAGTAGTGGAGGTGATAAAAAGTAGCCAAGTTCTGGACGTATTTTTAAAGACAGAGCCAAGAGGAGTTGCTGATGAAGCGGATGTCAGTGTTAAGAAAAAGAAGAGGTATGGATGACTCTAAAATAGTGGTCAGAGTTGCTGGGAAAATGGAGTTACCATCAACTGAGATGGTCAAAGCTGTAAGTAAAACAGGGGTACAGGTGATGGTGATGGGGTTGCAGGGCGGGAAGAGGGGAGGGGTACAGGGTTCAGGAATTCAATTTTTTTTTTGAGAGAGAGAGAGAGCAAGTGGGGGAAAGGGGCAGAGGTAGGGAGAGAATCTTAAGCAGGCTTCATGCCCAGCACAAAGCCAGACACAGGGCTCAATCTCACCATGGTGAGATCATGACCTGAGCTGAAATCAAGAGTCAGATGCTTAACCAACTAAGCCACCCAGGCACTCCCCAGGAATTCAGTTTTTGAGGTTTCAAAGGACTCATAATACTAGTCAGTGATATATTCACTTAACTAATAATACTTAGAGCACCTAAATATTACTTTAGCACTTCTCAAGTACTAGGAAGGAGACAGGAAAATATATTGGAAACCAAGGAAATGCTTCATAATTGTTTTACTGAGTGAATGGATGAAGAATCAAGCATTTTAACCATGTCACCAAAATAATCAAAATTGGAATTATAACTGTTAAAAGTATATTAGCCAAATATATCTAGAAATGTATCTGGAAAGTACCTAGGAGTTTACAAAATGCTTTTCCACCTATGCTGGGCCAGGGACAGCATACTCTAGCATCTGAATATCTGCTCCTCCCTCCCCGGCCCCCCCACCCCCCACACATACTTCTTCAAGAGTAATGAAATTTGGCTGGATACTTGGCTTCTCAGAAATAAGATAACATTTTCCAGCCTTCCTTGCAGCTAGGTGTGGCCAATAGTCAGTGAGCACACATGGTGTGTGCAATTTCCGTGATACACTCTTAAAGAGAATGGGTACACCCACCACTTGCACTTTTTTCTCTCTTCCTGTTAGCTGAAGTGCTGATGTGATAATGAGCCATCTTGGACCATGTGGACAGGGTGACACTACCGAGATGGCAAGGGAACAAAAGAGAAGGAGCCCGAATCCTGAAAACCCATGGCGCCATCTTATCAGCTCTGGGCTGCATATACTTAGATTGTTACATGAAAGAATAAAGCTTCTATCTTAGTTAAGCCACTGTTATCTTGGCTCCTTGTTACAGTAGGTTAACCTGAAACTTAACCAATGAATTTAATAAATCTGCAGAACGACCCTGTGATGAAATTAACACGCTGGCTTTTTTATTTTTCATTCCTTACAATGTATCTGGTTTTAAACAGCAGGAAAATAAACTGGCCACATAGCCTTGCTTTATATACTTTCATCTACCAGTGAAGAAAAACCAGCTGAAAAGCATTCTGTGAGAACTGATTGCAACATTTTTTACAGCAAGAATTGGGTTTATGCATTCACTAAACTGTGCAGCATTCACTACCTACAAAAGCCACATGGTAAAGATTTGTTTCCACACAACTGAGGAATTCTCTGCTATGCACTAGCTCAATTTTAATGTTTCTACTCCCATTAAAATCCCTGCAATCTATTAAGTATTGCAAGTACCAACAATTACCTCCTTGGCTTAAAGAAATGAGTAGCTGCTCGCTGAACTCTTAATTGGCAATCAGATAAGGATAACAGAGTTGCTTCTGGGGTATCTAGATCTTTGCATATATATTCCAAGACCCATCAGTATGTCACTCCATACATTTGGAACAGTTTTACACTTTTTGTATTTGAATACTGGTTCAGAACTGTGTTAGAAAAAGTAGAAAAAGTCCAGTTCAAATGCTATTCAGCTACCATAATGTAAAAGATAAATAACTTTAAAAATGGTTTATGAAGAACAGAACTAGTTAGCACTATTTACCATGATATATTTCTGCACTTAGACGTGCACTTGTTTTCATTTAACTGCTCTCTGGCTTCTATCATTATTTCATTGCCTAAACCAGAGAAATCACTGTAACAGCTTTGACTACTCATTTATGCTTTAAGGGAGACTTTCTATTCTGGCTAAAGAGTCTGTGATTTGCTAAAATAGTTTTCTAAATCAAAAACAATAATGAAATATATGATCAATCTTATCGTATAGTGAAGTTTATTTCCCTAAGTGACTTAAGAACTCTTAAGTAAGAATGTGCTAGCTGCCTGGCAACATCCAGGTTATTTAGCCTCTCGGCAAAGCTAAGGGTGACTCACACTTGTATGCGCACACACTGACACCTAGAGACACAATTCCAAGATTCAGAGGTAGCCTTACCTCCAAATCTTTTAACGATGTCGATGCAAGTCGTATGCTATTTCCTCAGGCAATGTTTGGAAAACAGGAAAGCTAACATATACTCAAGAGGGACAGCCTGACTTTCATTACATGATGAAAGAGATGATGTCTATTTAAGTATTTAAAATATAGAAACCAAGCATTTTTCTCAATTCTTACGACAGTCAGTACTTTTACACACGCATTCTAATTCCTCTGGACAAATGCAGTCCAGAACGTAAGAAAATACCTGCCTATTCCAAATACGGAATTCTGAATACGTCTTTTAATTGGCTGCACTGCTCATCTCTTCAAAAAATGAAATGAAAGAGAGATAGAGGTATTGTGTCAAAGGACCTTTTCCTCCTTAATACTGTGTTTTTAGGCAAGAAGCAAGGACATAAAAAGGCACAGTGAGTAAACTGTCCAGGCAAAAGTATAAAATAAAATATTACCTTTAGCTGGGTTTACTTTTATCCCTGACCTATACAGCATTTCCTCATTCTGCCAGTCTCCATTCCTGATTGCAGTCTTGAGTCCATAGAAAACAATTAATGTAGCTGTAGCATAAAAAATCAAGCTCTTGAGAAACCGCTTTTGGACTTTGACATAAAGGGCTCTGGCACCCACTGTAACAAGGAGGCAGAAGCCCATACTAGGAATATACAATACTCGCTCTGCAATTACAAAGCCCACATAGAAAAACAGGTTCGTGGCAGGAACAAATGGTATTATTAACAAAGATAAAGAAAGAACAACAATGTTCTCGGTAGAAGGAAGTTGTGTTCTCTGTGATACATTATTTTTAATGCCATTTTCTACTTTGGATGCAAAGCTGGGCTTAATCTCTGAGTTCCGGTACTCCACATCTGAATGGCAGCTATGTCCATTTGCATTCTGCTTGCCATTTGTTACAAATTTCCCATTGCATTCTCTTTCCACGCCTGGGCTCTTCAAGCCATAGTAGGCAAGGAGGAGGAGTCCGACATAGAAGGCCACAGTGTGTAGGTTTCTCCAATCACAAATTGTTTTCAGCAGAGGCACAGCATCCATTGACCAATCAAAACTGAGTGTATCTGGGCATAGCAACAGCCAAAGGTTCTTGGTTGGCAAGTAGAAGAAAGTGAGCGTCCGAGCCAAAAGGCTATCCGAATCAGCAGCTGGGTTGTCAGAGTTGGAAAAGCTTGGTGGCTTGTTTCCCATCCAGTATAATCGGGCACCCAAAAGCGAAGTCCCCCAGAAAGTTAACAAACTAATGCTGAGGAAAAGAGACAAGTTCTTCCTCTGAAACCAAAAGAGAAGGGGAAAAAATTAAGACCATCGGCAATACAGCATGGGAACACAACATTCAGAGACAAAAAGACATTCTGAAGTGGACAGTTCAAACCACATTAGGTCTTAAATACATGACTTTATTTCCATCTCCTTGTAAACAAGTTTAGGGGGAAATTTAACCTGAAAAACAATGGACTCTGGAAGCCTACTTTGTACGTGACTTTTGACGAGCATTTTTTATTTTTTCTTCTTGTTCTAAAATGCCAATAACCAAAACTTCACTTTCTTGACCTCTATAAAATGGATTGAATGTATTTCCCTCTAAGAACTGTGTCAGGTTAAATTGAGACCACAGTGTAAAAGTACTTAGTACTGTGCATGGGATACAGAAGACATCTGATAACGATCTTCTTTCACCTTGGGGTTTAGATTCTAGGGAAAACCAAGAGCAGGCATGCCCCAAAATATGGAGTATGACAAGATTCTGCTTGGCTCAAGGGAATTACAGCATTTAGCTCTGTCTATGCCAGTCCTCATTTCACTGTCTTGAATTTTCTTGCAGAATTTATAAACCAGGCTTTCATCTGCTACCCCATGCTGTCACTGACATCAGTGACATCAAACATTTAATAACACTCTTCATGAATCCCAAATTTCCCACACCGATGACAACTTTCTAAAAATAAAACCACTTCAATAATGTACTTCCTTATTTCAAGAGAAAGACGGAAGATTACAAGAGGAAGACCAAAGGGCATTCTTGCTAATGAGAATTTTCTGGCAAAGTCTTTCAACCTGAGTGAGAATTTAGTGACCTCAAACAATCTAAGTCCTGAAGAGGCAATGGAAAGGGGGAGGGATGGATAGTATATCCCAATTTTAATGATTCCTTGGTAATGCGATATCTTACTGCTCACATTGACACTGTATATAATTATACATTAATGACAACCAGAATGGTGCTTGGAAACTTAAGGATATGACAAATATTTACTTTAAAAAACAACCCACAGGGGCCCCTAGGTGGCTCAGTCGGTTAAGCATCTTATCTTCAACTCAGGTCATGAGTTTGAGCTCTGTGTCAGGGTCTGTGCTGACAGCTCAGAGCCTGGAGCCTGCTTAGGATTCTGTGTGTCCCTCTTTCTCTGCCCGTCCCCACTCACTCTCTCTCTCTCTTTCTCTCAAAAATAAATAAACATTAAAAAAAAATTTTAAACAACCCACAAAAGGCAACAATAGCACAAATATAAATGGGACTACATCAAACCAAAACACACACACACACACAAACAACAACAACAACAAAACCCCAAAAAACCACTTCTGTAGAGCAAAGGAAACCATCAACACAACAAAAAGGCAATCTAAATATTTTCAAATCATGTCTGATAAGGGGTTAATATCCAAAACATACAAATAACTCATACAACTCAAAAGAAAAAAAAATTAATCTGATTAAAAGTTGACATAGGATCGAAATGGACATTTTTCCAGGGAAGACAAAGAGATAGTCAACAGATACATGAAAAGGTACTTAATACTCACTGATCACCAGGGAAATTTAAACCAAAACTACAGTGTGATATCACCTCACACCTGTTAGAATGGCTATTCTCAAAATGACAAGAAATAGTAAGTGTTGGCAAGGATGTAGAGAAAGAAAAAAAAAAACACTTTTGCAGAGCTGGTAGGAATGTAAATTAGTGCAGCAACTATGGAAAACGGTATGGAGGTTCCTCAAAAATTGAAAATAGAACTACCATATGATCCAGAAATTCCACTTCAGGTATTTTTACAAAGAAAACAACATCACTATCTTAAAAAAAAAAGCATTATTTATAAGAGCCAAGACATGGAAATAACATAGGTGTCAATAGACAGATGAAAAATAACAAGCATGGTATATATATTCGATGGAGTATTATTTGCCCAAAAAAAAAAGAAGGAGGGGAGCCTGGGTGTTTAGTCGCTGAGTGTCTGACTCTTGATTTCAACTCAGGTCATGGTCTCTCCGTTCATGTGATCGAGCCCTGCATCAGGCTCTGAGCTGAGAGCAGTGAACCTGTTTGGGATTCTCTCTCTCTCCCTCTCTCTGCCCCTCCCCAGGTCATGCTCACTCACTTGCTCTCTCTCTTTCTCCCAAAATAAATAAATAAGATTAAGAAGAAGAAGAAGAAGAAGAAGAAGAAGAAGAAGAAGAAGAAGAAGAAAAGAGGAGGAAATCTTGCCATTTGCAACAACCTGGATGGATACTGAGGACATTATGCTAAGTGAAATAAGTCAGCTGGAGAAAGACAAACACTTAACCTTAAAAAACAAAAACCCCAAAGTCACAGAGAATGAAAACAGATTGGTGGTTGCCAGAGACAGGGATGAAAGGCTTGTCAAAATGGATGAAGGGGTGAAGGTGGTCAAAGGTACAAACTTCTAGTTATAAGATAAATAAGTTCTGGAGATGTCATGTACATCATGGTGTCTACAGTTAACAAAACTGTATTGCATATTTGAAAGGTGCTAAGAGAGCAGATCTTAAAAGTTGTTATCACAAGAAAAAAATGTGTGTGTGGTAACAGATATTAACTTACTGTGGTGATCATGTGCATTATATACATACACCAAATCATATGTTGTACATGTAAAACTGATACAATGTTAAACGTCAATTATACCTCCATTTTAAAAAGTCCACAAAGAGCAATATATCTTACGCATGTACAACCTCTATTAAAACAGTCTCTGTGTATTATATGCAACTGCCATTGGATTCTTTTCCTCAGACTCTTTCTCGTTCACCCCACCTTCAACTGCTGGAAGCCACAGAACTGGTCACGGACCATCCGCTTTATCTCTGTTGTTAACCTAATGATCTTAGCAAAGGTCCGTAATTTTAAAAAATATTAATATATGCTAATGATCCCACCTTAACCTTCCTTCATCTCCACAGTCATTTATTCAATTGCCTGTTGGGCACATTCACTTAGGTACTTCAAATTCAAAATGCCCAACATAGAACTTTGTACCTTCCCAACACTAAATAGTTCCTCCTCCAATCACCACCACAGAGGGTGGTAAAACTATGCAACCAGTTTCTTCTTTCCAGCCTTTCTCCTTCCCTCCACATTCGATCCATTACCAAGTAGTCTGACACTTCACAATACATGCCAAATCTGTCCATTTCTCACCATCCTTCTGTCATCATTTGATTCTCAAATGCCCTCTCTTGAATTAGCACGATAGTCTCTTTGTAACTGGTGACCCAGCACTTTTTAACATAGATTACATTGTTCCCAACTTTTAAAATCATGAAAGGGATCTTCCTCTAAGACCTTGGAAATTACCACATCCAAAAAAAGTTTCTAATTCATAGAGTTGTGTGTGTGTGTGTGTGTGTGTGTGTGTGAGAGAGAGAGAGACAGAGAGAGAGACAGAGACAGAGAGAGACAGAGACAGAGAATGAGAGACAGATGTATTACTTTTAAGTGTGAAAATTATTTTGAAAACTATTTTAAATATTTAAAGAAGGGGTACTTCTAGGTATAAAAGAAATGAGGTTAGAAGTTAAAAATTCAAAACAAGGAAAATGAGAAACAGCAAACAGTTGGAAATTATGAGAATTTTAAGAGATGGTATTATTAAATATCAGATCACAGTAATGATAAATTCACAGAATTAACTGCCTCAGTGTTTTAAAACATCTGTGGCAAACTTCAGTTCAAAAGTATTTGGGGTGCCTGGGTGGCTCAGTCAGTTAAGCATCTGACTCTTGATTTCGGCTCAAGTCATGACCTCACAGTTCATGAATTCCTGCCCCACACTGCACTATGAGAGCACAGTGCCTGCTTGGGATTCTCTCTCTCTCTCTCTCTCTCTCTCTCTCTCCCCCCCGCCCCGGGGGTTGCTGGCTGGCTCGCTCTGGCTTTCTCTCTCTCTCTCTCAAAAAAAAAAAAAAAAAACTTAAAAAACAGTATTTCATATAATGATTTATGGAATTTTTAATGGTAAGGGGAGTAATATGTTCATTCATCACCAATATTTCACTTTCAGGTCATTCTGGAAAAATAAAAAGGTTCAGACTCATTACCATCTAAAAATACCTTTCACAAACCCAGAAAAAGTCCCTTTTTATTGAGCTACAATTAGGAATTAAGACAGACAATGAGCCTCAGCATTTTGTTGTTGTTACTGTTATTCTTGGCTTAGTTTATCAAATCGATTCAACTCAGTTATTTGTAAGATAAGGTATGAGAGTTCTTATGAATTGCCACCACAGACTTGAAAGTTAAAACTACTAAAAATCCACACTCCGAAGATGAGAAGTCTAAGTCCAGGAAAGGGAACGTGATCTGAGTATAATCTTTGATGGTGGCATTGGGAAGTGACTGCAGTTCAATAGTGAAAACATAATGAATTCTTGAGCATACCATTAAGACTGCTGGCTGGGGCAGGCACTATCCTACTGCACACTGGATACATACCCGTGAGAAGACAGACATAGACCCTAAGCTTATAGAGTTTACAAGTTCTATTCTGTCTAGAAAAACACTTGAGGAGGAGAAGAATCACAGTGCCTTAAAAGAAAGCTTTCAAATCTAAAGAACCATCAATATTAATTGTGAACTTCTAAAAATACCGATGCCCTTGTCTGACTAATAACTCCATAGGAGATCCTAATGCAGCCAAAGCTGAGAATTGTTACCTATTTGTACAAGTCTAAATCTTAGCACTGACACTGAAAATACTGTGGGATTCTGGCTTTCATTTCACAAAGTTTTAAGGCATATTTTTCTCATTCTAAGTGAATAAATCATAATGAAACATAAATAATGCTTTCTCCCAGGCTCTAGGACAAATTGGATTCTTAGTATAATAAATGAGTATCATGAAGGTCAGGTTACAAAGGAATTGAGATCTCTGTAATAAGTGTAATTCAGAGCTGAAATATTCGAGTCTTGTTGCAATATACAGAAGAAAAAAAATTTTTTTTGCCCCGGGGGGTGGGGGTTGGGGGGGAACAGGCTCCTAAATGTGAATCACAAAAGGCAAATAATACAACAGAAAAAAAAATAGATTAAAAAATACAGACAGGAAATTCAGAGAAAATACAACAATTATTATAATAAACAATTATAACTCATTTCCAATAAAAATGAAAAATAAAGTAAAAAGACCATATTTCAAAGAATCTAAGTGAAAACAAATATTGGAAAAAAAGAATTGGCTATAAAAGTATAAAAGTCACTAAAATTGTGTTGAAACAAGAATCACTACAAATTGGGAAAATATAAATTAGTTTGGTAAGAAATTTGGAAGTATTAAGATAATTAATAATTTTTGTAATCTATTATTTGGTAACCTAATTTTTTTAATGTTTATTTTTTTTATTTTAGAGAGAGAGAGAGAGAGAGAGAGAGCTAGATAGAGTGGGAGCGGGGTAGGGGGTGGGAGAGAGGGAGACACAGAATCTGAAGCAGGATCCAGGCTCTGAGCTGTCAGCACAGAGCCCAATGCTGGTCTCAAACTCCTGAGCCATGAGATCATGACCTGAGCCAAAGTTGGAAACTTAACTGACTGAGCCGTTCGGGCACTAGTATTTGGTAACCTAGATTTAGTTACTCTCTAACAAAACCTCTTAGATCTAAATACAAAGGTTTCTAATGCAGCATTGATTATAAAAGCAAAAATAAGGAAATAGCTAAAAATTTCAAAAGTATGGAAATACATCATGGGATATCAACATGGCTCGGACTGTATAAGGCAACTAAAAGGAATAGACCAAGGGCGCCTGGGTGGCTCAGTTGGTTAAGCATCCACCTCTTGAGTTAGGCTCAGGTCATGATCTCGTGGTTTGCTGGATCATAACCTGCACTGGGCTCCGCACTGGGTGCAGAGCCTGATTAATATTCTCTCTCTCCCTCTCCCACTTGCACATGTGCATGCATGTTCTTTCTCTCTCTCTCTCTCAAAACGAATAAACTACACATATCAACAACATATAATATATAGACACATATTTACATATGTATGCATATATACCAACATGAAAAATACTGTAGAGCAATTAAGTAAATGAACCAAATCATTAGATAGTAACATGACTCATGAAAAATCAGATTGCAAAAAATGTATATTATAAAATTATATAGGTCATTCAGGAAAAAAAATCTCTTATTTTTCAGAAATGCATACAATATATATGTAGAGTCTTCCCCCGCCCCCCTCACGCATAGAAATAATTGAACCAAACATGAGATGATGAAATCTCTAGGGCAGGGCATGGAAGGAAGATGGATGGATGGATGAAAAGACAAAGATGGCTTCAAATGTGTGAGTAGTTGCCATTTATTCACGCCCCCCCAAAAAATGTAGCAGGAAAAAAAAAGTTTTGACAATCTGATATATCTAAACTGACATTTCTTGGGTTAAAACAATTTTTTGAAACACAAATACAAACAAATAATATTAACAAATCTAAACTCTGGTTATGGACACATGAGTGTCTATGTGTTAGTTCGTATACTTTGCATGTTGAGTATTTACTGTAGCTATTATTTTATAATAAGTTTCTCAACCTTAAAAAATACTTTTCTATATCCTAATTCAGTCTATCTACAATTACTTTGTAATCCTTACCTTAATTTTGATAGAACATTTCTTAATTACCCAAGAAAATTAGATAAAAATACAATGAATCCAAATTGAGATAGAAAATTATAAAACTACTACCTAAAAATGTTCTTTTAGATCTAGGATATAACAATTGGCACATCTTTGAATCCCCAGAGATCAATACAGAGCCTAACATTTGTAGGCATTCAAATAAATGATTCTTAAAAACACTGACCCTCAAACCAAAAGTCAGTTTTTTGTCATTATCCCACACATTTTAAATCCTGTTATGGTAAATCCTCTCCCAATCGCCCACACAAAGAATTAAATGAAATAATAATGCACAACTCCAAAGCCAACTCGGTTGTCATCATACAGAGAAACCTGGCCTTGCACCTTCATATCACAACTTTTCTGCTTGACTCCATATCTCTCCATGGAAAATACACATAAAAGCAATGACATGTTCTGGAGAGCCATGTCCCTGAGTACAACTTCATGCCAAAAGTAGAATTAGAAATGGGAAATTAGAAATGGGAAAATGATTGCATCCCTAAGAAGAATCGTTATCAGATACATTCTATGTCAATTACTGAATGGACAGGATTCCTTCATGTCTTACTTTTATTTTTTAAATGTTTGCTTATTTTTGAGAGAGACAGAGAGAGAGAGCGGGAGAGGGGCAGAGAGAGAGGGAGAGAGAGAGGGAGAGAGAGAGGGAGAGAGAGAGGGAGGGGGCGAGAGAGAGAGAGAGAGAGAGAGAGAGAGAGAGAGAGAGAGAATCCCAAACAGGCTCTATGCTGTCAGTACACAACCTGATGCTGGGCTCAAACTCATGAGTTGTGAGATCATGACCTGAGCCCAAACCGAGAGTGGGAGGGACGCTTAACCGTGTGAGCAACCCTTCATGTTTTAAATCACTATTCGTTTATAAAATTAAGTAAGTCAGCTTTGTAAAAGTTCAATTTTTTTTAAGTTAACCTCTTAAAAAGTTCTTTAACATTATAAGGGAAATCAGCATAAGTCTCCATTTTATTAAAAAAATAGATATATATTTCTAATTTCAAAATTTTAGAGGGAGTTTTCTGAACTGTCAGATATAGAAAATTGTAGAATGAAAATCAAATAAGGATATCAAGTTCATGGTTGACATTTTTATCTCTAGTCTTTGGAAACACTAATAGAATAAAAGCTATAGTGAGCAAATAATGTGAAACTTATCATAAAACACCAAAATCTTTCTCACACATCACCTGAAATATGAAGGCAAAGCTGATCAGAAGAACCTGTCATATTCACTAGTGGTGATGCCTTTATACAAGCTCTGTAGTGCGTTATTTTCTTCTATGAGAGTCTTTGCCTAAAGAAATAGCACAAGAGAAGAGCAAAAATCAACTAGAACAGCTCCCCTCTCTACTACTCAAGGAAAACTGCCGTTCACAGTGGCAGCTTCAATATTGCCTTCTGATCTCAGATTCTGTGGGACATAAAGGAAACTGAAAAGGAATATTTTACACTCAATGAAAGAAAAATGTAAACATTCTGCCTTAGAGTATTAAAACCATCATGAGACTCATTTTTGGCAAACTAATGAAAATAAATTACTTAAGCATAAGGCTCATTTAATTCCAAATTAAGCCCTTGGCAATGATAGTAGAGTTGTAATAATAAAGCAGATAAAAATCAGTATCTGAAAGTTATAAGAATAACTGAGAGAAAAGGCTATCCAGACATAACAAAAATTAGCATCCTTTACTTTGTATCCACTATTCATCATTGAAGTCATAAACTTTCCTTATATCAATAATATAGGATTTCTCCTAGCTTCCCTCCTTCTAAAATAGTTCTCATTGGAGACTCACCCCAAAACATGAATATAAAAGCATACTTTTCTGAAAATGTGACAAGAAGGGATGCATGGTTAAAGGTATAATTAGAAATTGTTTCTAGAACATATTCATATGATTTATCAAATTTCTGCCATCACCAAGTTGTCAGGGTATGTGTTTCCCCTAAAAGAAAAAAAAATGGGCTTCCTTATTAAAAATTACCCTAGATACAAGACAAACTTTTTTTTTCCTGTACCAACTAACAGACAAAATAAAATAATTTTAATGGTTAGCATTTTAAAAGATATGATGAGGATCAACAGATGGGTATAGCCAGTCTTTGTGGAGAAAGAATTTGAAGATTAAGGGCATAAAAAAATATGTTAGTGAGATATTCAGCACTTTAGATTATAAGGAGTTCTTTTGTTGATTCAAGCTAACTTTATACTACAGCATAATACTTTCCACTGACTTCAAACATCCATCAAAAAGTATTTAGTTGTACCTATCCAGATAAACATATAGTAGCTTAATATATCAGTTACAGATTGAAATCCACTGATGAAAACTTAGACATCTTTTAGACCAAATTATAATTTACCAAACAAAGTTGTCATCAGGGAGACTATGCTTATATAAAAATCTAAAGAGTATCAAAGCATATTTCATGTAACTTGATTTAATGAATGACAAGACACTTATCCAAAATTCAAGACCAAATATCATTGGGTTGATTTTGTAGTGAAAGGTCACCAAAGAAAATAGGGTTTTTTAAATTTTAATTATAATCACAACTATTAGCCTATTTTAAATTCCTCATAATCTTTATTCCTCCATATGACACTAGCTAACATTGGTTAAAAATGGGCATTTTAGAATATTTTTAAAATGTAACATGAAGAGAAGAAACCTAAGA
The DNA here is from genome assembly GCF_014898765.1 of Herpailurus yagouaroundi. NCBI lineage: Eukaryota > Metazoa > Chordata > Mammalia > Carnivora > Felidae > Herpailurus > Herpailurus yagouaroundi. The sequence continues at coordinate 36,579,577 of NW_024412413.1, forward strand.
TGACCATCTATTCTTTCACTTAAACATAAATATCCATGAATCCATACTGATAAGTAAAAGATAGATAAATAGATAGATAGATAGATAGATAGATAGATAGATAGATAGATAAAGGAGAGTAAGACAAATCTCCCTTGCAGATGAATGTCAAATAATATTACACATACACACACACACACAGTCCACATCCAAGGAGAGAGAGCATAATCCTCACCCCATAAATACAGGTTGTGCATAGTGCCTTCTTCCAAAGAGAAAGGAGGGAACTGGGAGAGAATAACTTTGCAGTGGATAAACCTGAAAAACACTATCTCTGGGGCGCCTGGGTGGCGCAGTCGGTTAAGCGTCCGACTTCAGCCAGGTCACGATCTCGCGGTCCGTGAGTTCGAGCCCCGCGTCGGGCTCTGGGCTGATGGCTCGGAGCCTGGAGCCTGTTTCCGATTCTGTGTCTCCCTCTCTCTCTGCCCCTCCCCCGTTCATGCTCTGTCTCTCTCTGTCCCAAAAATAAATAAACGTTGAAAAAAAAAAAAAATTTTTAAAAACACTATCTCTGCCAGGTGATTAAGGTCAACCTTAATAGTGCTAAGTCATGTTGACAGCATGTACCCTTAATCCCTCGATGATATGTGATGAAAATGTCACTTTACTGGTGTTCTTCCTGTCTAAATCCATAAACCCAGTTGAATCATGAGAAAACCATCAGGCAAATTCCAGTGGAGAACGTTATACAAAAATATCTGACTAGGAATCCTCAAAACTGTCAAGGTTATCAAAAACAAAGTCTGAGAAAAATCACAACCAGGAGAAGCCTAGGACTCATGACAAATAAATGTAATGTGCTATCCTAGCTGGCATTCTGGAACAGAAAAAGGACATTAGGTAAAAATGAAGGAAATCTAAGTATGAACATTAGTTGATAATAATGTATCAGCACTGGTTAATTAATTGTAACATATATATTATACTTGCATGGGATATCAGTAAATAGGTGGAACTGAGTGTGACCTACACGGGGACTTTGTTCTATCCAATTTTTCTGTAACCCTAAAACTGTTCTAAACAACAAAGACTATTTAAAGAATGGTTGTAACTAGAATAAAAGCCTTTAGAAACCAAATGAAATTAGATGGGCTTTGATAGATCAATATCTAAAAGCTGTGAATGAAGAAATATCAATTGAAAATGAACATCAGGGGTGTGCCCCAGTGGCGCGGTGGGTTAAGCGTCCGATTTTGACTCAGGGCATGATCTCCTGGTTTGTGAGTTCGAGCCCCATGTTGGGCTCTGTGCCGACAGCTCAGAGCCTGGAGCCTGCTTCAGATTCTGTGTCTCCCTCTCTCTTTCACCCTCCCCCACTCACACTCTGTCTCTGTCCTCTCTCTCTCAAAAATAAAAAAATAAAAAAAAAAAAAACAGCAAAAAGTAAAAAAAAAAAAACATGAACATCAAGTGCATATTAACATTTTAACTGCTTTCAAAGTTGATCTAATAAGACGGAACAACAGAAGGAACTAGAACTCAGGTTAAATGAGCACAGTAACTTACACGTATTGTATGAGAGATAACATTAATTTCAAGTCCTGTTTGGTTTTTGTCGGACACTCTACATTAATTGTAGGATACTATAAATACCCAAATGAGAAACAAACATCAAGGGAAGGATGTTTCTAAGCCCATTACTATGGTGTGTTTGTTGGCATGGTGACCCATTCTTCCTCATTAAGCTAACATGGGGAAATCAAGCAGTTAGCAATTTCTTGCATACCCATGGCAGGCTCCTTCTAGAGCTAACTATTAGGAACTGAAGTACCCAAAGAGTTCAATTACTGGAACTGTAAGGGGTGTGCCACAGCCCCTAACCCATTACACTAAAAGCAAGCCCCTGAATGCCAGCCTTCAGAGTAATCTTGTTTAGCTTAAAATAAGAGGTTTAACACTTCCCACCAGGCAGTGCACTATGGTCAAATCGGGTTAGCCACAAAACAATCCAGCCTTTATGAAGAAAATATGTGAAGAAAATATCCTTTTGTCACCTAAGAAACAAAAAATACTTGAAACAAAAGAAGACACCTCTTTTTGACTATCAAACCACTTTTGGTTTTTATTAGATTCCTTTCCTTGCGCTTTAAGAATACACCTAATGGGGGGAATCAAAATAAAAGAGCGCAACATTAATTGAATTTGGGAAAGGAACTCCTTTCTATCCATCTTTCCTCAAGTGGGCAACTGCATTGCAAATGCATTTCCTGCGCCAATGGATTAAACTGTAACATTCTTTTAACTCTGTGTGGCTTTAGTGCGACAAACCAGCCATTATGAGATGTGTTCCAGTCTCATTAATGAGTTAAGCATGTGAGCCCAGCATTTTGGAAACCTAACGAGACAAATTATAATGAGACTTCACTCAGTGGGAAGGCCTAGACATAGCCTTCTTCTCTCAAAGATATCATAATAGCCAGCTATTTAATGAGTGTGGGACTTTCCTATGAAGATACAATAGACACCAATAAAAAAAGGAAGACTTCACGCAGACAAATAAAACTTAATATATACATCGTATGGGTAGGTATCCGTTAATAAACATCATTTCAATGCTTATTATTTTGAAATGGAAATATGCTCTCCATCTATAATTATTTGTGTCTTCTGCTAAATATAGAGTAAATTCAATGTCAAAGTAGACACATGATTATTTTCTTTTACTCACAGATAAAAATGTAGCCCTTTATCTAAACATTTTTCATGTCGATTTTGTCCTTATTCTCAAAACGCCACACTGATTTATAAAATAACACTTGTTTCTTTTATTGGGAAACTGAGGCAGAGTAATTGGTGTTTTGAAAGAAAATTGTTCACTTGAGAAAACATCCATCAATTTTGTAATTCTGTAACTGAATTTTGTAATTCAATATCTGGTAATTACAACTATTCAGAAATTCCCAGACAACACTGTGGCACGCATTCAGGCATTATAATTATTAGTCATTCAGAGCAGAATCAAACAGAACTGGAATCCTCACAAGATCAGCTGAGTAGCAAATTCTGGGTTTACTAAGCAAGCAAAGGGGTCATTACCTATTCTCCCCCCTTACTTCTCCTAAAAGATAAAAGTGTAAATATACAACCATGCCAAATTTTCATGTACATCAGAGCAGTAAAGGGAGTTACAGTTATTAGAATCTGTTACAGAAAAAAATAACTCCACATCCAAATCTTTGTTGAGTGGACTATTTGGTTAATTCCCTTTAATATAGGAAGAGATGTAAAAAGCAGCAAATTGGAGCTAATAGCAGTAACCTAGAGCCAGTGATTTGAAATTACTTTAATGTTTGTTTATTTTTACAGAGAGAGAGAGAGAGAGAGCCCCCACCCCCCCCACACACACACTGGGGGTAGGGGCAGAGAGAGGGAGAGGGAGAGGAGGAGAGAGAGAGAATGAGAATCCCAAGCATGCTCTGCACTGACAGTGCTCAATCTCAGGAACCCAGGGCTCAATCTCAGGAACCATGAGATCATGAGCTGAGCCGAAATCAAAATCAGTTTAACTGACTGAGCCACCCAGGTGAGCCTGAAAATACTTTAAAAACAAAAATTGAGTCTAGACAAGAGTGACATGGGAAACAAAAAGTATAATTTTAGTTTTCATGAAAAGAAGAGCCATCTTTCACACCTATACATCTTATTACTCTGAAAGTGAATTTCTTTTTTAAAAATAAAATAGTAACATAGATGGCAATATTTATTATAAATGGGACAATTTTTCTAAGAGCATCAATTAATGTTTGTATCACCAAATAAGCATTTTTAAATGCATACCTTTATTAGCTGGAATTAATCATCAAGAACAACCTTTAAATTATACCCACTTTAGGAATAATAAACTAGCTGCATGTTTCATGTTATGCAGACAGAGAAATGATTGATATAGCTGCCAAGTGGCCATAAGCCAGATGTTTGGGAACAAACAAAAATACTAAAGTTTTTCAGTTCAGAACTGTTCTGATAGCCTCTCCAAGAATCTCTTCCTTCCAGAAGCAACTTGGCAAAAGCAATTTTTGGAACCTACTGGAGGTGGCTACCAACCTAAACAGATGAAATCGTTGTGTAAATGTAACCTACCACATTTTTTTCTTTTCCTCTTTTATTATGAGTTTTGAAATTAAATTATATACTAACTTTTTAAAGATACATATGGGAATGGAGGTATTCAATAAGGTCATAGGCAACTTCACAAGAAGATTCTGAAACAAGAAGGAATTTGAAAATTGTGAAATCCACAGCAGTATTTGTCCTCCACTTGAATTAAGACTTCAATACAACCCAAAAGTTTGATCTTGCTTCAAATTGGTTAGAAAAAGAATTCTGCATTTATTAAATCCCTATTTGGAGGGCCATTAAAACTCTCCCCATTAATCTTCCTTTTTAAGCACAACCACCCTTTGTAGTTATCATTAAAGTACTGGTTTTCAAATAATTTCAGACCGGGTTAAAATCTGGTATTTTTTTTTTCATTAAGATGTGTATCTTTGATTTTTAGCATTAACACACACACACACACACACACACACACACACACACACACACACAGAGTTTTAAGTACGATTTACTGCAAAAATCTCTCATGATTCTTCAAAACATATCTGGATAATTCTTTCAGCCCGACATAGCTCCAATTAGCACTAATCATTGCCATGCTCTAATTATTTAAAATTAAATAAATTGAACTTACACGTGCAAACATTTTGCAAATCACCCTGCATCCCCTTCTCTTTTCAAGTTGACTCATAAGATTAGACAACTTGTTTTAATAGATTATTATCATTGGATTAGGTCCAAAAAGGCATGCGTCTAATGGGAATTCTGTCTGCTTTAACAGTTGTGATTTAGTGGATGCTCTCTGACTAAACTGTCAATCATTTTCTTTGACTGGCTCCTGGCCCTGACATCCCTGCTGGGAGACAAGCAAGAAGTTTTTTCCAGGTACATGACTGGCATTCAGTAAGCTTGGACTAAGCAAAGGGGAAGTGGAGAGGATTGGTTAACATACCTGACTAGAAGGCTCCGGTTTCTTGCTCCTGACTTACTGCACCCTTGTTGAAATGCACTGGTAATCCTTGTCCCCTCGTGCTGTACCCTGTTCCCCACCTCAGTTTAGCAGTGACCACCAGCAACACTCACAGTGCAGAAAACTCATGCAGCCCATACCGTGGGCAAGTCAAACATTAATCAAACCAAAAGATGAAATAGCTCAACACTGCAATATACATTTCAATAACACTAACAATTACAGGATGTGTTAGTCTTCATTTAGCCTCTGTAGCTCAGATATCCCCTTTTAAGTAACACCAGGAAATTGCATTCTTGAGAAGGTTCCATAATGACTCTTAAACTAAACTCCAGAAATTTTACAGTGCGAATCGTATTTCGTTATAAATCTACTTTTTTCTATTCTGCACTATATCTCCAATCAACACACAAGTCTTGCTGTTTCAACAATCTAAACAAGTGCAGGTCACCCGAATGATACGCTAAAGTGAGAACAAATTAAGGTCCATTGTCTTTTTCCATGAGAGACCAGATATTACAAGGAAAGAGAGAATCGTGTATAATTGCCTAATGAATTCCAACACCTGTTAAGTCATTTTATACCTCCCAGATGGGGTCCTGGCATCTAGTGAGGACAGCAGTGCCTAGAAAACATTCTATTCTGTCATTATATTCAACTATGGGGGAAGTCATGTAATAGCAGTAGTAACGCTAATTAGGAATGTTTATTAAACATTTTGCAGAATGTGTGTGTGTGTGTGTGTGTGTGTGTGTGTGTGTGTGTGTATTCTCAAGTAATTCTTTCTAAAGCCCTATGATGTTTGCAAACTTTGTGAATTAGGATTTTATAAAAGGACAGTGAGACAGAGAGATGTGAAGAATGTTGCTCAGAATCTCACAGCTAATGAGAAGGACTAGGACTCAAAGCTACCTTTTTGATTCTCAGTCCAAGGTTCCATTCCCCTAACCCACCCAAAACCATATAAGTACCCACTTTGTAACCACCGCCTGTAGTTTCCTCAACTTGATCTCACCCTCTCCAACCTTAAGGTGGCATCTGCCATGAAAGACCATGAACTTCTACAAGAAAAGCTCACAAAGCCACAGATGAGTAAGTGCTAAAGAGATCTAGATCAGAAATTTCTATTTGTAAAATCCCAGAACTTTGGAGAGCATCTCCTCCACATTTATTCTGCAATGAGGAAACTGATGTCCTTAAAGCTTCAACATATTCCCTCAAAACACAGAGCTATTTTGTGGCATTCAGAAACACAAATTTCATCTTCCTCTGTGCTCATGGAATAGTATATTACCCTTCTGTTTGTCCTTTTAATCACTACTCTTCATCAAATATCTACAATAATTCTCAATAACTGACAATGTAAAACAAGAATTAGATTCAATATCCTCGGCCTAGTATTCAAAGCTGTCCAAAATCTGGCCCATCTTTACTATCTACATTTCAAAATCCCCTAGTGATACTGATACCTTTATTGCTTGAAACCTCAAAATTCCCTCAGTGGTATTGGTCTCAGTATGATTCCAGATATAAACCAAATTCACATCCATCAACCTAATGTCACATCCAACAACCAAATGTTCTTCCTCACCTCCAGCTTAAATTCCAGTTCTTCCACACGTCTTCTCTGATTCCTCCAGGCTACACCAATACCTGCCTTCTCAAAGTTGTCCAATCTTATACCATATGAAAGAAATCATATATTGTAAAGGTCAAGTCTGAAGTTGTTAAGGCCCAAAGTGACCCTAAGCATTAATAATCTTTAATAATGATCACACTCTTCAGAAATGAGTTTCACTGCTCTCCTACACAAACACAAGCTCCTAGATGGCAGGAATTTATTTTGATCACGAAGTATATTATCCACAGCAACTGTACCAGCACCTGCCACAGAACAGGCACAGTACTAGACGGGGAAATGAGTACATGAATGACTGAGTAGATGACCTAATGAACAAAAGAACAATGGACCAAGACAGTAGTCCAGAAGGAAGCTGGAGAGCAGTACATGAGGGTAGTTCTAGATAGATACACCAGAATCTTGATACAGTGATCAATAGTCCAATCTGATCTCTCTAGTCCATGCACCTACATAAGACAATACACAGAGAGGGTTCCTTTTCCTGGGACTTTTTGAAGTCTACATGGCTAGGTGATACCAGAAGCTCAGTTCTTTGACATACAGATTTGTGCTGGTGTCCATAATTTCTTCAACAGTTTTCTTTTTTCTTTTTTTTTTTTTTTTCCTTGGTGGGCACTTCACTGATTTGGGAGTTAAAACAATGGTAAAGCATTTAAAGCCCCTATGGCAAAAAAAAAACAAACAAACACAAAAAACTGTTCTATACTGGAAAAAAGTTTCATGTGTTTTATTTATTTATTTATTTATTTATTTATTTATTTATTTTTTTAACGTTTATTTATTTTTGAGACAGAGACAGAGCATGAACAGGGGAGGGTCAGAGAGAGAGGGAGACACAGAATCGGAAGCAGGCTCCAGGCTCTGGGCCATCATCAGCCCAGAGCCCGACGCGGGGCTCGAACCCACGGACCGTGAGATCGTGACCTGAGCTGAAGTCGGACGCTTAACCAACTGAGCCACCCAGGCGCCCCTCATGTGTGTTTTAAATATACCTGCACTAAAGGGACGCCTGGGTGTCTCAGATGGTGAAGCGTCTGACTCTTTATTTCATCTCAGATCATGATTGTGCATTTCATGAGTTCAAGCCCCAAATCGGGCTCTGCACTGACAGCACAGAGCCTGCTTGAAATTCTCTATCTCTCTCTCTGCTCCTTCCCCACTAATGCATGCGTGTGCTCTCTCTCTCAATAAACAAACAGATAAATAAATAAACTAAATATACCTGCACTATGAAGCCCAGTCAAGTTCCTAATCCTTAGGGCTATTTTTAACTAATAAAAAATAGGAGAAGAATACAGTGTCTTAAGGAAGAGAAGAAAAGAAAAGGATGAAGACACAAAGAGGAGGAAGGAAGAAAAGGAATCAGGAAGACAAGACTTGTAATGATTAGACTTCCAAGTTCTCCGTAACAAGAGGACAGTAATCAAATTATGTAATACCTCTGGGCATTCTCAGCCCTTACCGGAGAGCCTTAAAATACTTCCTGAGGTGTTTAAGAGGTCATATGAGGCATTGGAAAGATTTCTAAACAATACACCACTAGACAAATGTAAGAGATGAGGATATGAGAGATAGGATATACTTGAATCTACAATGTCAGTTCCTTCAAAAGGATGCTATTGTGGGATCTGAGAAACTTGTACATAATTGCATACTTCCAGTGAATGGAGAATGTGGTCCCAGAGAGGAAGCTATCTTTATCTCATTCCTAAATAACCCAGTTAAAAATACAGCCACTTCCTAGTTTAGTGTTGCAGTGAAGAAAAAAACATAATGATTGATGAATATACAAATGAATTAATATCCTTGCAATATTTCAAAATAGTATCTGAGTATTCACATTTACTCTAATTCCTCTAATGGACTCTTCTAGAAGAAATATCTAAACAGATGATCTTTATGGTTTTGGGGGTGGGTTTGTTTGTTTGTTTGTTTTGTTTTTTTAGAGGAAGAGCACATACACAGTTACATGTGCCAGTGGGGGAGGGGCAGAGAGAGGGAGAGAGAGAATCTTAAGCAGGCTCCATACTGAGCACAGAGTCCAAAGCAGGAACATGGGGCTCGATCTCACAACTGTGAGATCATGATCCAAGCCAAAATCAAGAGTCTGAGGCTTAACTGAGCTACCCAGGTGCCCCTATGGTACATATTTTAAAATTAGCCCACTTGCAGAGAAAACTGCCATCTTAAAATAGGTAAAAAAAAAAAAAAAAAATGGCTCACACTAATTGAGCAATTACTATGTGCTAGGCACTCAGAGATTTCCATGTATTCACATTTATTTAATCTTCAAAAATCCTAGATTTGAGATGTATGGAGTTAAGTTTAAAGAGGTAATATCAGGATTCCCAGGCCATGTTGCTACTAAAGCAGCAGGCATATTTCCTCATGCAATCAGCTGCCTAATTAAGAAAGGAAAGAAAATACTACGAATGACCATAAGAAAAGAATGAAATAACTTTGAAAAGGGCCAAATGAAAGTCGCACTGAAAAGGAATAATTAAACAATACTTAAACAATATTACAGAATATATTTTTTAAAAAATTCGAGATTTGAGATTTTGGCTTGATGAGTTTAAGGGAAAATGGAAAATATATGCAAAATCCACACTGACTTGCAGATTTTTTATCTTGGCTTTTATCATTCTGAACCAATAATTCTAATGATTATTCTGTGACTACCTGAATTGCTCCTCATTCAGAGAAAGCAAAACAGCTGATTTTAAAGAGCTACAACATAGTAAATAGTATAACATTGTCAAACTCTCTGCTCCTACCCAACTGAACTATGCCACAACCACCAATGCACTGATCACCAAGATATAAAGAAAAAAAAAAAAAAATCACTGCCAAAGCCAACACTACCTCATTGTCTACTCAGGAGGTAAACACAGTAAGAAACATACCTTCGTTGTGTCCAGGACGCACAGGGGGGAAAAAAAAAAGAAAAAAAAGAAAAAAAAGAAAAAAAAAAGAAAAAGAAACATACCATCATTCCAGCACCAACAACCCTGGCCAAAACAAATTTAATTAATTAATTAATTAATACTATAGGATAATAATTCTATAGTATTATTTACTTTTCAACTTTTTTCCAGTGACAGCCCTTCTTCATGATAAAAGTGCTCAGCTTTTTATGGAGAGCAATCAACAGGTACCTTTACTAGATTTAAGTCACTTGCAAAAAAAAAAAAAAAATCAAGGAAGATGAGAACAAAGCAAATTTCAAGTACCCTTATATCACAAGCTAAATTTCAACTGAAGATATATTTTGACAGCTGCTGTGAACTTCTAGAGCTGGTTATTCTTGGAAACCACCTTCTGCTTACTTGGGCTTCCTTTAGGGGGAATTGTTACCAAAGTTTACTTTGTATGATTATTTTGAATGAATTCAGTATCCTGAGAATAGTCATGGTGTTAGATTTGAACTTGAATTTACTTTCAAAATTCTAGAGTAAATGATATCCGAGTAACACAAAGCAAGATTGGAGATATCTGCTTGATGAGTTCACTAATACTCTGATAAAATATAAAGCAGGGAAATACAGTAAAAATCTTGTACTCTTAGGGTCACCTCAGGAAATTGTACAACTCTAGGCTTCCTCAACTGTAAAAAAAAGAAAGGTTAATATCCTCTTGAGAGAAGTATTAAAGATCTAGGTAAAAATAAAAATGAATGTAAAAGGCTTTGTAAAATGAATGCAAGTTGTATGAAATTTAATGATTCATACTAATATAAATATATTCTCCTAATCTCTTTGGAGATCCTATATGACTTAACGTACATGAGTTTATCAACTAAGCTACCAGACAGATTCAGCAAACTACAGCCTGTAGGCCAAATCTGGTGCCTGGCTGATTTTAGATAAAGTTTTATTAGAACACAGCTACACCCATTTGTTTGCAGTAGGCCAGCAGAGCTGAAGAGTTGTCACGGAGTCCCTATGGCCTTCAAAAGCAGGAAAAAAATAACTATCTTGCCTTTTACACTCCTTGTTTGCCAATCTTTGAGATTGGGCATAAAGTATGATGAGTTCTCAGTTCCGATCACTGGTTGATACTTTATAATATTATTTCTGTAGTTTTTTTTTTTTAATTTCCCTATAGAGAATGGCAAATTCATTGTGGTATTTAAGGAAAACATGCTGTTTTTCTTGCATAGAAAATAGGATCAGAGTCCACTTTTAATTTATGCATAAAATGATAGCACAGCTAATATAAAATGATATAAGGAAATAATTATGTAGACTAGAGCAAGGAATTAAGAATTAGACAGTATGATTTACTGCTGAGATAAATCCATTTCAGAAATTCAAGTGTTAACTGTATCTCAGTTTACAAGATAATGAAAAAGATCAATTCACACCCTTGTGATATAAGGGAGATACGGAGGTATTTTAACACAGACGGATTCCTCTGAAAAGTGAAATACAACACACAGCCCACTCAGTTTGCAGTAAATACCTGGCCTTCAAAAAAAAAACATTATTATAAGTACTTTGGGATCTAATCTTTTGTTCCTGGGAATAAATGAAGAACTTAGTAGTTGCACAATTAATCCATCTTTCCAGTCAGATTATTTCAAAGACAAGGCTAAAATTAAAAAAAAAAAAAAAATAGCACTAAAATTATTTTTTTTAATTATGATCAAACATAGTACAATGTAATTTGGTTCTTGAAGCATCCCCAAGATCTCCCATATTAGGAAAATAACCGCTGGAAAGGCTAAATGACTTGTCCACAATTACACCACTAGCTAGTGGCAGAAACGGCGTGAGAACCCAGGCCTCCTTATTAGAACTGCAGGATTTATGTCATTATGCCATATGGCCATACTTTTCACAGCGTGCTCCCTTTATCTCTGGAATCACAACTTCTCTCAAATGTCTAACATTTTTCAGAGCCTTTCGTGTAATTAACTTAGAAAAAGGCTACCAGCTGGATGCAAAGGTGTAGGTTCAAACAACCTTTATATAAATCTGATGTAAATCAGCAAATGTCTTAATGGCATATTAAATTTTTATAGAATCGTTCTCCCATAATTAAGTTTATGTTATTGCTCTTTTAAAATTGCTCATAAGCAAATTTGCCTCTAGGAAGCAAGCTGGGACACATTTTAGGATGGCCATTACTTTAAAGGGGTGAAAAAAAAAAACCTCTCAATTCACTTCCATCTTTAAATATGTTCAGTTTGTCTAAAAATATGTTTTCTTTTCTCTCCTTCCTTTTTTTCCCCCAAAAAAGTAAGGAAATGGAAATTGGGTTTATTCTAGATTTTACAAGTACCTTTACACTTTGATAAAATTCCTGGTCAAAGCTAAAAACAAGTCAATTATATGTTTTTAAAAACAACAGCTGCATGTGTCAGACATGGGTAACCACATTGAGAGGCAAGTACATGGGAAAGAATAAGAAGTATCCAGGTTCCTGTTTATACCATAAACCACTGTTCCTCATTCGAGAATCAAATATTGCATGCACCAAATACACAGCCCACAAGCACTCAAATATTGACGTCAGATTCATACTCCAGAAGACTGAATTTATGCAGGGATCCATGATTTATCATAGTTTAAAAAAAAATCAAAACAAGGATCCAAGTATTCTGACATCAGATTCTTACTCCGGAAAATTGCATTTATGTAGGGGTCCATGATTTATCATAGTTTAAAAAAACAAAATAAGGATCCAAGCATTCTGACCCAAACATAACCCGAAAGAAGATACCTTGATTACCCAAACTTATTACCAATTTGTTAAACAGCAAATAAGGCAGGCAAACAATATTAAACACACAGCAAAAACATTCAAGGGTCTTAGTAAGACCTTAACCAGGTTTATTGATATACATGGATTCATGTCATAACTTCTTTCTAAAGATCTTGTTAAACTTAAAAAGTAAAAAATAACATCTACATCTTTAAAAAAGCAAAACAAGATAAAACAAAACAAAACAGTAACTACAGGTCCAAAGCCCCTTATCCTTAATTTCAAAATACGTAATTCAGATTAGGATGAGAATTGCAAAAGCTCGGTGAACACACTAAAAAACAATAAACTATAGACTTTAAGTGTCTCAATTTTATGATATGTGAACTATATCTCAGTAAAAATGTTAGAAAGAAATAAAAGCCCCTGATTTAAACTGACAGGAGGCTACTTGTAGTCTTTATCTCTTCCATTTATTGTAAATATTCACATATTTCCCTTCAGAAATACTAAATGTTTCTGACTTCAAAATGCCACCTCGGTACATAATACAGAATTTACGCACCCTATCACTTTTGAATAATTAAAACAAACCTGAATTACATCGGGCCTCAAGCATTTTAGGCACTGAATCAGGGAACTTGTAGCCTATATGTGTGTGTAGATATAGATATAGATATAGATATAGATATAGATATAGATATAAATATAGCCTAGAGAGAGAGACAGAGAGAGAGAGACAGACAGACAGACAGAGGAAAGCTCAAATTCTGAAAAAAGTCTTTACGATGCACATCAAAGGAGACATGACATCCTTTGCAATTTAGGACCCACTAAGACACATGGGAACCGTTGGCATCACATTGTTAGCTAATCTAAGCTGTTTTATATTTTTAATGAAATGCAGGAAAAAATGTTTTTATCTGAATTATAAAGCAACCTCTGTGGCACAGACTCATCTTTTCCCTTATAAAGCCGTTAGAAATGTACTGTCTGTCAAGGACACATAAATAAGTTAATATGGTTGATTAGCAATGATACAATATGAAATTCAGAGCCAAACCAAATATTTCAATGTGAACTGGCTCCAAATAATTCTTTTTTTTGCACGGTTCTGAGAAACACCATGCATTTCAGAGCAGGTAGCAGAAGCTGACAGGAGTTTCAGATGCAAATCCAACCTCAAAGGATATACATGTACAATGTACCTCCTTTAAATCTGCTCAATGTAGGGCAGGTCCATCGCAGACAGGATATGCCCTTGCAGGCCAATGTGATTTTGAGGATCAAGTTCCAAATACCAAGATCACAATGTCAAGATCTCTGGGAAAAGGGATGCCAAAGGAAAAAAAAAAAAAAAAAAAAAAAAAAAAAAAGGATCCAGTCCTAGGTCTCAAGGAGGTTCTAAACCAATTACACGCACACATACACACACAATCATTACTACTTATCTAATACCATAAATAATTAGGCCACTCGTTAGTTGAGGAAACTCTATTGAGAGACAATGACCTGCACTGGAAAGGATCTGGATTCAGAATTAGCATTACCTTTGAAACCCTGTCTCACTGCACGCTGATCAATTCAGGGGAGTTCACTCAACAACCTCTTGTAAAAAGTACAGAGTGACCTCACAGGGTAACTGCAGCTGCTAAATTAGAGACTGTAAATTCCAAAAGAATAGGAATTTCGTCTGTTTTCTTCCTTACTTTATCCTTAACATCTAGAATAGTGCTCATACCTAGATGGCACTTAGTACCTATTTATCAAAAAAATGGAAAAAAATTAAAAAGCATCTAGCAAATTTCTTGTCACACGACAGGCATGAGGGGGGGATATAAGGAAGTTGACTCTGAACCTAAATGAAATGCACAAGCATGAAATGATTTTAAATTATTTTTAAAAAATATAAAACAAAACAAAATCCTGGATAAACCGAGCTATTTAGATGTCACTACTTCTCTGCCACTCTCTCAGACTCTTCCTCAACAAGGCTGAATTAGTTTGTCACACACGTGTGCTTCTCTGGCACTTTCTATGGAATTCTATTAGCACTTAGTGCAGAGTGATGTAATTACTGTATACATGTTTTGTACTTCCTAGGGGCTGGGATAATATATTATCCATCTATGTATTTTTTAGCAACCATAAAACTAACTGTTGCATATGGACGAGCAGATAATTTGTATTTAAAGCCATTGTAAGTAAGTAGCATCCGTCCCAAGGCCAAGTAATGTAAGAATGGCTATTTCCTTCATAATACTATCTGGGGAGGGGGCGGGGCATGCCTGGGTGGCTCAGTCCCTTAAGCGTCTGACTCTCCATTTTGGCTCAGGTCTTGATGTCTCAGTTGGTGAGATCGAGCGCCATATGGGGCTCTGCACTGACAGCATGAAGCCTGCTTGGGATTTCTCTCTCTTCATCGCTCACTACCCCTCCCCCCACTCTTTCTTTCAAAATAAATATATAAATATTTTTAAAAATACTATTTGGATCTTCCACTTTAGCTAAACTTGTATAAAAACAGTATTATGGGAAGACCATGCACCTTGGAGTCAGATACTTGGAATGAGACCCCTTCACTGTATGCTATCTGTGAATCCTTGGGCAAAATTACTTCACCTCCATAAACCTCAGTTTCCTTAACTGTAAATGAGATTAATAATACCCACTCACATAGAGTGAACAAAATAATGTACAGAAGACACTCTACCAAGCACACAGTAAGGCATGATAAATGGTTGTTATCATTATTACTGCCAGCTCTGTGTATATGCAAATGAAAGCTAATGGATTCAAATGAATGATTTCTCTTCCTCTTTGAACAATATGGAAGTCGGCACAGCCCTGGAGAAGATTATACTGCAGAATGCAGGAGAATCAAGACTACAAATTATCCTGTCCCAAAACCAGAAACTTTAGGCTGCTGCTTTGACAACTTAAATTCAGTCCTTTTCTCACTCAGCCAGCCCATTTTTCAATTGGCACCTCTACATTTTCTCCATTCTTGCTATTTTATCTCTGAAATACGTTCATTTTGGAGTTATCCTCATTTTTGACATTAAGGTTGTCACTGATTCAAATATTCACCCAACAGTGAGACACTAAACTCACATTGTAGTCAAAAGAAACTCTGAACATCTTTAAGATACTATTGGTGGCATTTTTTTTTAATGTTTATTTATTTATTTGGGGGGGGGGGGCCGGGGGGAAGGCACACAGAGGAGCAGGGGAGGCGCAGAAGGAGAGGGAAAGAGAATCCCAAGCAGGCTCTGCACTAACAGTGCAGAGCCCCAGGCAGGGCTCCATCTCACAAACCCTGAGATCATGACCTGAACAGAAATCAAAGACTCAGTCCAAGGCTTAAACCAACTGAGCCACGCAGGCACCCCTGGTGGCATTTACCCAGCTGATGGGTCAACTGCTAAAGCCAAAAATTTCCCCTGCTTCTGAGTTAGTGCATGGTACCTTGGTGAGTTGGAAGCAGGTAGCCACAAAGAGCTGCCCCAATATTTTTTTTAATGCTCTTCTAGACCAATCTCAGGCTCCACATCATCAAAGAGAAAATCCTTCCACTGAAGAGTAACCTACTTCAAACAGTTATACACTGTTAGTGAAGGCAATTAACCAAATTAGGAAGAAAAACACACTGTGGTTTTAGTGTCTTTGTGTTAAGTTTCTGGTAGCTACAAAAGTAAATATTCCGTTTGAATGCAGATTTAAATCAAGCTAGACTAGGAAGACAACGTGCAAAAACTTAAGCACTTAACTGAATGAGGTGGGGGGGACAGGAAAAGGAGGGGCCTGGGAGGATGGAAACAAAAACAAAACAACTCATTTTCAAAAAGTATTCTAGAATTAGTAACATTGCAAAGAGAACATTGCAAAAGAAAATAAGAAGGATTGAATCTTAATTAATGATGAACTTGAGGGATGGGTACACAGGTCCATTAACACCAGGCAGTCTTAACTGACAAATAGAAAATTAATTCCACAGTAACAGGTTTCTACAAACTGAAGTCAGGGAGGGAAAGTGACAGAGCAGTAGACCTGGGGGAGGAGGCTCTGCCCTCAACCAAGACTGTGCCTAATTTCTGCAGACCTCACATTTGTGGAGAGAGAAGGGGCAGCATGTAGATACATAGTTTCTAATACCTCTCTCTAGCCACAAAACATTTTTGACCTTTCATGATCTGTATGGAGGTATATCAAAGCACATGAGCGGGTCCCAAACCTAGCTGTATCATCAAAATCAGAGGGAGAGCTTTTAAAAAGTAGTTTCTCTCCTGCTGCCTCTCCACCAGCTCCCTGTCAATGCCTCAAAAACAAAATGTAAGCAGACGGAAAGATTCTTATTCAGTAGCTTCCAGTCTTGGGCTGCAATCTCTGGTTTAAAAGTCTCCCCGTGAGACGCTGATGATCATCCCAGTTTGGACTATTCGAAGGAAACACATGATGAAATGAATCCTAAAATCTTGAAGCAGTCACCAACCCCCACCTACCGCCTGTATCATCTGAAGATTAGATCAGACTTTTAAAGTACTGGATTTTCTAAAATCAAAACCAATCTTATCTATTATAGACTTGTCTCAACAAGCCACCGTTACCAGGATTTAGGCTGCTGTAAAAATAATTTGGTCTGAATATTATTAAGGCATCCAAAATATTTCATAAAAATTTTGGCAACCAGATGCAGTATTCCTTTAAAAATAAAACTTTTCGCTCTCTATTATCTCCCTAGGAGGTGGGGAAATAAACGGCTGAGCATCACCACCACCAATAAAAAGCAGCCTCAATGTTTCCCTGAAAATGTTTCCCATAACAGATTCTGGAATCAGCTGTAACAATATTGCCTGCCAGGTTTGGGAAAGAATAGAGGGAAGAAAGAGATTAACATTCACCTTTAGGTGATAACAATGCTTCCCCTTTCTTCAAAGAATGAGACTTGAATGCTGCAAGCTATTGCAGCTACTGAACTAATCCTCCTTACTCTAAACCTGGCTAAAGGGATATACAGGCAACAGGGTGCTGGGGAGAACAGGAGGGGACTCCATTTTCAGATGTATAAGCAACAGCACCATCCTGAGCCAGAAGGGGAAAAAATCAGGCTACAAAATTTCTAGTTGATGCTTTGATATAAACAGTGACGAAAAATTAAGGAATGACTTAAATATATTTGTTTCCAATAGATTAAACAAAAAGAGAAATGATCAAATTGTGTTATTCAGAAGAATTATCCTTGAAAAAGGTTTGTTTGTTTGTTTGTTTGTTTTCTCAATATTCTTTACATTGTCAGCACCGGTGAACAGGATAGCAAAAACTCCATTTTTTTCTGATTGACGCTTCACCCTGCATCCCCGTGAGAAAAGCAACAACTACGCTGAATGTTCTACAAAATGACAGGTAAAAGGTTCTTTACTATTGAAATGTGGAAACACTGTGAAACACTGATGACCATGATATTTCTACAGGAAAGGAACTTGGCGGAAGAGTGTACATTGACGATATTCATACCTAACAACCCTGCAAGGCAAATACTGTATTCCTATTTTACAGACCACATAACTGATGTGCAAGCCAGTCAGTAATTTATCCAAGGTCACAGCAATCTGCATCTAAATCTAGATGCTCCAATCCTATGGCTTTTCCACAATAGCCTTACTAGCACCTGTGCAAGAGGAGAGCAGCCAAACCCCCAACGGTTATTCGAAGTAAACAGCAGTGGTTTTTATGCTATTAGATATATTTAACTTTTCATCACATGTCACAAGATCTTAAGAAGAAAGAAGCTACATTCCATGGAACACCGAAACTGGCAAATTTTTGCCCAACTACAAGTTAGAAGAAAGATTAATTCTATGCAATTTGGAGTTTTCCATTTCATAGAAGTTATGGAAATACACTCAAATCATTCATGTATCACTTTGGTATAATCTGACTCTAGTATATAAGCATGTCTTTATGCAATTTATTCTAATAGGACACATAACACAACACACACACATAAACCCTTTTAAAGGGGAGGGGACAGAGTTAACACATTGAAAACTAAGAGTTTAAGATGCACAAAATGCACAAAATTAAAATATTAGGATTTTTTTCTTTTTTTCAGTTTTTAAATACGTAAACTATTTTTTTTTTAATTTTTTTTCAACGTTTATTTATTTTTTTTGGGACACAGAGAGACAGAGCATGAACGGGGGAGGGGCAGAGAGAGAGGGAGACACAGAATCGGAAACAGGCTCCAGGCTCTGAGCCATCAGCCCAGAGCCCGACGCGGGGCTCGAACTCACGGACCGCGAGATCGTGACCTGGCTGAAGTCGGAAGCTTAGCCGACTGCACCACCCAGGCGCCCCTAAGTAAACTATTTTTAAATACAACTGATATTGCATATCATCAAGAACTCTATTAAATGTACTTGGTACTTAGTTACGTTAAGCAATATTTTAATGGAAATTCTAAATATATTTTCCATTTCTTCTCTTACTAAAAACCAAGTCATTTACTTGTTTTTAAATGTCCTTCATTTTTCTCATGTTGTCCCTGCTGTTTGCTTTGAATCTTACATGAATTATTAGCAAAATGACAACCACATACCAGGTACAGGCACTGTAGATTCTCTTATCATATCGAAAAAATCTTTGCAGTTTATTTCATCTCCTGAAATTAAATGAGTAAACATGTGGAGAGAGAAAGAAAGTGTCCTTTGGAACTGAAACACTGACTTCACTAATCAAGGCCATAATTACTGAGGAAACATGTATTAAATTCTGAATTCATGCTATTTCACTTGATGCAAGAGTTATAATCAGACCAACAGAGCATGCAGGAGCCATCTGGGTGCTGCAGAGTTGTAAAGACAAACCCAGGGAGCAAGGGCACATTGACCTTCCTAGCACCAAATCATTGCACACTTTGGCTGCCTCTCTTCCCCTTTTGCTTTCTTACCATTCTTTTTGAAAAAAGGAACACTGTGGTCAGTAGGTAAGAACCTGGTGTGAACATTAAAACATGCCACACCATGCAACCTTACTGCACTATCACATTTCATAACTATTTTAACTATCAATAAATTTGATTTAATACTCAGTTTTATCCATCCACCTCCGACCTGATCATGCCTTTTCAGGAATCTCTAATGCACTCCTGGAATGTGCCTTTCTATAGCTTAAATTTCACTTGAGAGGTCAA
Source organism: Herpailurus yagouaroundi (assembly GCF_014898765.1). Classification (NCBI taxonomy): domain Eukaryota; kingdom Metazoa; phylum Chordata; class Mammalia; order Carnivora; family Felidae; genus Herpailurus; species Herpailurus yagouaroundi. The sequence goes on from NW_024412413.1 coordinate 36,599,185, forward strand.
CACTAAATTAGCATTTCCACCGTTCCCAGCATTTAAGACAGGCAATGACAATGATCTGAAATTTGTGCAAACCACATTGTGTATTTTTTCTTTTTTCTGTGAAACTGAAGGTACCCAGTTGAATATGAGTAACCAGATAATCATGAGATCCCCTTCAGTCGATCTGATTCCTCTGAGACAGCAGGTTATCGAAAATTGAGCCGAGTGATGTAATACGTATCCCAGACAGTATTATGAGAACAGCAGAGATGATTTCAATGAGACTCATTATTTATTCATCACAAGGTCCAATTTGCGTGTCATTTTCACTGATGGTATACGGAGTTAACTGGTTGAAATTCAGTGCTGATAGAATATTTTATTCTGTATTGTAAAAAGGACCATTTTGAAAAATGTTTCTGTCTTCCTGTAAGGAGTGCAAAACAAAGAGGGATTTTGTACTTGTGGCCACTCACTGTAACATTTGAACACCGTTCAGCAATGCTGGAAGAACGGACACAGGAGAAAGCCCTGAAGGACTCCCTGTTTTTCTCATTAGGAGTATACAATAATATGCTAGATACTATAGAGTAAAAAGTAAAATAATCTAACTTCGAAAAATAACTGCCTTTTTTTTTTTTTTTTTTGATGCTAAAGAATGAGATGGCAGGAAACACACTCACTGAATGAGATAAACCTCCTGAATCTGTCTCATCATCAAAGGGATCCTCTCTCAGGTCTGTCCCCAAGTAAGGACACAGAAGAAAGCCTCCCAAGTGGCGAAATGGCGCTAGCCTGGACATTCCCAAGCTTCTCCCATGGACCAATCGAAGAACAAGCACATTTAAAAATTATGCATTGTCTCCCAACATTGCTGGGGCCACAACATATCTTAAAAGGTCCCTACATCATTATACATTCTACCTGTCTCAATCTACCTTTCCTCGTTCATTTTGCTGTTTCATTTCATGCCCTGTATCTGCCAAAACCACTGCCCAGTGGTCCCCCGGAACTTCCTAGGAGTTTCCCTCTGTGCAGTGCTCAGGCTCCACCTTCCACTCTCCCTCACCTCTCCAATTATAAATGTCTATATCTGAACCACCATTCGGGGCTCTGCTCAAATGTCTCTGCTCCTGAAAGTGCTTCCTGATCCCCTCCGCAGAAAGTACACCCCCCTTCCTCGAAGCTGTCCTGCACTCCCAGTGCCTCCCTTACAGCCTCCCCACTTTCCAGCTTGAATTTCAGTTCTACATTTGCATGTGCTATTCACAACTTTCTAGCCTATTCTAAAATGTCCTTAGGGGTAGAATTTTGTGCACTCATCTTTGAATCCCCACAACCCCTAATACAGCATCTTGCACAAAGGTGAATCTTTAAAAAAAAAAAAAAAAAAAGATAATCTGCAAATAGATCACCCTTCCAGGTATTAACACTCTAACACAAGCATTACATGAACTGGCAAGGGTGGTCAGCTTCCAAATTTCAATTACTCAACTTGCACTTAAACTGTAACCAGAATACAGAATCATCTTAAATCAGCTGAGCAATGAAGGCAACCCGCAGAAATAAAATACCTTATTAATATTAATCTTTGACTTTCCGAGTTGTAAAATATTTTTGAACCTCACCTTTATTTGTGGTATTATCTGGTTAGCACTGCTGGCATCTATTCAAAGTTTCAAAGTTCTATAGGTCATGAATATTAAATGCTACAACAAGTTTACTGGGAGGAAATCCAAATTCATTTGTAAGTACATGACAAATAGTCAGCCCTCCAGTTTCAATAATGCTAGGAAATACTGTGATCAGAATCGGAGTGTCTTGCTATATCTGGATTCTCACAAAGTCAAGTGTAAGGCAAATGAAGGGAAAGAAAATCGTAAGAAAGTGGGAACACTACTTGAAGCAGAATGGCACAGATGTGGACTGAAGAAAATCAGAAACAGCAAATACATATTTCATTCAGCGCAATCGATATGAGAGTCACATCTTGAGTAAAACCACAACCTAGTCTAGAAAGCAAAGGGACAAAGCTGTAAACGATAACATGTTGGGCCAATGCCACCCCCAGCAGCTAATCAAATAAAAAAGCACATGTGGATTCAATGTGCAAATACCTGTAGGCTATGCGCCTCTCTTTCCATGCTCTTCGTTACAGGGGGAGTCACACAAAATAGATGTACAGAAGCACCACATTTAAGATCCTCAGTGTTCCAATAGTGACAAACCCCAAACCTTCAACAGAACGTAAGCCCCTGCCCTCAGGAAACATTCTCAAGGTAAACCCTGTAAATAGTTTGAAAACAGATGATTATTTGTTACTTTGTGTCTGATCACTGCATCTTGATGTAGAACCAAGCTTACCTAACATCCAAGATAAACTTTTTCACCATAGGCAACCTCCACCATTCACATCCTGCTCAGCATTAAAATGAAAAAGTTATTTCTAGACAGAGATGCCTCCTTTTCCAAAAGCGGCACTGCCTCCCCATTTCCTCTCTCATAATGTAGTCTCATCATTTTATTTACATGAAATAGAGCTACAAAATTTAATTTTAAGAAAAGGAAGTTGTCCAGATAGGGTACATCTTGGAAGCAACTATAGCAAAGCGAAGATAGTCATCTTTACAGAAATTCTTAAAAGAGCAAACTAAAAGGGCTATTTTTCCAAATCAATTTGGGCTATTATTAGAATTGTTACACTGGTTTTCAGATTTCCTTTTTTTAATTTTTTTTTCCACCTGTAACTGAATAAGTGATTATGAGGCTAATAAAGGGAAAAAAGATGTTTCCACATTAAAACAGTTAACAGATGTTAAATAAGCACAGAAAATGGCCACTAGGCAAGCAATGACTGATGTTTGGTAAGTAAGAAAAATGTTGCTTTTGCTGATTTTATTACCCATGTACCTCCTGGGGTCATGGGAGACTTGTAAAAAATTTTGTGGGCAGATAAAAGTGAAACATTTATTTGCAAGGCTAGTTTAAGTGTGTTTCAAGGGCCACCTCCCCCACTTTTACTTTTTGACCACATAAAACTAAAGTAAGTGAAAGTCATCTAAGAAAGGCTAAAATAATCATTTGATGAGAAGTCAAGAAAACTTACTTTTCAACATATTTCTGACATGCATTTCTTCCAATTGTACCTTCTGGACCCCACTAACCAGGAATGAAATCCTCATTTGTATAAAGGGAAGAGGATTGGATTTCACTTTAACATTTAAGGCACATATTTTTTAAAGGCAAACTGAAACAAGTGTGAATTCAATAATTTACTGAGTACCTACTATGTGTCAGATGGTGCACCAGATGCCAAGGACAATGTGGGAAACACCATAAATAGAATGCTGAAGCTAAGAAGAGGATCATTTAAAAAAACTTAAGATGTTTATGAACACACATTTTGTTCAAACACACTTCTGAAGATTTTATATTTGGTGTCTTCTTACAAATCTTGCTAACTATTACAAACAAACACAAGGGGCGCCTGGGTGGCTCAGTCGGCGTCCAACTTCGGCTCAGAGCGTGGTCTCACAGTTCATGAGTTCCAGCCCCAGGTCGGACTCTGTGCTGACAGCTCAGAGCCTGGAGCCTGCTTCGGATTCTGTGTCTCCCTCTCTGCCCCTCCCCCGCTCCCACTCTGTCTCTGTCTCTCAAAAGATAAGTGAACATTAAAAACAAAAACAAAAAACAAATCTTAACTATTGACAACCGTATGATTATATTATTTCATGTCATATTCAACCACATTAGTTCATAAGTCATATTCTCTCAATAAGCACTTATTATATAAGTTAAATGTGTTTATGTTTTAGCACACTCAGGATAGTGCCTAGCACACATAGATTATGTATTTATTAAATGCTAAATAAAGTATCTACAATATGCCAGGTCGTTACTATTTTTCACATACTTCAAAAAAAGAAAACTTTCATATTTCCTTTGCAGAACGGCAAACGTCTTTTATACAATATAGATATGTGCATCATCTGCATGAGCCTTAGAAGCCAAAAACTGGCAGCCAAGAATTCTGGCCAAACTCAGTCATCCAAAGGATTTTGTTGGGCCCAAACAGGGTTTATCTGTTTTTAAACTAGTAATTGATTTTAAATAATAAGAAATGTCATAGAAAAATCCAGAAGTCTGTCTTCTCAGAAAAATCTCAAACTTGGGGTACCTGAGTAGTTCAGTCAGTTAAGTGTCCCACTCTTGGTTTCCACTCAGGTCATGATCTCACAGCCATGAGATCCAGCCCCGTGTCAAACTCCACACTGGGTGAGGAGCCTGCTTAAGATTCTCTCCCATTCCCTCTGCCCCTCCCCAGCTCACCTGCATGCACTCTCATTTTCTCCCTCCCTCCCTCCCTCCCTCCCTCTCTCTCTCTCTCTCTCTCTCTCTCTCTCTTGAAAAGCAAAGGAAAAAATCTCAAACTCTACCCATCCCAAACCTGTATTTTCTTATTATAATACTGGATGAAGAGGGGTCCTAGAGGTGGGCAGAATCTTGCTTCCACAAGTCCCTTCTGCCTGGCCCTGGTGCACATTTAAAAGACCCAAAATCTTTTAAAAGGTGCAGAACTGAAACCAACACTGTGAAGAAAGAAGTTGAGTGTGACCGTTATGAGAAAAACATTACTGATGAAACTATCAAAACAGAGAGCCTTGCCCCTCTGGTCCTAATAATTTCCAGCTTTAAGAGGTCCGCCATTTTGGGTTTTGAGTACTTGGCTGGTTCACTGGTTTGCATAACAGAGTTAAACATTTGTGCACTGGAGCTTTCTGTTTACATAAAAGTTATGTTTTAATAGGGCAGGGAAGTTTATTTCATCTGGCAAACCATGATGTGGAGTTAATTGGCAAGATATTTAAGATGATTTATTCTTTTAAGGTTGAAAAGGACCTTCTAAAGTCTTTTAATTCACTTCCTTCAGAGTCTCTTCTAACTCACCCCAGGCATAGAAATCTATATATTATAAAGACAGAATATGGAATTTTCTATAACTTCCATATGTAATCTATGCCAGTGTTTACAAGCCCCATAGTCATAAAATTCTAAATGAAAGTTTCTGCCTAAATATTCATGCTTCAGCCTTAGTTGATTCCTAAGTCATATGCTTTCAAAACCACTGTATGTTTAAAGACTAGTAGAAGTTCATCTTTTGGCCTTCTCTTCCTTAAAATAAAGAATTATAATTTCCACTGATATTTCTTCTTTCTCTTCAACTAGTATCATCAGGTGCCTTCCAAACATTGGGCACTCAGCTCACACTGAACACCCCACAATTACACTCTTTACAACATCTCTAAGACAGAACATGAACCGTCTCCATTTCCAGATAAAAAAACAGGTCATTGAACTAGCCTAAGGTTACTTAGCCAGTGTGAGTGAATATTTGATTCCATTTTATTTTCTTCTCTTCCAGGTAAGTCATCTGACTTTATTTACATTTGTTCATTCATCTTCACATCTTCACAATATAGTAAAATGATCGCTAAACACACGCAAATATGTATCCTAGTTCCAGTGATTCTACCACTTTCTAGGTGACCTTCACACCTCTGGTGTTCTATACCTTTGCTGGAAATAAAGGGACTGGCATAGAAGGTCTCTATGGTCCCTTGCAAATCTATACAATCTGTTACTGAAATGTTCTCATTAAGCCCATTGGCCCAAAATGTGAGAATGAAAGAAAAAGCAGAGTGGAGATAGCGACTCTCAGATTGTTTTGCTGCTTCAACTACTTCCCTTGCCCACAAGCAATGGCTGCCAGACAGTCTAGGCAACTTTCCATTTGGAAACTTCTCAGGACACCGAATCTTCAAAGTATTAAGTCCTTTCCCATGACATGGGGGGTGGGGAGAGGGGTGTTTCACACTCTCGGCTGCTAGGAGTTCCTTTGCTAGCGACATTTCTTATTTTCTTAAGCAGGATGCTCAGGGCAATTTAACTTCAGATAGGGGTGCCTGGTTGGCTCAGTCAGTTAAGAGTCCGACTCTTCACTTCGGCTCAGGTCATGATCTCCCAGTGGTACGTACCAAGGTTTGTAGTTCAAGCCCCGCATCCAGCTCTTGCTGACAGTGCAGAGCCTGCTTGGGATTCTCTCTTTCCCTCTCTCTCTCTGCCCTTCCCCAGTTTGCTACCTCTCTCGCTCAAAATAAATAAATAAACTTAATTTTTTTTTTTTTTAATTTAACTTCGGGGTCCCTGGAGGTGGCTCAGTCGATTAAGCATCTGACTTCGGCTCAGGTCATGATCTCACAGTTTCTGGGTTCAAGCCCTGTGTCGGGCTCTGTGCTGACAGTTCAGAGCCTCGAGCCTGCTTCGGATTCTGCATCCCTCTCACTCTCTGCTCCTCCCCCACTCATGCTCTGTCTCTTTCCAAAATAAACATTATTTTTTTTTAAATAAACTTAAGATAAAGAATAATTTCTTATTATAGGTATGCCCCAAATAATTGTAGGGGACACAATTATAATAAGGGTCTCTATCAGCAACTCTGTCCTTGAAAATATGCTTAGAAAACTGAAAATGTCTTAGAACTTTAAAAGGTCCTAAAATCAAGTCCTGAACTGGTATATCAAAATCATTTCGTATTCCAGGAGATGGTAAAATGGAAATTCTGTAAAATGTCCAACCACAATGTTTCACAGGCTATCGATGCAAAGTCCTCAAATAGTCTTCACAGGACAAAGACCATGATTTATATGTATTCTATCTGTCTTTCCAATAAAACAAGAAAGCTTGTTTTGTTGTTGATGTGATTTTAAAACAAAAGAAAAAAAGAATTCTCTCCCTAAATCTCCCAGAAAGAATAATTAAAATTGATTTGAAATTAAGAGTTTGACTTTCAAACTATTGTTTTTAGGCGTCAAACTCAACCTACCCAGAGTTTTCTTTTAAAGTTTCAGCATATAATCGAAATCACAAAAGAACTTCATTAAGCACTTGATACTTGAGTTCTAACTGAAAAGGTTATGCTTCCCCACAGAGCACAGAGAGCAGCAGTAACTACTCTGCCTCCTAAGTGAAGAAAAAAAAAGTCATTAAAAAATAAATAAATGTTTCTATTTCCCTTAATTTTTCCTTCACTTCAATTTCTTCCCAATTTGATTTTAAGTAACATCGAGAATTGACGGGGTGAGGGGGAAGAACTGCCAAAATGAGAAAAGCTGACTGCTTTCTCAAGGTAAGTATCCAAAATCACAGCTCCTCACTTAAGTGTCCAAAAGGAAGGGGGAACTGGCCTAGAACAGGACCAAGATTTGCCAGCACTGGCCAAGTGCATCTTTTATAACTAAAAGGCAAAGCAAGGGTAAGTTTAGTATGAATGAGATAATGGGGGGATGGGAAAGAGGCAGTTTCTCAAGATAGCTTTGTCTGTCCAATGCCTTCCCCTAACACACTAGCCAAAAACTGGTCCTCTTAGGTGGAAGAGATCTCAAAGTGCTTCTGTGACCTTTAAACCACAGTGCATTTGAAAGCACTGAGGGAATACAGAAGAGCAAATATTAAGCCCTGAGGCAAAGGCCTTAATTGGCCTCAGGGCAAAATTTATAATAACCTCTTTCTGTTTTGACTCTTCTATTCTTATTCAGTACAACAAGGAAAAGGTGAAGATGATTCATTGTTTAAGAATTTGAGTTCCCAGTGCACTGCAGAGAAGGGCTGTTTTCCAAAGTCAGATCAGGAAAAGTACTATTAACAAATGGCAGAGGATTTCCCCTCTACAGAGTTTAGCATCTGGCTCTATTATCAGCTCTGATACTTTTATAAATACACATTATAAGCAATTTACTGGATTACAGAGAATTGGGGCTGAAATAAAAAATGAATAAAAATAAATACTAAAGGTGCATAATCTTTACAAGGCAAAACTGTCCAGCTACCAGAACCCTTTGAAATCATGAAAATAAGAAACCCAAGACATAAAACAATCAAGGAATGAAACCCATGTTAGTAGGGAAAGGTCAAAAAGGACACTTCCACTTACTGAAGATCAAAACACAGCTTACTTTAAATTCTCTTTGAAGAGGGACAAATTTGCTTTTTAAATGGGGGAAAAGGACCAGGCAAGGAGGCTGCTCAGTAACCCAATGCTCCAGCGCCCACAATCACTTACTTTGTAAATGGTAGGTAAGATCTGTTTTATTTTCAGCCTGTGAAAGACAAAGACATCATAAACTGCCGACACAGCCAGCACGGTCACTCCTTGTTCCTTCCACAGCATGCTGCATCCTGCGCACAGTCCTGTCCCCAGGAACCAGCCCCAAGTCCTGGCCGAGGAGCCTCTTGTAGAACAGTGTTTGATGTAGCACAGCAAGGAGAGGAGGAAGAAGAGACTGGCCCCAACATCGGCCCGTCCCACGATTCCTGCCACGGCCTCCGTGTGGATGGGGTGGGAAGCAAACATCAAGCCAGCCATGAAGGTCCAGTATCCGTCCCCAAGGAGGATCTTGGAGAAGCTCGTGAAGACACCAGTGACTGCTGCATGCAGCAGGACATTGACGAGGTGATAGCTCCAGGGATTCAGCCCTCCGATGGCATGGTTCAGGCGAAAAGAAAGAGTGCAGAGTGGCCGGTAGGATTTGTGGCTGCCACTGTGGGTTAGAAGAGTCCCCCAAAAATCATTGTAGAAAATGTGTGTCCAGGGAGTTTCTGGGAGAAGGTCTTGATTAGTCTTGATAGCACGGCTAAAAAACAAAATGTTTACAGAAAGTCAAATATAAAATTTCGGAAAAGAAGAAAATACAGTTGACTCTTGTCCTACATGGGGGTCGGGGTGCCGACCCTCATGCAGTTGAAAATCCAAGCATAACTTCTGACTCCCCTAAAATTTAATAGTCTACTGTCGACCAGAAGTCTAACCAATAACATGAACAGTTGATGAACACGTATTCTGTATACGTATTATATAGTGCAGTCTTACAATAAGGTAAGCTAGAGAAAACATTATTAAAAAAAATCATAAGAGAAAGTGCATTTACAGTGCTGTATTTGTTGAAAAAAATCTATGTATAAGTGGACCCATGCAATTCAAACCTATGTTGTTCAAGTGTCAACTGTATATGACATTGCTAAGACACTGCCTTCTGGGAAGCTGTTCTCCTGTGTATGATGGGATTCCAGGTATGCAGGATTAATGCAAATGAGCCTTACAGAAGCCTTTACATATAGATTGAATTCAGATCCTCCCCTTAATGCTTACTGACACTACAATTAGGACTGTATCTCTCTTTCTCAAAAGTTTTCTTGTTTGTTCAAATGCAAATATGTTTTAACAATAAATGCAGTTTCTATAGGTGGTTTAAGACTTACTACGGCAGTTGTCAAACAGCGGCCTTAAAAAATCATGGAATGCATGGGCTAAAGATGCAGATGACAGGTGCAGGTTGATGTGAGGTCTGAGAATCTGCATCTTCTATAAAGCGCAGTGCAGGTGTTACTAGTGATCCTCGTGCAGGTGATCTTGGTGCAGAGATCTGCTGAGAGCAAGGACTAACTCCCTACTAGAAATGAAATATACCTTAGACAGAATATCTGTGCCCAGAGCACTGCTTCTCATGCACACACACAAATCACTGGGGGATCTTGCTAACAGGCAGGTCCTGAGTCAGTAGGTCTGGGGAGGAGCCGGAGATGCCAGTTTTAACAAGCTCCTGGGTGATGCTGATGCTACTGGTCCTTGGGCCACACTTTGAGTACCCAAGGGAGAGCTGGAGAGGCTAGGAAGAATGCCTCTTCCCTCATCCAAATGTCTCCCTTTTCTCCTTCATTCTAGAAAGCTTCAGCCTTTCTCCCTCTGAGTTTTCACAGGACTTGCAATCATCCATACCAAGTGCCTTGTATCCTGCTTCTGAGAACTAGCAGTTACAGGCCTGCATGCCTGGTATCTGCAAACAGACTTTAAGGAAGGATAACCTAGTAATTCACTGAGGACTTGCTATCCACCAAGCATTGTAACAGTCTCCTTGGCTGTATCTTGTTTAATCCTTACAGTAAATGATAAGGTACATATTATCTACATCTCTCAAGTGAACAAATTATGGTTAAGAATGATCAATCGATAATAGTAGCAAAGTCACACAGCTGGAATCAGCAGGGTAGAGTTTCATGGCTCACGCTCTTTCCACTCTGTTGCAGTTCCCAAAATGTGATGATCTACCTACCACTGCAAGTATTTTAGAAGATACACAGGCAAACCTGGTAAAAATTTGAATGGATATATTTATTTTAATGTGTATTTGAAAGGAAATTTAATTATCAAATCGAAGCTGGATTTCACAGATGTTTGCTCACAATGAAGCTGTTAAAAATTAAAAACTCAACGTAAAGACAAATATTAAGGAACCCACAGTACTGGTATATGCAGACAAGGTACAAATGTTGGCCTGTAAATGGCTCAGTTTGAAGGATCCCTGCTCTATGCCATTATATCTTCCAGAGATCAAGGTGGCATCTTGAATGTCTGTACCCCTAGTCCATCTCCATACTTACAGAACACAATAGAGGCACGTGAGTTAGAAGGACAGAGAGAGGTCAAGACATTATTAGAGGCCTCCATTATTAGAAGCCTCTTGCCTGGTGTGATGTCAGGGCTTTTGAAGGCTGTGGGCATTTGTACAGCTGAAGAATATGTGATAGAAAGCCACCTGATGACTTTAACCTCCAGCCCCCATCGGTTCAGCTTTTCACTGTGAGGCAGGCATGATCAAAGGAATCTCCACATGAATATTACCAAAACGAGGTTGGAAAAGCCCTGGACTGAGGGGAAACATGCTCCGTAATTTACCTGAGCACCTTCAAAAACAGGAAAACGCAACAGATCCAAACAGATTAAGAAACCCATCCAAGGTGACACAGCCAGAGGAAATAACAGTTAGTACTCCAGTTGGGGTCAAATGATGGGGCAATGCTCATTTTCAACTGCTTCTTTAACTCGCTTCCCAATTAGCCTCTCTGAGCTTTAGTTTCTGTAACAATAATAGTTTCACCTTGAAAACAGCTAACAAACACTCGCAACTGTGCATTTATCTTCTATATGGAGAAGCAAAGAATACTGCTTTGCCAGTAAGAGTGTTCTGGAGACCTAGCGCCAATGACATCTGGGCTCTGTGAGCTGTTGTTGCTACTATTCTATAAAGACTGGGGTACGGTGTTCAAAAACTCCCTTATTAAAGTCAGCCTGACTCATAGTCTCTGAAATTAGATGCAAGTGGGGGTTAGAATTAAAACCTATCAACAGTAGTCATGATTATCTTGTTTGAGCCAAACACCATGCTAGTCCTTCTACATATATTATTTATTCATGAGAACTCGTTGGACTTTTCTAGATGCTCAATAAAAGGCTGGAGGTCTATTAAAATCATGTCTTAAAAAATATTCAGTGTGGCACAGATTGTTGTTCTCCAATGTCTGTTCTCCCCTTTTCCCGTACTCATAGATCTTTTAGTTTTTAGCTGGGTAGATAGTCATCTGAAAAAATTATTTCATTTCCTATCTTCCCTTGCTGTTAAATACGATCATGTGACTATTTTTTGGCCAGTGCAACATAAGCAGAATGCTACACGCTACTTCTGGAAAGTGTCCTTAAAAGCAAAAAGCTTAGCATTATACCCTCCCTCCCCCACTCCTTGCTCTTGCTGAAGCACAGATGTAATAGCTAGACTTCCAGCAGCCATCTTGGGCCATAGGGAATCCTTAGGAATAGAAGTCATGCTCCACAGAGCACAGCAATAAGACTGAAGAAAACTGAGTCCCTATTATGGTAGACCATACCAGCTTTAAGCTAACTACCTCACCATTTTGTGAGTATGAGAAATAAATCGCTATCTTGTTTAAGCTGTGATATCTTGGGTGTTAGGTAGTAGCAGCTGAACCTTGCCATCAGTGAAATCCTTTGTTAACAGAAGACCTACTATATCACAGGGGTTTGATTTTCCATATTTATTTTTATTTTTACAAGTCTCCGTGTATTGACTGTGTATTAAACGAATTTCCATATAAATTGGCTTTTAAAATATTAGAAACAGATGTTACTCTGGATCCATTAAATTAAAACACCCTGCTATGACATTCATCAAGAGTCTAACCCAGAAGTAACTGCTTAAGACTTGATGGGTTATAATTAAAATTTAAAAGAAATATGAAAAACTGCCAAATTGCCAAACAGCGTTGTCACAGCCGATTTCAAACAATTCAGAATGAAAAGCCAACTGGCCTCTACTAAACATTAACCTAGATATTGATGTGAATTTATGTAATATCAATGCAGAAACACTCTTGCCATTGAAGTCAGGGCAGTAGAAAGCTCAATGGCAAAGCATTCTGGGAGAAGGCTTTGCTAATGCAGTGAGGAAAGCTGGAAAGCACATTTTGTTCAGGACCATACTTCACCCTTTCACGGCGGATCCATATAGGATAGAGAATCAGGTTCTTCAAACCAGGTTTTCTACATGCTATTAGTTCAGCTCCATAACCAACTCAACAAAGACTTTCTCAGGGGGCGGGGGGCGGGGGGTGGGTGGGGGAAGCATGTATTCTTTAAAAAAGCTATACAAAGTTGCCAGAATTTCTTATATTTATAGCAATAAATCTAGTCATCTGTGGAAGCCGACAAGATATACTGTATATCTAACTCTCACAAAACAAGGGTTTCAAGACAAAAAACAAAATTCACAAATCTCATAGTTTTGCCACAAGAGGAAACTTTGCTGAGACACAGGCCTAAATTTACACCGTAGAAAAAAATTTAGGGGACAGTTTTAATGGAACAAAATTGAAAGGCAAAGGAACACTTTACCCATGTGCAAAACATGTTATACTAAGGGAGACTTTAATATGATAAAATTCTCTGATGGGTATTATCTGCTTAGGCAGGTTTTTAGTTAGCCAATGAATATTATGGCAAAAGACATGAAATAAGACTAAATTGTCCCGGGCTTTAGTATATAAGTCATGTCACACATGCAAGTCAGTGATAAGGGATGTATTACGCATCCCTCACATCATATTAAGAAAAATATGAACCAAAAGGGCTTTAATAGAATCTAAATAATCTGCCAGCAAAATGAGAAGTAAAGGTAATCATTCAACACGAAGCATAATAGATTTTCATCCATTTGCATTTTCTTACAAGAGTCCAAAATGGAAATGGCAAAACTACTTCTGCTCTTTCTCAGCTAATGAAAAACCTTAACTCAAAACAAAATTTCAGACTGATACAATTTCTTAGGTTACTGCTATGAATTGGTGTTGAAAATTCAGAAAGACACTAAGGAATTAGGAAATTTTCCACTCCGGGAAAGGTGAAGAACATCGGAGCAGCAGATGTGAAAAAGAAACAGTTGCAGGCAGAATTCTCCAGAGAACACATGACTGAGAGACTGTCTGTTGAAGCAAAAACATCCAGTCCCTCAAGTCTTCAAAGAGGTCTTAACCTGTTCCAGTTTTGTTCATTTGTGGCTCTTTGTTTTTGCTGCCTTATGATTTTTCCTTTAGGAAATGTTGACAAAGGCCAACACTATTGTAAAACTGATGAATGGTGTGACACTGCCATCCTAACTGTCCTTGTGTGTGTTTCTCTCACTGCTATTTTTTCTGTCCGTTGACCTTTTCTGTCACAAACACCCACATAAATGACCATGAGTCCATCAGAGCAGAAATGATGCTTCCATTCTTCAAATATCAAACGGCAGCCTCTTCCAAAAGTGTTTTCAATTGTTCTACTAAAAGGTGAGTAGAGGACAAACTTTTAATTAAAAAAGAAAAGAAAATTCAAATGATGGGTTGAAATTGGCTCTAGAAGAGAGAGAAGAAAAAGAATGACCTTTGTTAACCTGCCCTACTTCAGTGCTACCCAAGGATGCCTGTCCATGCCCTGGAAGGACAGTGAACTGCAGAAGTTAAAAAAATTGACTCCAGAGCCAATGAAACTAGAGTCCAGGGTGCCTCAGTTTTCTCATCTGTAAAATAAGGATAATAAATATACATGTCTTACAGGGTCATTGTGAGGAGTAAATCAGTAAGCAGAAAGTACATTGTTACATGTAATATAATGTGTATATATAACATCATATATGTTATATGTTAGCTGCTATCATTATTAGTATTAGTATTACCATCAACACCAAGCAAGTGCTGCTAGCCTTCATTATGTTTATAGCCTTCAAAATCTCCGGATCATGGTCATGAGTATCTATCTCACTTAAAATTCCTTTAAGCTTTAATGATACTCCCAAGATAATACACATCTATGAAGTCTTACCTTTGGTCTTTAACACATTAGTCTCCTGAGTTTCCTCCTCCCTTTTAGGCTACCTCTAACTCTCCTTGACTAGCATCTCCTTCGCATTTTTCTCCCAAATATGGATGTTTCTTTCCTGGTTCTGTTCCCTGACCTTTCTCTCTACACTTTCCACCTCTATGGTCAATCATCTGCAACATCTCCAACTCAAGAGTTGCCTTCTCCCGCTGTGTCTCCAGTCTGGGTGCTGTTCATGAGCCACCACTTCCAACTGCCCACTTGATCTCCACACCTGAATGGAAGGAAGAGTGATGACATCCTGGTTCCTTTACTACCACCGCGAGTACTACCTTTGGCCAGTTAGTCTCTCAAAAGCTCAGTGTCCTTACCTATGGTTGTCAGATAATAGCACTTCCCACAAACTGTTATGTTGAAGATCAAACGAAGCAATGTTAACTTTAAATGTTTGAAAATTACAGAGCCTGTGTAATGGATACTTGCTGTGGTTTGGGGCCCCTTCTAGTTAACAGTGTCCTATTTTGCTTTTCTTTTGAGAATAACCCACATTGACTTTTAGTCCATATGGATAGGGTGAGGCTGCCCTTACCTCCTGATGAAAGGTCATCGATGATTTGGCCAACTAATGTACTATAGTCCCCCATCCTCATTCCTGGCCACAACAACTGATTTAGCAGCCAGCCAGTTCAATCAGAGTCAAATACAACCCCAAGAGTCTACTGTGAAAGAACATCTTCTTTTGAGAATGAGATGAAATACTGGGCTGCTAGAGAATTCCCTGAAAACAGAGTCTGCCTAGGAATGAAGCCAACACCAAAGAACCCAGATCTAGGAGACAAAGAGACCATTCCTACTGCAGCTGGATCCCATCATGCCTGAAGCTAATAACACTGTTAAATAAACCAGTAAATGCTCCTTATTCATGAGTCACTTTGAATGGTCATTTGGACATCTACAACCAAGAGGGTGCTAAACAAAACAGGATGTTAGACTCACCGATATTGTTAGTTGCCCTTTTAGCATCTTAACTTGGTGAGACCAAATCCCAGTACTTTTCCCCACCATCTACCTCCTTTTTCATACAAGTCCCTCATTAAGTACCATCATTCCTCCAACACTGTTATCAAGGTTGTGCGTGAGGGCTCCTTCTCTCTTTGCTCCTACATCCATTTTTAAATTGGTTAAGAATATTTTAACACTGTTCAGAACCTCAGAGAAAATCCAACATGCAAGTCTCCGTTGAATCTACCTTTAACTTCTCTGTTCTAGTCTCATTCAGGCTTTCATTACGTCCTGCCTGTACAGCTTAACATGCTTACTAAAACTGCCCGTTCATTTTTCTCTCCTTCATTAGGCTGTTAAGTCCCCTCATGGAAGGAATCAGGCCCTATGTTTTCTCCCAGTGCCCAACGCATATTAGGCTCATAATAAATATTTGTTAAACTGAACTAAATAGTTATCCCTGACTGCTTTCTTTCCCGCTCTGATCCACTATACACATGCTATGGAGAGAGAAAAACTTCCTGATATATAAGTCTAACACCACTACTCTACTCCATAAAAATCCCTCATCATGCCCTATTTCTTACCATAATAAACATCCTTCACAGCCCAGCATTCATAGCCATCCCCATTATGCCTTCTAGGCCAATCTCCCATTACTTCTCCATACGCATTTCAATGTCATCCTAACTTCCCAGCCTCTAGGCCTTTGCTCAAGTCATTCCTTTCCTTCCTCTGCCAGGGCTGCTGTTCAGTTACCTACGTCCAAGTATGCTACAATCCCCCATGCTCATTTGTGGTGCCACAGTCTCCCCCAACATCGTTCACAGCTATTGTTGCAAATATGCTTAATTTTGACATTGAGTACTAACACATTCCCATTAACAACTCTGACTTCTTAATACAATTAACAGGGTTCCTAAATGGGATGATATGTGGAAGATATTTCAGAAGGAGCAGGAGGAAATCAACGTGTTGAAAATGGGGCACAAGGAATTCTGATATTCCCTTTTCCATCCCCAACTGAAAATCACTGCCCCCCCAAAAAAGGAATTTTGTCATAAGAAAATTATTTACTAAAGAGAGAGAGAGAGAGAGAATTATTTGCTCACCCATATATATATTCATTTATTCAGTGATAGACTAGACACTTACATAAAGGGCACTGCAGATAGAATGGTGAGCAAAATAGATCCATCAACTTTGAGAAACAGCCTAATAGAAGAGGCAAGTAAGTGTACAGACAATTTCACTGTACTACGAAAAACACTACTTTACCATGAAATCCCTACCGCTATAGGAGAACAAAACAGACTCCCAACAGTGTTAGAAGATCCAAAAGCTTCCTAGAGAAAAGCATGGAAGGAGTTACATGAAGGAGTAAGGGAGCTGCAAAGACATTGCCAGGCTGATGGTCAATATTCTCACAGACCATGAGTCGGGTCAGAAAGCGGTGAGCTTGGGAGCTGAAAAAAGACAATAGGTTAGTTTGCTAGGGCGAAGTCTGAGGAATAGAGCAACAGGAAGCACTGGCATTACTCTGCCTTGTACTAATGTCCTTCATGAATGGAGGGGAATTGAGCTGGATATCAATCTCCCAAAGGTCTTCAGGTTTGATTTGGCTGTTGTCTTGTCAGAACCTCCCAATGCACTGTTATTCCCCCAATGCACTGTCAACTTTTAAGAAGTAGAAAGGCATCTAATTTATCCTTTGGAACCTAGCACATAGTAGGCATTCGATATATTTCTGATGAAGTCTAACTAGAAATGACTGGTACCAATAAACTGCACTCACCTTCTGAAAAAGTGCTTTTAAAAATTCTTCATTGTTTCAAGTATATAGGAAATTATCAATTTCATCTAAAAGTAGTTCACTCACTCTGGGCACTAACCTCTGCTCATTCAATGATAATTAACTGTGAAAAACCATCAGGTTAATTGGCTTACCCAAATGTCTTTGGCATTCATTTGCCACTTAACCTATAATCCCTTCATTAGAGTCCTTTAGGGATAAGCCATTATATTTAGAAAGCTCCAGTTAATATGCAAATACTTGGCTAACAGGATGGGGGAATGAGAAATACTATAACATCTGCAGTCCATCTTAGTTTGGGGATAAGCAATGTATTTCAGATTCCTTGAGAAATTTA
This sequence comes from Herpailurus yagouaroundi, assembly GCF_014898765.1. NCBI lineage: Eukaryota > Metazoa > Chordata > Mammalia > Carnivora > Felidae > Herpailurus > Herpailurus yagouaroundi. The sequence continues at coordinate 36,616,576 of NW_024412413.1, forward strand.
AGGTAGGCAAGTAAATTTCAGTGTTGGTTGCTGGACTGGTAAAAGCATACTTAGGTCTCTAGGTCCCAGCAGAAATAGAAGGCACTAAGCTCTAGAATGAATTTATCATTTCACATGTAACACACTACTAAAGTGGCTTGTTTCTATCTTGGTGTCCACCCCATCCCCCCGCCGCTGCCCCACTAAGATTGTAAACCCTTCAGTGGAAGAGATGGTGACGTGCTAAACAACTGGCACTTCAATTTTTTTCTTTTCTTTTTTTTTTTTTAATTGCCACCCTGTAGACATTGAATGAAAAGAGGCTGCTGGAATAATAAACGGCTGTTGTCAGACATCCAGGGGACAGGGCCACCAGTAATTGCTTGCTTTGTGCAAAGGAAGTCTAAGAATGCTCAGCCTTGTTACTAAAGGAACATTCTTCATGGACCCCTCTTCCATCGCTTTAGGAGTTTTTCCTATGAGCAATAAAGGAGTTTTACGAACTTCATCTAACACAGCAACGCTCCCCAGCCCTTCCCACCATGGTCTCCGCAGCAAAAAAAAAAAAAAAGAAAAGAAAAAGAAAAGAAAAAAGAAAAGAAAAGAGAAGAGAAGAAAAGAAGAGGAAAGAAAAGAGAAGAAAAGAAAAGAAAAGAAAAAGAAGTTTCTAATTAAAAGCAGTCCTGGCTGCAGGTAACCTAAGCCCAGAGCTGCTAGAGATTCAGTCTCCTAGAGCGTCCTCAGATGAGGCAGCTTCTTTCTCACCCAAGTCTAGAGTTTGCCCAGACACCTGCCTTCTCTTACTGGGAGAAAATGCAGAGAAGGAACCTTGGTTAAATATTTTCCAAGTATCTATAGTTCCTCAAATAAATCAATGCTGTCATTTTCAGAATTTCTATAGGAAATAGCCAAGAAAAAACTTTGCCCCTGAAAGCTAATTAATAATTCATTGAAAGGAAAAATGCTCATTTCTTTTTCAAAAAATGTTTGTTTTGAGAGTGGGAGATAGAGAGACAGACAGAGAGACAGAGGATGCAAGCATGATCAGGGGAGCGGCAGAGAGAGGGACAGAGAGAATCCCAAGCAGGTTCTGCCTTCAGCGTGGAGCTGGACCCAGGGCCTGACCTCACAACGGTGAGAGCATGACCTGAGCAGATATCAAGAGGTGGACACTTAATCAACTGAGCCACCTAGACACCCCAGAAACATGTTCATTTCAAAATTAAATAGTCAGATGCCTAAAGATGTTTTTTAAAGTATTTATATGAAAAGCACTTTGCGAGATTAGAGCCAAAACTAACAGCCTGAAATTACCAGGAACACCACACTCCAAGCGTTTAATTTCACTGATTAAAAGAATCCTCTACTTTAATATTAGCTTAACACCTTAAAGTAGTTTCAGTGCCTTGCAATTTGCATGACGAAAATATTAATATTTTTCTATACAATGATTTGTTCACTGTGTCCATATCATGCCATCCTGACATAATAAAATATTATAGTCACAACTCCCCTCCTTCACACTGTACTAAATTGAATCAGAGCCTCAACTTAAAAGCTTAATGAAAATATCCTTATTTCTATTTTTCCAGACTTGAAATTAGTACCAGAAGGGGTACTATGAAGCTGTTTTGTTCCAAAAAGTTAATTCAAGTATATGAACCACTTTAGTATACTACATTATATCATTTATGAATTTTGGTTTCATATGTTTTCATAAATCCTTAGGTCTATAAAAAGATGATTAATTTTTTTTTCCTTTTTAATATATCATACTGCTTCCTTACAATGGGGTCTTGAGCATCAGTGATGTTTTAAAGGATGGCTGGTTCCTTATAATTTTTTTATTTACAAAAAATTACAAATGTTTCACTATTTCTTAAGAGAAGAAATGTCAGATTATAACTTTTTTAATGAAGTTCAAAGCATCGGAAAATGAATGGTCTCTATTGGGTCCCAGATTCCAAAAACAAATACAAGTATAACCATGAAGATGTCAAGAACATCTTTTTTTGTGCATGGCCTTATTCTCTGTGCTTTTACAGAATAAAAGAAGATGTAATCTTTGTGTTTAAGGATTAGATTATCCAAATGCACTCTAAATAGGAATGGCAAGCTGAGAATACACCTCTTCAGTTTAAACACGTGCCTTTGTATGTAAAAATTACAAATTTCAGAACACATACTAAAGGGCATGGTAGTTCTCCCAACTACTCAAGTATTACCTTGGGTAAAAAAAATCACATCCTTAAGGAGAAGCTATAACCTTCATTTAGGTAAACAGGAAAAGTGAAAAGTTCACTGCCTGTGAACCCACCAAGAGCTCTCAGCCTGAGTACTGACAGGCCATGGAAGTTGTTGGGGGGGGGGGGCGCGGGGGGGCGGAGTTTAAACCAAGAAACTAATAGACTCTAGGAAAACGGGCACTGGGGGAGGAAAGACATTTCGTGCTGCAATGTCCAGATGCTTGGCCTATCTGTTATCCTAACCCCTGTCTTCTCTGAATTAAGTCTTAACCACGTCACCTTCCTTTATCCATGCTTCTCCTGTAGCCAAAGACAATAGCCAAAAAAAAAAACTTCTTTTAGCAAAATGTTTGCAATGATCCTTTGTCTTTCCTACCTAAAAATTTCCACATGTTGCCACTGTATCCTTCACAGGTGTTCATGGAATAATACCACCTTGCATTTGTATCATGCTTTTACACTTCACAAAATGTGCTCAGGTTCATGATGATCTTGAATCCTTGTCACCACCCTGGAAGTAAATGGATGTGGGCAGATATGGACGTGAGAAGTTAAGAGTCTTGCCTGGGGCAATGGCATAAGTAAAGATCAGAGCCGCCCACAAGGGAATCCAAATCTCAATTCCTCATCCACTGCTCTCCCTGCCTTATGGGGTAAATTGTACTCCCCGCCCCCCCACACCAAAAAATTCGTACGTTGAATCCCTAGCCTCAGTACCTCAGAATGTGAGTATGTTTGGAGATAAAGCCTTTAAAAGGGTAATTAAGTTAAAATGAGCCCATTATGGTGGGTCCTAATGCAATCTAACTGGTGCCCTTATCAGAAAAGAACATTTAAAAAGACATTAGAAATGCACATGGGGGTTGGGGGAGACCATATGAGACCACAGCAAAAAGGTGGCCATCTGCAAGCCAAGAAAAAGCGTCAAGAGAAACCAAACCTGCCTACACCTTGATCTCAGACTTTTCCCTCCTGGAACCAAGAGAAAATAAGTTTCCGTTGTTTAAGTCATCTTGTCTGTGGGATTTTGTTCCAGCAGCCCTTACAGAAGAAAACAACCAACTATATCATAGAGACCATCGTATATAATTACATACACTATTCTGTTTATCCTGCAGAGTTTCAGAGAAACTAGATTCCACACAAAAGTCTTATTTCTCCAACACTATGCCTGGTGCTGTGTTTTTGATGACAGGGGTTGAACTGCTTTGTGAGTATAAATAGGACTTTAAGAGGTATCTCATTCTTAGTTCTGCCAGGATTTATCTATGCTCTCTACCGCGGGGGGGGGGCATTTCCTGATCATGCCAATGGGGAATTAACATTAACTAAACACACATAATAAAATACTACCGCCATTTCATATTTATCCTGAGATTGACAAAGCTTACAAAGCACACATACGCTAACCCATCTTACCCTCACAATACTGCCAGAAAGGAGGAAACTGAAGCTGGACGGGTTAAGTTAGTTAAAGAACACACACTTAATACCAGGCAGAGAAAGACCTTGAACACTGTTCTCCAAACTATTCCATTTAACCTTCAAAGCAGCTCTGTTCCTCCACATGTACAATAAATCTCCAACGAGAAGTGTTTCTAAGACGATTTGAAAGTAAAATCCTAGTCTATTATTGCATTTTGTCTGGAATCCATATATCTGCCCTCAAGACTCAATAAAGCTATAAAAAATGCTTTTGTACCATATTCTTTTAATTTCTGCATTTCAAAAAGAAAGTCTTCTTTTAACACTAAGGAGTCTTGGAAAACGTGAGTCAAAGGAAGGTGTTAGTTGTCTTCCAGTGACGGGTGAAAAAGGCAGCTTTATGAAAGCCAAAAACTAACCTATAATTTCATATTACAAAATATAATAGAAAACATATTCTGGCAGAGATTTTGCAGCCTGCACCCCTTTTTCAGCTATAAAATAGTTACGCACACACATACATCTGAGAAAGATCAGACTTTGAACATATTGCAGCAACATACACACACAACATGGGAAGTTTCACCAAGGTTGCCTGTGATGACAGGATACACAGACATCCTTACAATAAAATCAGCCTCACAGCTAAATCGGAGAGTCTTTTTGGACACAAGAATATATGATCCCTGATGAAAAACAGATAGGCAAGGAGGAAAACACTCTAATTTAAAACTAACACAGATGAGCCTACACAAAGTACCCAAACATTTGGTCCACAAACCTCTAGCAACTCTCTAATTTGTCATGGAAGGCACGAGATATTTCATCCAAGAATGAGGAGAGAAGGAGATATTAGCTCCACCATTAAAATTTATGGACATTCAATATACAGTGCTCTCTAACATAGATGCCATTCATCGACCAAACTTTAATAATCAAGAAATAAATTAAGGAAGTTTTCTGGAAGCCCTGACACTTTTTTGCTCTGTAGCTCTTTAAATAAATTACATGGTAGGCACTTAAAATACACTTGCTGCATGTTAAATGAAAGATATCAGATCTTTCAGGTCTCGTGTTATGAACATGTGTTATGAAGCACCAGCATGTCTCTTTAAGAATCTTAAGTACGGTATATTTTATCCTTTTGCCAATGCCCAAATTGTCAGATGTGAAAGAGCTGGATATTAGGAACATCTTCTTTAGCACTCCATTATCTATGACTGCTAACTCAGCTAGCCTCCATTAAGTCCGAAACCCCAAAACCAGACCACAGGATCATTTTTATTCCACTGTGACCATCACTGCCTTCACTAAACATAATTTCTGACACACTGGCTGCTTCCAATAAAACAATTTTTTTTCAACATGCAAGTAACCAAGCTAATAAATGCACAAGGCGGAAATGAACAAGCAGACCGAGGTATAAAAATGGAAGATGGGGGTTGCCTGGGTGGCTCAGTCAATTGAGCATCTGACTCTTGATTTCAGTTCAGGTCATGATCCCAAGGTCATGGGATCAAGCCCCGCGAGTGCTCTCTCTCTCTCTCGCTCTGCCTCTGCCCCTCTTCCCTACTCACACACTCTCTCTCAAAAAAAAAAAAAAAAAAAATTAAACAGTAAATAAAGACATGAACTATTAAAAAAAAGAATGGAAGACAGTATTCAATCAAAGGAATCTAAGCACAAGGGATCTAATTTTTCACTTCAAACTATAAAACTTTTTTAAAAATCTGCATTCATCTTTTATCTGAGGCAACTCATAAAATCCATGTTATGTGTTGAACACACACACACACACACACACACGCCACAGTTAGCCTAATCTTGATTCAAATTCTTCTGCTTAAACTTAATGGCTGAGTGATTCAGTTTTCTCATCTATAACCTACTGATTCTGGTAAAGATAAAAGAAAATAAAAATTAAGATAAGGAGGTTAATTCCTGACATATAGTAGGTGCTCAACAAAGGACTGTTACTATAATAAATCACCTCTCTTGCCTTTCTGGACTTCATAAAAGAGCACTTCGTTTTCCTAAGATGTTGGTCAGTATCTAGCACTCAGTTACTGGTGCTGTTTATCTTTTCTCTTAGCATATTCTCCAGGCCTTTCTTCCTTTCCCCTCTACCGCCCCAATATGAAATTTTGCCTGTATGAATGATAAGTTAAGCCCATTAGCCCATCTAAAAACACAAGAAAGATCTTCGTAGCAGTCTAATTCATCAGGGAGGATGGATAACAGCAAAGTTAAGTGACAGGATCAACAAGCGTAACAGAAAGAAGAAACAGTCACAGGGCTTATGTCATAGTGCACAGCCTAATTAGAATATTCTGGGAAGGAGCCTCACTGGAAGAATAACAGTTGCATACCACCGAAGAAGCTGGGCTTGGTATTTCTTTTGGACTGAAGATCACCAATTCTAACAAAACAATTGTAATGTGATCTGCAAACTATTCTTTTGTAAGCTACCCCTATTTTTTCTTGCACAAAGTAGGAAAAGAATTACTGCCACCATTTCCAATCACACACAAACTCCTTGCTTTCCAAGACAGCAACTTCTAAATTTTTTTTTCAACGTTTATTTATTTTTGGGGGACAGAGAGAAACAGAGCATGAACGGAGGAGGGGCAGAGAGAGAGGGAGACACAGAATCCGAAACAGGCTCCAGGCTCTGAGCCATCAGCCCAGAGCCCGACGCGGGGCTCGAACTCACGGACCGCGAGATCGTGACCTGGCTGAAGTCGGACGCTTAACCGACTGCGCCACCCAGGCGCCCCAAGACAGCAACTTCTAAAAAGCGGGACAATATGTATTAAACTTCTTGTATCTTTGCCGATAAGAAAAAAGTGAACGTAATACTTGAAAATGTTCTCTTTATAGGTCTTCATATAAGCCAATCCTATGCGGGTGGGCAGCGAACAGGCTATAATTTATGACAGCCTGGAATACAATCTTGAGGAGTTGATACTCTATAATCTAGAAGATCAGAAATGTGATCACCTCATGAAAAAGAGCAAGGGCACTCTCTATCATGGTCACTCCACTCAGAGTAGATGGATTTTCACACTGAAAAATGAACATTAAAAGTTGCCTTGGTGAGGATAACAGAATAGGCATCCCAAATGCTCTATTGGTCCTGTCTTCTAATGGTTTCTTTTTTGAGGGCATCCTGGAGAGAAGTTCAATCTTTCTAATGGGAATATAACTGTACTGCAACTCTCCAAGGGCATTTAGCACTTTAAAAAGGAACTCCAAGCTCTGCTGTCTTTAAAAGGCAGTGGGTCATTGGGAAAAGTCATTTCTCAAAGCTCCAGCGAACCGGCACTCTGCTTTTAGCCAGCCACAGAGATAAAGTGTGAAGTCTCAGTAACAGAACTGCCTTTCTTTAATTTTTAATGCTTGTCCATTTCAGTGCTCCCAAGAGGAATCAAAGACTTACTCATGGAATCTTAAATGGGTTGGACTTTGTGTATTCATATGTTTTGATAAAGTAGGTAGGAAAACAACCCATCAACTATTCATTTTAGATGAACATTTGATAAAGGTTAGAAGAAATACAACATAAAAGCATCTTCCTATCCATCCCAAAAGGAAAAAAAAAATAGTAATAATCTCATCATTGTCACCCATCAGAATTTAAGTGCAAATAAGCCTCCTAGAGGGGAAGGCACGTGTTTTTTATTTCCCATTCTGAAAGCACACACAGGTACAAGCATGTTCAAATGGCAGTGAATTCATCTGGAATGTGAAAGACCATGGGGTTCACACATATAAAGATCAACAGTTGTTTTAGAAATTAACTACACCACATCTTAAACTTCTACATAAGTTCTAAACTGATCCAGGTGTTATCATCAGGGTAGAAACAGATGCAGTGTTAGCACATTAAACTGTGAATCCAGCTCGAACACTGCTTAATGGGCTCCACATGCTGAAAATGATCATCATGGTAGGAAGTGCACTCAACCAAAAGCTTAACTTTCAAACAAGAGTTTCATTATCTACACTATGCTCACAAACAACTACTCTGGGACTAACACTGTTTGCACACTGATTATGGTGCATTAGTTATTTTGAGGGAGGGAAAGGATAGCAGGAGAGTAACACAACAAAGAACAACAAAGCTACAGTTGTCACGAGGTGATGACATCACGACACCAATGCTGTCACCACCATAAAGTCAGCACTGGTTGCACCAGCCTATTTTATCTCGTGATTCCATCTGGATTCCGAGAGTGGTGAAAGGAAGTGAGAAGAACGATGGGGAAGTTTATATAATAACCATGATTACTTAATGTATGTACAGAACTTTCTAGTTTTCAAAATATTTTTATAGGCACCATGCAATGTCACAAATGCTTTTCCTATCTTTTCAGTGAAGACAATAAAGACTGTCATCCAGATCATACAGTGAGTAAGAAGAAAACTTAGAAAAAAACAGATCTTTGGACTGGTGTTCCAATGCTAATTCTACACCACACTGCTCCCAGCCCTGTTATCTCTGTACTGCAGAGGCCCTTTGCCCCCTCCCACTTATAATTTGGGAGGGGGTTGACTTGGGTTATTCCAGAATAAGAATAAAAGAGCATAACTGTTTTGGTCAATTCCCTCTGGCCACACCATTTCGTTTGCAACTAACAGCACTGACTAAATAGTCTAAATGATGCTAAATTAGTACAACATACTGGAAAGCTGTCTGGAGCGGAAGGGACTTCACCAAGGAGTGTTCTGCATTTATTGAGTTTTCTATTGACCAAAAGCCTTACAGTCTCTAAACAACAATGTCAAAAACAGACAATTAGAATAATGCCAATTTTTTTACAGTTGTTCCACTTCCAGAATTCAACTCGATTAAAACTGAATTTTCTTTACTGAGAAGTCACCATTGTTATTTCTTCAGTCATTTAATTTTTAAACCCAGCCTTATTTCCTGAGCTTCAGTTTTACTACATATTTTGCATCAAGCAGACCTCAGTAGATGGTTAATCCAGAGGCAAGTCAAGTTCCACTATAACTCACATTAAGAATAAAGCCATGGGGCGGCTAGGTGGCTCAGTCAGTTGAGCATCCAACTCTTAATTTCAGCTCAGGTCCTGATCTCATGGTTCATGGGATAAGGGGGCACCTGGGTAGCTCAGGTCATTATCTCACGGTTCAGAGTTTGAGCTCCATATCAGGCTCTCTGCTGTCAGTAGAGTCCACTTCGGATCTTCTTTCCCTTTCTTTTTTCTGAGCCCTGAGTCAGGCTCTGTGTTGACAGTGGGGGGCGCCTAATTGGGATTCTCTCTCCCCCCCCACTCTCTCTGCCCCTCTCCTGTCTCTCAAAATAAAATAAACTTTTAAACAAATATATAAAGCTGCTGTTATGACAAGCAGACAACATATTTCCAAATCACATCTCAAGGGGAAGACTTCAAGAGTAAGTGTTAGATAGGACACCTGGGTGGCTCAACCAGTTAAGCATCCAGCTTCGGCTCAGGTCATGATCTCATGGTTCAGAGACTGAGCCCCATATCAGGCTCTCTGCTGTCAGTACAGAGCCTGGAGCCTGCTTTGGATTCTGTGTCTCCCTCTCTCTCTTCCCCTCTCCTACTCATGCTTTGTCTGTCTGTCTCTCTCTCTCAAAAATCTTTAATCACACCAGCAAAGTTCCTGATGCTATGAAAGATAGTATATTCAGCAGGTGCTGAGGACTAGGGGGTGACTATCTTTGGGCCTCTTTGCCCACTGCAGTGTTGCACTTAGCTAGGCTTCACCAAGTGTATTAATAAGGTTATCACAATCAATTCCTCACTAAAGTATACAAGGTGCTTCATGTCCATAGGCATGTAGAAGCAAGTGCTAACAGTTTATATGTGCCTACAAATGAATAAAAATTACCATCATGTCTTATTTTCTACTAAATTACCAAAGGAAAACATGACAAAAAAGACTGGAGCAGCACATAGATAAGACAAAATAAAATGAAGAATAACTTCATAAGAAGAACAAAGAAGATCCCGAAGCTTTTCCTGACTTGAAGGAGAGAGACAATTTTCATAGCAGATATCCTCCGTGCAGCTTTCATCACTCAATACTTCCTCTAAAATCTCTCCGGGGCCTCAAATACATCTGAAGAACTAGAAAACTTGTAATTAAGGTAAGTGGTCAGTTCCGTGGCTATGGATTTCATACATATTATGCTATACCCAGGGGTGATATTCAAAATATTAATAACTGATACAGAATGGGTACTGGCCACATTACTGGAGCAAGGTTTTATAGGACCTATGCTACCTTCAGCATTAAACTTTAAGTAGCTGGACGTTGGGGAGCTCCAGGTGATCTCAGGTAAGGGCACAGGATGGTCAAGGAAGAAGAAAGCCCCAGGAGAGGAAAAGGCGATAGCTATTTACCAACTGCAATGGTGATACCAGTGAGAAACTGGTAAAATATTAGTGTCCCCACACAACTAGCACAGGTGGCCAATAACTGTGCAGTGGGTATACATCACATTCCCAATCAGGGAAATAAAGTTAGATTGCAAAGAATGCCTAATTTGGGGGGTGGGGGAGAAGTGCTGATGCCATTCTAAGCAGGGAAGAACGTTTTCATTAGCAGAGCACAATATCCAAATAGATCTTGACAGAATGGAATGACCAACTGAAGTAAACAAAGTTAAGTTTAATAGGGATAAGGATTAGATCCTAAGACCGAAAATTAGGTCCAACGCCAGAGGCTGCAGGATGGGAAGATGTGAATCAGCAACATATGCATGGAAAAATACTTGGGGAGATTTTAGAAAAAAGTAAGACTCAATGAGTCAGTATGATATAGCCACCAAAAAAAAAAAAAAAAATCAAGTGGAAACATGTAACATTAGACTGCAATACAAACAAGCATAATACATAATTAAAAACCTACAGTGTTTACCATAAGGATATAATAAACTTGAAACATTTTCTCAATATTATTGTGTGTTTTATACTATCACTATTACTATACATACAAGTAATAAAAATGCTGATGACACATATCTATTGGTTCACATGATAAACTCTGTAATAGAAAAATTCTATGCACGATTCCACTTCATTTAAATTAATACCCTCTTTTCAGAATGATTATCTAAATTATATGAAGTCACCCAACTATAGGAAACCCTTTGGGAAGATATCTTAAAACCTGAAAGCATTCAAAGCAGAAACCAACATGGCATGGGGATCTTGGAGCCATGTCACTTTGTGGACTACTGAAGAAAAAGAGGTTTATTTATCCAGTAAAAAGTGATTTAGGAGAAAAAGAATAACAAATTTCCTCAAATTGTTGAAACTGCATCATAAGAAAGAAGGATTAGACTTGTTCTATACTGATCATGAAGACAGACTGAGATCATGGAATTAGTAACAGCTGGATGATGAGCTATTACACAGAAGAACTTTAACTGTTACATGTATCTAATGATGGAAAATGTCACCTCAGGGGTTAGTGGTTCTCCATCACTGGAAGTCCAAAAATAGGATAGATCGTCATGATAAAATAGTAGATAAAAGGGATGCCTGGGTGGCTCAGTCGGTTGAGGGTCTGACTCTTGGTTTAGGCTCAGGTCATGGTCTTGCGGTTTGTGAGTTCCAGCCCCACACAGCTTGGAGCCTGACCAGTGCTGAGCTGGCTTGGGATTCTCTCTCTCCCCTTCTCTCTGCCCTCCCCCTGCTTGCACACTCTCACACTGTCAGTCTCGCTCTCTCACTCTCTCTCTCAAAATATATATATGTATTAGATGAAGTCTACACTAGGTAAATTTCAAGGGCATTCCAAATCTTGGGATTCAATGATTCTGTATCTCTGTGGGATACCACTGCTAAAACAGATACTAAGAACCCAGTGTTTCCCACACACTAGTCATTCATACAGAACTTCCATAAGTTTTGCCACACATGTTCTCATTGTACTAATTACTTAATATCTACCTTTAAAATGCCTCAATTTTGGAGGCGCCTGGATGGCTCAGTTGGGTTAAGCATCCGACTTTGGCTCAGGTCATGATCTCACGGTTCATGGGGGTTCATGGGTTTGAGCTCCATGTCAGGCTCCATGCTGATGGCTCAGAGCCTGGAGCCTGCTTTGGATTCTGTGTCTCCCCCTCTCTCTGCCCCTCTCCTGGTTGCGCACACGCATGCTCTCTCTCTCTCAAAAATAAATATACATTTAAAATTATAAATGCCTCAATCTTGTTTTCCTTATTACATTTTGCTTTGTTTTTAATAATATGACCCATGGACTATCTGACATGCTAATTACCTTTTTTTAATAATAACCCTTAAAATAAATATTAAAATGTTTATGTGTATACCCTTTAAGATAAGTAACACACATACCACACTTTAAATACCCTGTTTTAACTTTTCAGTTACAAAAGTAAGTATACAAATTTTTTTAATTAGATATTTTTCCTCAAATATCTAAGCTTTGAAAATCACCTTTAAGAGACCTGGTGGGTAATTATTCCATTTTGGCACAGTGCCAGTATTGCTGCTGTGTTTGTTTTGTTTGAAAGAGGACAGTAGAACAACATTCTGCAGGCCTCCTACTTACTTGGCTATATTTGCCTCACATTTTGGAAACCAATTATTCATATAATGGGTAACAGCCTTAAGTGTCAAGATAGAGCCCTGGTTAAAATTAACGTTTCTTAAAGTTGAGCTCAAAAATCTTGAATACATTATTGAATTTGTCAATAGTCCAATTAGCTAACAGATTAACAGCTGTATATTTGGCATATTTGTTTGGGATCTCCATTTTCTTTACAGACTTATTTGGCAATAAACCATACATTTTGAGAGTAAAACAACTGAATGAATAAAGAAGCGTTTGGAGGAAAAAGAAATAGATGTGTCTCTGCTTTTGTCCCACAACTTCCTCAACAAAGAATCTCAACAAAGAGCAGAGACTTCTCAGAGCCCAAACTACTGAAATTCTAAAACACAGAAGCTCTTAGCTGACTTTTAGTTGACCTGCTTTGCAGCCTCACTAGTAATTCTGAAAACATCAGCCATAAACTGAAACAAGGCTCTTAACGCATGATCGAGCTTCACAGAGGACTTTAGCACCTACTTTAGTTGATAAATGTTTGTCCAGCTGTTTTTATTGGTTTATTATGCCATGGTGAAACAAAATATTTTCCATTTGCTACCTTAAAAACATAAACAAATTTGTCATTGAAAAACACTCTAGAAAATATGGCAACATTATGTGTTCTACTCCATAAAGTTTATTGACATGTCGAAATGAAGACAAAAATGCACAAGGAGGAGAAAATCCTCCACTAAGAGAAAGCAGCCAGGTCTAGCTATAATTAGGCAGAATTTGTACTCAACTGAAGCCATCTTGGATAGTCCTTGGATAGTACTAAATCTCTTGGAGGGTGTCTTGACCACAGCCCAAGCTTTACATTCAATTTCCATGGTGGGTGGGAGCAGCAAGGAACTGGGACTGCTAATCTGGAACTAAAACATTTGCTTTTCTTGGGAAAAGACTGATCTATTACATCTTCTGTCCTCTGTCCCTCATTCCTCCTTTTAAAGAAATTGTCTCATTTCTTTGGCTGAAATTAAGTTAAAGCTATAATCCAGAGAATTTTAAAACTTTCTGCTTGGATTCAAAAGCTGCTTTGAATTAGTAGCTGCCACTGGCACGCTACTTATTTGTAGTGAAGACTTAGGCCTTTCAGGAGATTCCGGGTGGAGGTGGGGCGGGGGGGGCTAAGCCTTATAATTCATCAGAGTTTAATAAAATTTCACCAGTGCTTTTGCAAAAGAAATTTTGCTGGGATTATAGAAGATACACCCCAGGTATTAATGTAGGACACATTATCACCCAGGACAAAATATAGAGAGGTACTTTAATACCTCTTACCAAGATAACAATTATAATACAAATAACTGATCGGTCCACAGTAGTATATTATTTATTCAGCCTGAAAATTTGTAGTACACGTTCCACTTATAAAAGAGTTGCACACATAATTAAAAACAGCAAGTGCTTCTCAAATAAAATGTACATCAAGTTTGGTCATGGTAAGGAAGGGGGAATGATGAAGCAAGGTTAGCAAGAAATTAATTCTCCTACATAACCACTTGCTTGCCAAGTTATATTTTCATTTTTTTTTCTTTTAAACTACACAGTCAAATGAATTCGGCTAGATGGCCTGTGTAAGAAAATAAAGACCCTAAGTATGTTTAGTTCCAGGAAAAGGAGTGGTTATCCAGCCTGAAAACCTCACCCAGACAATTCGAAATGATAACGGTTGGCTACTTCACAGATACAATTTTCTATACAATCCATTTCCAATCAATTACAAAGGCAACATAGAGCTATATCAATTTTAGTCCAGTGCTGGCATAATAATAGTGATGCAAGAGGACTTCTCTATAGGTTTCAAAAACTTTTCTTTTTTTTTTTTAATATTTATTTGTGTGTGTGTGTGTGTGTGTGTGTGTGAGAGAGAGAGAGAGTGGGGGGGAGAAACAGAGAGAGAGAAAGAGCAAGGGCAAGAAGGAGTGGGCGGAGAGAGAGAGAGAGGGAGACACAGAATCTGAAGCAGGCTCCAGGTCTGAGCTATCAGCACAGAGTCCGATGCGGGGCTCAAACCCACAAACCATGAGATCATGACCTGAGCTGAAGTCAGACACTTAACTGACTGAGCCACACAGGCGTCCCTCAAAAACTTAACACATCTTTCAGCCTCACCAAAAGTCCTTAAGAGAATCCTTCAGGAGATTCACAGTACTGATTACACAATGTGAATGTACCGAGAATGAACTCCAGAGCAGAAATCAAGGGCTTGGAATTCCTGTGTCTCCCTGTATCTCTGCCCTTCTCTGACTCGCTCTCTCTCTCTCTCTTTCTCTCTCTCTCTCAAAATAAACTTAAAAAAATAAAAAATAAATAAAATAAAGTATGCACTAAATAATAAAAAATTACAATTGAGGACACATAGTACATTTGGGGACCATTAGGGCATAGTAAGAAAGCACAGCAAGAAAAAATGGCTTCCAGGACACACTGTTCTTTAGGAAAGAATCGTTACCCAATGTTCTACTAATCTCATCTCCGGCTACTTGTAAATCAGTGTATCACCAACAAGCTATTCTGAACACTAAAGGGCAAGATATAATGTGCATCAGTGGGGCACTACCCAGCTAGTTCACCTACACCACGGAAACACTTACATTGGCCAAGGGAAGAGTAGATCAATAAACACTTTAAGGCCACTGTGCTGAGCAAAGACGCAAAGGTATAATTATAAAAACATAACAGAATTCAATTTGAGACAATGCAGTTTCATTTGTGAAAATGCTGTTTCAAACCTTTCAATTTTGCACTCAACGTTTAGAAACCAAACTGATCAGCGCATGTACAAACTTCATTCGTAACTCCATTCCTGAAAGTGCATCCCATTGCTCGTGGGACAAAAAAGAAAACCTTTAATACTTTCTACAGAGTTCAGGCTTAGATGACACTGCTTACCTTCTCAGCGACATCTGAGGCTGGTTCTCATTTAATATCAAACCTTCAGCCACGTCTGATTTTTATCCTTTCTTTTATGGAGCTCTTAATGTCTTCAGTATCTTTGTAAAGACCTTCTAAAGCTTTCCCTCCCGTCTCGACCTCATCCCCGTCTACCTTGCTAACTCCCTCTCATCCCTCAAAGTTCAGCCTCAAAGTTGACTTTAGAAACCTTCTAACATTTCTGCGTAATGAAGCCTCCTTGTTTTACCTTTATAAAACTCACCCCCATGATAATTATTTGCTTAATGATTGTCTCCTCCACTAGATTACAAGGACTGAGGGGCAGGGATCATGTTTTGTTTTTCTACCACTATATTCCTAGATCCTGGAAGAGTGCCTGAAACATATTTGGTGCTCAAATAACTTCTCAAAACCAATAAACATGCTGCAAAGCAAACTGTCCTAGGTTTTCACACACAGTACTCTCCATAAATGCTGGCTGAATAAACAAATCTCAAGTAACACCAAACACCAAATAGGAGACAGTTTTAAATCCAAATGGAGGATTGGCACCTCTATAAAGTACACATACGGCAAAACACATTTTGGTCTTTCCTTCCTCAGAAACATGAACAGGGGCGCCTGGGTGGCGCAGTCGGTTAAGCCTCCGACTTCAGCCAGGTCACGATCTCGCGGTCCGTGAGTTCGAGCCCCGCGTCGGGCTCTGGGCTGATGGCTCAGAGCCTGGAGCCTGTTTCCGATTCTGTGTCTCCCTCTCTCTCTGCCCCTCCCCGTTCATGCTCTCTCTCTGTCCCAAAAATAAATAAACGTTGAAAAAAAAAATTAAAAAAAAAAAAGAAACATGAACATAACTTTATGACCGTCATCATGAAATAAAATGACTCTTACAAATACGATCGTTCACAGACCTGAATGCTTTATAATTATTCTGTCCTGATATGTGCTTAGTCTGTATTTCCATTGACATTTACTTTTACTCTATTTTCAAATGACATCAGTTGAATTAAAATAAAGAATAAAGGTTAATGGTAACCACATTATAAAAGATCAACCATTTAATATTTATAAATTACACTGTTCAAGTTGGCAAATCAGAACACTGAGATTTAAAATCTTTTCTCATATTTCCTGTCCTTAAAGTACCAGAACGCATAGATCATGCATCGCTCTCTCTTATATACTTAATATTTCTTTACTTATTTATTTAACAAAGACTTTTATAGCCCTTAGCGTGTGCCAGGCACTGTTCTAAGAACTTTATAAATATGAACTCTTGTAATCCTCTTAAAGTTGAAGAGGTTAAACCAAAAAAGCAAAAATAACTATATGTAAACAGTATTAAGTTGTCTATCTACACCTTTTTTTCAAGTAAAATCATCAATTAGGGGTGACATTTGTCAAAATTAGCTGATGACAGGTTTATTACACTAATTTCTGTCATCAAACTAGAATTGTGCTCATGCCTTTTAAAGTCAATGATCTCTTTACTTGTAAAATATTTTAAAAAGTACTCACAAAAAACAAAAACTTGGATGGTGTAAATTCTCTTTTAAATGAAAACAAAAAGCCACTCTAAAAACCAAAATCATACAAACAAAATCTTAGCAGATAATCCCTGATTTGCTACTCACAAGCTGAGTAGCTTTTCTCATCTATAAAGGAGGGATTAGGACAACAGATTTTGATTCTCCTTCAAACTCTAGCATTCCATGTTTCCACAATATTACCATGAAAGGAACTCAATCAGGAGCAAATAGATTTGGTTCTCACTGTGGATTTATGTGAGTACCCAGAAAGCTTTCTGAATCAATTATGTGTCTGGTTCCTCAAAACAAAACAACAAAAACTAAAGAGGGTTGATAAAACCATAGCATAGTCAGGAAATTAAAATTACTTAAAGCCTAGTGCCTAAAGTGGACCACACTGAATCCACATAGGAAAAAACATCACTGTCAAAATAATACAACTCTTGGCCCACACTTTGTCAATGTGTTCACAACGTTATAATTTGGTTCTGCTACAGTATCTAATTACTTTTACCATTTTTTTTTAAGTTTTCCTGAAGATTACTAAGAACACTACTGCTTTTCAATAAATGATAATACTTCTGCAGGTAGTTGAATCACTATATTAGATAGTACGTAACTTCTTAAATTTTTGCCCCTATAAATAAGAACTTTCTGAAATTCTTTCAGTCTCTTATTCTATCTTAATGCCTAGTTTTTTTGCCTTAAGTTGAAATGCATATCACTGCACTGTGTGTTAGCCAATTTAGCAGTTATTTGGACACTATGATAGGGTCTAAGGATTTTATGGGTGCTAATAGTGAACCCCAAAAAAATTACAAACATTAGGAAGCCAGAAATCCTTGATGATGTTTCCTTTTTCCTCTAAACTACCTAGCAAAGTCTATCACTCATAGTAAAAGCTTAAATATTTGATATTTTACAAAGAATATTTCTCCCTAGAGTTTATCAAGGCCCTACAAAATTGGAAGCATTTCAGATGTTCATCCCTGCACTATACTGAGCAAGACATGGTTACTAGTTGGCCCTGCCCCATAACAAGCTTCTTTGCCCTCTCATAAAACTCTAGATCTCTGATCTGTTCTTCCATAATACAACAGGATAAAATTTAACCTGGGTTATTCAAACTACATCCTATGTTCAAAATTCACAGCAGTTGCAGAGATTCTTCTCTCTTGTATTTTTTTTTTTAATGTTTCTTTATTTTTGAGATAGAGAGAGACAGAGCATGAACGGGGGAGGGTCATAGAGAGGGAGACACAGAATCTGAAGCAGGCTCCAGGCTCTGAGCTGTCAGCACAGAGCCCGACACAGGGCTCGAACTCGCGGAGTGTGAGATCATGACCTGAGCCAAAGTCGGACGCTTAACCGACTGAGCCACCCATGCACCCCGAGATACTTCTCTCTTGTATTTAAAGCTAGAATCATTTGATGCAAAGAACAACATACATTGAAAGAGACTTCTCCCAGCTTGATCCCGTACTAATTGAGTAAACTTGGGCTATATCTTTAATATCTTTGAGCCTCGTTTTCCTCAACTGCTTGTCAGGGGGTAGGTATTTAAGTCATGTGACTCACTTTCCTCCTGCTCTCCTCCTTATCTGAGAGAGAAAAGAAGTAAGTATTGCATTTTTAAAGGTTTTAACTCTTCACCAAACAAAACCAGCTTACTATAGTTATGAATTAAGATACCATGGTTAGCTAAATTTCAATGTTTTTGATGTTTTACATTTTACTGCTAATATACCTTTTCATCATGTATTTATATTAAGCAGATTATAATTTCACTGCATAATAAAAGTACAGAGTGCTGGATTCATGTCATAATGTCAGCAATTGAGAATTACTTTATGCAAATTACTTAACATTATTACACTCCAATCTTTGGCATCCCAAAAACCAGGGAATTAGAGCCCCTTAAAATCTTGAGCTCTAAAATAGATACATAAAATTTAAGACGAAATATGTCGATCATGTAAGCAAGTTTACAGAGAAAGAGAAACGAAATTGCAGACACTAATACTTCGCAAATGTGGACAGAGCTCCAAGCATTAGGCTTGGAAGCATCACACAGATTTGGTCACCAAAAAGATATTCCAACCCCCAGTAGGCAAGAGTGCATGTTCTGTGGCCACGTCAGAATTTCAAATAGCTCATCAGGAAGGCCACGTACATTCAACCAGAGGAAAAAAATCAGTACATCCAGTAATTAAAAAATACTCTCTACTACCACCAAAGATGTGCAGTGATTTGAAGCAAATGTTGCTGCATAATTACATATGAACATAATTGAGGCTCTCCATCTCTGCAAGTCCTTTTATGTGAGTAAATGATTCGAAATGGAATGCAAAATTAAAAATATCTTTTTTAAGCAGACCATTAAAATTACACTTTAAACTCTGAAACTTACCAGGGAACAAGAAAAATCTTCAGAGGCGTGGAGTAAAATGATGAAAAGGTAGCACAAAGCTAAACGTCAGAAGATTACATATTTAGTGCAGCCATTATTGAGGTAACATTAGCATGGTATTCTAAGGTTTTAATGCATGAAAACAGAATGCACGTCCCTGTGCTCAAACATATGCTTCTCTTATACTTATTATTATTGTAATCTACACAGGATGAATACGGGATATACAGTACTTTCATCAAAGCCCAAACCACAATGAATTATGTGCTCATTTACCAATTTCCTTCACTCAATGACAAGATATTGAAGTAGAATATAGAATTGACTAATGAATTTATTTAAACATTTGTTTTTAAAAGTGAAGTTTGTATATCAACTTGATACGCGTAAATTTATCCAAGTCCAGGATCATCTGCCATTTGTCCTCAATTTACCAAAGCCAGCACTCTGAAGTAAGTGCTGTTCAAGCTGTGGTAAAAGTTTCAATTAGTTATTAATTATTTATGTGGACTTTCTCACTTATTGATATGAAGAAACTTAGCCACTCTCCACCAACCTGGAGTTTTTTGTTTTGTTTTGTGTTTTCCTATTACAGAAGGAACAAACTGTAAAGACATATTAAGGAAAAGTCACAAAAATATAGAAGCTGGGGCATCTGGGTGGCTCAGTCAGTTAAGCATCCAACTCTTGATTTCGGGTCAGGTCATGATGTCAAGGTTGCTGAGACAGAGCTCTTCGCCCAGCTCTGTACTGACAGCATGGAACCTGCTGGGCATTCTCTCTCCTTGCCCCTTCCCCACTCATACATGCACAGGCTCATGCTCTCTCTCTTTCTCAAAATAAATAAATAAACTTTAAAATACATATATAATACCTTATACAAACAGCATAAGCAAAGTTTCTCCTCATAGGAAAATTCCTTTCCTTAAAGTTAAATCTTCTACACAGTATCCCATTTAATCATTTGAGTAATTATGTGTATGTAACATAACTGGAAGAGAAGTGATTAAGGAAGGAAATTTTTCATAAAATGCATGAAAAGCAGAGAAGAAAGCAGAAGTGACAACAGAAACTACTGGTGAAGAACTGGAAACATTTTTTCAATTGAGAAACTGAAGTTACTTTAAAAACATCAGCACCGTTCACCTCGTGTCTCTGGGTTCAACCCTGACTGGCTCTCTACTCTTCTGGCTGACTGAATCTGGGAGCCCTGTGTGCCCTTCCCATCAGGGTCAGCAGGAAAATAAGAAATAAGGACATCCCTCCTCACATCTCCAACTCTTTTTGACCCATTATAAATACCTTCTGTTTCCAGTACTATTGAGAGCTCAAAAAATTTTCAAATAAACTCACTTGAGATTGTCGACGCTCAATCAATTTAAGAAAGTCCTCTTAGTTCCCTACCTCTTCTGTCAAAGGAGAAGCTAAATCATAATAAACATATACACTGGTTTCTAAACTACTTATGTCTATTTTTAATAGATTATTTCCTGAAAATCTCATCCATAATGACCTTCCCCCTTATTTAACTAGAAAGCTTAACATTCGAATGCAAATTTCAATAATCATAAATCACAGAATCATGGCACTCATTTCTTTCTTTAAAGTTTTATTTATTTAAGTAATATCTACACCCAACATGGGGCTCACACTTATGACACCGAGATCCAGAGTTGCACGCTCTTTCGAGGCTTCCATTTCTAACATCCTAGTGAACAACAACTTTCCAGGCCATTTAATTTTACTAAACTTTTATAGACATAAAATTCCTACTATTTTAATCTATTCTCTCTCTTTTCCTTACATAAAATATTGGCATCACTCCTCTCTGCACACACTGATACATGTTATATATATTAATTTTTATCCAAACATCTAACTAGCATTTTATTTCTCTTCATTCAACACATCTGTATTGAATGCCTGCTCTGTGCTACACACTTTGATAAGTGAATTCTAGAACTATCCTGACCCAAATCATTATAATTAATAGTGTTCACTTTTATTAATATATCAAAGTCACATGGTGACCCATTCTGGTCACCAAACCTTATCAGGCAAGGAGGGCTCTGGGTTCTGCTAATAGACTCTGCCTGTTGCATAAATTACGTAGTCGCTCCTTAAAGATCCAGTCCCTTCAATATAAATTATAAGATTTAGATACAATACCTGTTGTCTAAGAGACTGAATAACAACTAGCACCAGGATTTAATATTTACACATTACTCTTCTTCTATTTTTGTAAGGGGAGGTAGGGGGAAGAGAGAAATACTAGAAAGGATTAAAGGAAAGTATAAGAAGAGATTCAGGACTAGAACACAGATCAAGATAAGAAATATCTACCTTGTCTTTCAGCACTATAGATAGAACTAGAGAACGTAAGAGCAAAAAAAGAGGGGCGCCTGGGTGGCTCAGTTGGTTAAGCGTCTGACTCTTGATTTCCGCTGGGATATGATCTCAGGGTTTGTAAGATCTAGCCCTGCATCTAGCTCTGTGCTGACCATACAGAGCCTACTAGGGATTCTCTCCCTTCCTCTCTCTCTGCCCCTCCCCCATGCGTGTGCATGCACACACTTTCTCTCTCTCTCTCTCTCTCTCTCTCTCTCGCACACATACATGTGCTCCCTCTCTCTCTCAATAAATAAACTTTAAAAAAAAAAGCAAAAAATTTTAAAAAAGGAAAATCTACTTAGCTCCTTCCAGAAACAGGAATACTTGGGGTTTCCCTGTAGAAATAAAGAATGAGAGTCAATATGAAACTACCAAAAGGCCCAAATCCTAAAACAATTGTATGTTCCCCAACTGTAGATTTTTACCTATCTTTCTCTAAGCCAAGGAAAATATCTACGCTAATAATTGTCCACTCACACTTAGAAATACTAACAAGCTAAATACGCTTATTTTTTATTCCATAGCAAATTGGATTTAACAAATCAGGAAATGTGGAAAGGCTGTTACAGTACTCAGGAAAAGCAAAAGTAACACCTGGCAGCATAATTATGAAGGAAAAAATATTAAAGATATTTTCTTAAAATACAAAAATAAAACCGTAAGCATGTGGCCATTTTGTGTGGGAAAAACATTTCCTATATGTATGATGAGTTCCTGAATATGTCTACATGTTACAGGAAAAAAAAAATTTTAATAATCATAATGATAGTACTGAGTCATGTAAAAAGATGAATGTTCAGGAAAGCAAATATGAAATACATTTTAGAAAGATTTTCCACCAACTTTTAAGGGAAATGTTTCAGAATATAAAATGCTAATATAAGAATTAATTTATAGAACATGTCATTTTCCAGAAACAATGATAGAAGAGGTATTACCACAGGTTAATTTCAGTTCCATAAAAGAACACTAAAGTTAAAACTCTTCAGAACACTCTAGTTTCCTTCTAGCATCATTTCAAAGAAGGATTTTAAGATGCCCCCTCCACCCTCCTTCTCGTCTTTTTTTAGCATTTTCTCCCACACCTGGATTCAGACTGTGGATCTGTCCCAGGCTATGTAAGGATTATGAGGATAATTTATTTGGTCATGGCCAGACCACCACATAGAAAATGGAAAACACCACCTACTGCAATGTACTCAGCTGTACTAAGGACAAAATAACTCTACCACAGGATAGTCACAAGCATTTTTATAAAACTCTAAAACTGTTTCAGAAAAATACACCCATGTTTGATAATATTGTCAAATTCTCCATTTGCTACTGGGAATTTGGAAGAGATGCTCAACTGGAAATCAATTTACCACAAAATCACCCGGAAACATTTTACTTGGTATCATAAGCTAACAACATTAACGGCTTCTAAACCCAGGGGATAGCCTATATACCCAGGGTATAACCAAGGAACACATGTGAGTTTTAGTTTGGTACTTCTGAAACCTCCCATGATATTATAAACCCTCCCCCATCCCCCCAAAAAGGGGGAGAAAAAATAGGCTATATAAGCATACTTTTTTAAAATAGAACTTGTTTTTAAAGCAGTTTCAGGTTCATAGCAAAACTGAGCAGTTCCCACTGCCCCCCTACAAACTCCCCCACCATCGATATCCACACCAGAGATACATTTGTTAAGATCAATAAACCTACACTGACACATCATTATCACCCACATCCATGCTTTACATTAGAGTTCACTCTTAGTGGTGTACATTCTATGTTGTTGACAAATGTAAAATGACATGTATCTACCATTATGCTATATAGAATAGTTTCAGTGCCCTAAAAATTCCTTGTGCCCTGCCTACTCACCCCATCCTCTTCCCTAACCCCTGGCAACCACTAGGCTTTTTATTGTCTCTATAGTTTTGGTTTTTCCAGAATGTCATATTGTTGGAATCGTACAGTGTGGAGCCTTTCCAGATTGGTTTCTTTCAGTGAGTAATATGCATTGGAGATTCCCTCATGTCCATTCATGGCTTGACAGCTCATTTCGGGTTTTGTGTTTTTTTGGTTTTTGTTTTTTTTTTTTTTTTTGTCTAAACTCTACCCCCAACATAGGGCTTGAACTCACAAGATCAAGAGTTGCATGTTCTACCAACTGTGCCAGAGAGGCTCTCCAACAGCTCATTTCCTTTTAGTTCTGAATAATAACCCATTGTATTAAAAGTACTTTTGATGAAAATTATAAAGCAGTTTGTAAGAGGTATAAGGCAGAAGCTACGTCTATTTTTTAACAAACTCCCAGGTTCCTATCACATAGCAGGTATCCAATAAGTGACTTGTTGAATGAATATATTATTGAATAAATCAACATGCAAATGAAGTTACTTAACCCTTCTAAGCTTAATTCCCCTCACTTGTAAAATGAGGCTTACTTCTCCCTCTTTTAAAAGAGAGCTGTTGGGGCTCCTGGGTGGCTCAGTTGTTTAAGCGTCCGACTTCACCTCAGGTGGCGATCTCGCGGTCCGGGGGTTCAAGCCCCGCGGGTTCAAGCCCCGCGTCGGGCTCTGGGCTGATGGCTCAGAGCCTGGAGCCTAATTCCGATTCTGTGTCTCCCTCTCTCTCTGCCCCTCCCCCGTTCATGCTGTGTCTCTCTCTGTCTCAAAAATAAATAAACGTTAAAAAAATTTTTTTTAAATTAAAATAAAAGAGAGCTGTTATCATCACTATTACTATGAATTTATTTAATTAAAACAATATTTTCAAGTTGAGGCTATGAATCCTTTAGTTCCAAGAAAATAAAAATGGTAAGGAAGGAAGAGAGCAGGGCCAGAACTAGAGTGAGGCACAAAATTTAAGGAGACAGTCACTCTTCCATTTACTGTGTCAATATTCAAAACATTTCCAAGAGACCAAAAAAAAAAGAGAAACAAGAAGAATTACATTTAGCATACTTGAATATAAAAACCTAGACTCCAAGTCTATAAATCAATTGTACCAGTAAAGGATGAGAGAACGGTGGCTTAATAGCAGACAAAATGAGTGTTTTAATTATTCATAAGGCCATTAAGAATCAATATTGTAAGTTGCATGCAAGAATAATTAATACAAACATAAGGTAAGTTAATAAACATATAGTTTCCTTAGAAAGCAATATGAGGAAGGGGCGCCTGGGTGGCGCAGTCAGTTGAGCGTCCGACTTCAGCCAGGTCACGATCTCGCGGTCCGTGAGTTCGAGCCCCATGTCAGGCTCTGGGCTGATGGCTCAGAGCCTGGAGCCTGTTTCCGATTCTGTGTCTTCCTCTCTCTCTGCCCCTCCCCTGTTCATGCTCTGTCTCTCTCTGTCCCAAAAATAAATAAACGTTGAAAAAAAATTTTTTTTTAAAAAGAAAGCAATATGAGGTCATCAGCAGTGTCTAGTTCAGAATACCCCACTTCCAAAGGAACCATGATAAACTGGAGAATATCCACAAGAATACCAGAAGAATGAAGGATCTAGGAACCATGTTATCTAAATGGTTAGAAAATAAGAGATGTCAAGTCTGACAAAAGAGCCATTAATGTTGAAAGTGATAAGAAAATTAACTTTTAATTAAAATAAAAAATTTCCAATCATTAGAGTTAATTTAGGAACGGAAAAAAATGTGTCCTAATAACTAGTCTTTTTTTTTTTTTTGAAACTTTTTAAGATTTTATTTTTTAACAACATGGGCCTTGAACTCATGACCCCGAGATCAAGAGTCGCACACTCCACTGACTGAGCTAGCTAGGCGCCCTACTAAAGCAGCAGTCTTCCTTGAAAAGAAAACATTGCACCAGTAGCTGGATGGTCATTTCTAAGCAATACTGCAAATGCTGTAATTTAAGCATTTTTCTCACATCTAGGATGAAATATAAATAATCCTAAAAACTAAGTGAAACGCTGTAGAGTGCCCATTATACTAATTCTTAGGAATTATTTAGAAAAGGTTAGATCTTAACTTTATGCCTACTGTGAATTTATCTTTACACAGCACGATTAAAAATAATAAAAATACATGATAGTGATAAGAAAGTTTACCCACTGCAACTATTTTAGATTCAAGATGAAGTTTATAGATGCATATTTAATCACTAATAATGCAGTTTTTTTTTTTTTATTTTCATATTAATTAGCTTGTAGTTCATGAGGTTCAAACAGATCTCTTTTCAGGAAAAGCTCCATTCCATCCTAAAATTCTAACAGGCTGAATATGAGAGAGTAATTAAATGATGGCTGAACATGCTAGAACACTAACATCACAGAGTATTTGTTAAACGACTCTTAGCAGGCACGGCCGTACTAAGTATTACAGAGATTCACAGAGCCCTAAAAATGCTGGCAATCAAAGCAAGGGATGTCATTCTCTGCATATATTTACACAAGAAATAAACACAAATACTTCACCTACAACCATGCTCACTGTTACCAATGACCTAGAGAACCTCACAATTAACTTTTCTATTGGATCATGGTCTATAGCACGTGGCCATGCACATGGGAAGAGTTAGGCAAAATTTTGTTATGTTTGTTTGAAAAGATGGAAGCATTAAAGTTAAGCCATCCATCATTTTTTTTAGACCTCCCATAAGTAAGAAACAATTTTTATTCTGCAAAGACTTACTATGGAAAACTTATATTGAGGGAAAAGACCACAACAGGAACAAGGACAAAAGAAATTACTTTTTTATGATATACATCATCTGGAAGTATTTGAAATTGTATTTTTTTCATTGATTAACTTAAAATATAAAACTAAAACATGGCAAGTCAGCAGTTCTATGGCAATATTAGCATAAAGTAAAAAACAAAACATAGGTCCGAGAAGTCCAGAAATTAAGCTCCATGTCTAAGAAATGCTAAACTATTTCCATGAAGAAAAGCGGAGATACAAACATTGAATGATAAGACACAGGGAAAAATAGGCGATTTGACTCCCTCCTTAATATCATCACTCCAGCTCCCTTCTTCCTCTAAGTTGTAAATGTAAGTAAAGCATGTTGCTGGACACAATACATAAAATGCTACCAAAGACACAGAAGATAGAAATAAGAGCCTGAAATGTTCCATTATCACAAAGGTCAACCTACACACTGAAGAATAACTAGCATGTGCCGCCAAGCTTGAGCTTACAAGTGAATAAAAGAAGAAGCTGGAACTTGAATTACTCCATAATGTGGCCTTCCCTACTCCCAAATGAACTGAATTGATTGGATGACCCTGATAACTGTTATCTTTTAAAACTCCGGATCAGTTGCCTTTTGCCTCTCTGCAGGTTCTCACCGGCAGGCTCAAACTTGGTGGCACACATCAGTGGTTCTCGAATGTGCCGGCTGACCTTTGGGATAATGGAAAATTTTAGACTCTAATTTCTATCTTGTCTATGGCAGACAACAAAAGGCAACTGATCCAGAGTTTTAGAAGATAACAGTTTTCAGGGTCAGCTAATCAACTTGGGTTCTTACGGAAGTAGGGAAGTCCATACTATGGAGTAACTGATGTGTCAATTTCCTCTTTTATGGCCTCCTGTGCTTACTCTCATTGAGGAGTGAAACAAAGTATAATGACTAAGGACGCAAATGATCTGATGAACAACAGTGAAGAATTTGATGCAAACAAGCCACCGGTAGTAAACACTGACACACAGAAAGTGATTCTTTTTTCCTTTGTCAAAGGCAATAGATTTTTACAGCACAAATGGCCTTTTTTCATTCCACTTACAAAGACTCCTAACCAAGAATTATTACATGATACGGGCCAAATAGCATTATACAGAACTACTGAACCATAGGCTCAATTCCTAAAAGAATATTATATAACAGTAAAATAAACACAAAAGTGGTTTTAGGAAAAGTAGAAAATGTCTTAGCTACCAGGTATATGTACAAAATAGAGTTTTATAGAAGGAAAATTCTTGGCTCTTCTGACTTTTATTCCCATGTTCATATACACAGTGCCACCTCTGCTTCAACAATTCAACTTGAACTATTTCTAGAGTGTGGACTGGAATAAGCAGAAGAAAAATTTTATTTGCCTAAGCAAACCTTATCCAATCTTTCTTCTCAGAAAAGATTCCAGTTAGAATCTTCTCTAATTTTTCCAATCTCTACTAAACATTTCTAGTCACTGGAAGTTTACTAACTTACAAACCTGCCCTTTTTATTGTGAGAAACAACTATAGTCAAAAAGTCTGCTCATCTCTTGAAATAAATTTCTGGGCCCAAGAGTGAGCTGTTCCTACCTAGGATACCACATTAGCAAGCTTAAATTTAGATAACCCATGTGTTCCTGTAAATGTCCCAGCATGAGTAGAAGCTCCATCTCTCAAGGTAGCCAATCCCCAAAGCTAAACCAATTTGGACCTTCTGACCCCAAACAAGGTTGACTAGGTGGCCCCAGCCAATCATAGATTTCCTATTTTTCTCCTCCTTTGTTCTTTATTGTTAATCTTATGAAAGCTACCTGCCATCGGCTTTATTTTGTAGTTCTAACTATCCCAGTTCATGAAGGATGAAAGTTTGGATGTATCACCTCAATTGTCTTCTTTAATCCCTTTTTAACAAACCTTAACTCAGCCTAATGTTATTTGAAGTAAAAAAAAACAGATTTTTGGTGGTCCTTTGAGGTAATAGAGCTATTCTCGATACATGCTCCGGAAGATAATGGAAGTCTATTTTATTGGCCCTGCTTTCTATCTTATCACATACTCACACCAGGTTTCAGAGACCACAACCTTTTAATTTTTTTTTTTCAACGTTTATTTATTTTTGGGACAGAGAGAGACAGAGCATGAACGGGGGAGGGGCAGAGAGAGAGGGAGACACAGAATCGGAAACAGGCTCCAGGCTCTGAGCCATCAGGCCAGAGCCCGACGCGGGGCTCGAACTCGCGGACCGGGAGATCGTGACCTGGCTGAAGTCGGATGCTTAACCGACTGCGCCACCCAGGCGCCCCGACCACAATCTTTTAAAATCGTCACCAAGGTACCATCTATTCATGAGTTTTTTGGAAATTTTTTGGCAATCCTTTAAAAACTCTGCGGCCCTCAAGAAATTAACGAGGGCCTCAAGAATTAATTATTAAAGTAGCCCCTGATTCTAGGGTGATGGTAATAGAGAACAAGGCACTGCATAAGTGCCTTTCAACTTTAAATGAAGTCTTTACAAGTGAAGCTTAACTTCACTAAAAGGAAATTAGCTACTGCTGTTTGGTTATTTTGAAATGATTTAGGTTTTCCTAATGTCCTGAGGTTCATACATTTTATAGCAAGTAAAATGTTCTCTAAATGGAAATTTCAGTGCTCACTTCTAAAGTGAAGAATTAGAAAAAGAATAGCTAACACATTTAACTCAACAAAAAATTTTAAGTGAGCAAACTTCCTTTTATATAAATTTTGTACATTCAGTTTGGAAATGCAAAGATGAGGAGTCTGCTTATAAAGGGGAGAGGTGTGAAGCTAACACAGGTCTATTAGAATCCTCCAGAAGTAGAGGGAGAAATAGACTTTTTCCAATAAACCACACTCACTAAACCTCAGCCCATGCACCTGTAAAGAATCATCCTATATAATGGGAATTAATGAAGCCCATTACTCTCTCCTGGGAATGGGCAGCATTATCTTTCAGATGAATTCAACATGTCAGACTGAAGCATTATTGGGCTCCTTAAATTTACTGGGTCACACCTTCACTGTGCAGTTAATTCAATATCTTTAGCCTACAACCTTTCACTTCTGCTTCTTCCTAGGACAGAGTAAGCAAAAATATATTTATCTTCAGCAGAACAGTTGCCAACATCAATAAAACTTAAGGAGAGATTTCCCATAATGGATTGACTGTTATGATCCCTTTAAAATTCAAGGATAATAGAGAATTCAATTCCTGACCCTGTCAGAGGAGCCACACTTTCCCTTCAAAAGTTAAATATAAGGTCAGATGTGCCCCAAGAGAATTCTTGTTTCTTTAAAATCTGTAAAATTAGGGGCGCCTGGGTGGCACAGTCGGTTAAGCGTCCGACTTCAGCCAGGTCACGATCTCGCGGTCCGTGAGTTCGAGCCCCGCGTCAGGCTCTGGGCTGATGGCTCGGAGCCTGGAGCCTGTTTCCGATTCTGTGTCTCCCTCTCTCTCTGCCCCTCCCCCGTTCATGCTCTGTCTCTCTCTGTCCCAAAAATAAATAAATGTTGAAAAAAAAATTTTTTTTTTAAAATCTGTAAAATTAAAAGGATAGTATTCCAAAAAAAAAAAAAAAGGGATGATTTTGGAGCGCTTGGGTGGCTCAGTAGGTCAAACGTCCGACTTCAGCTCAGGTCATGATCTCACAGTCCATGGGTTCCAACCCCGCGTCAGGCTCTGTGCTGACAACTCAGAGCCTGGAGCCCGCTTCGGATTCTGTGTCTCCCTCTCTCTCGGCCCCTCCTCTGCTCATGCTCTCTCTCTGTCTCAAAAAAAATAAAAACATTAAAAAAAATTTTTTTAAAGGATGATTTTAAATATTTTCAAATGTAATAATCTTACCACTAAACAGTACAAAGCTGATTGGTTGCCAGAGGCATGGAAGGCCATTGGTTTCTTAATACTCTAAAGACCACACAGGAAATCCCAAAGAAACGATTATCAAATAATATAAATCAAGCTACATTTTGCAACACAGGTAAACTGCAATACTTTACAGAAACCTCAATGAAATCAGAAGATGCAGCCTACCTGGTGATGAAGCATGCATAGGATGGTGGGCCACAAGATGCCAACCGGGTAAGAAACACTTAAGAACATGCAATCAGAAGAGACAGAATTTGCCGACTACAAAAGGAAAGAGTTCAAAGAGAGAACCATGAAGAATTCAAGCCAAGTGATGAAAGAAATGAAAATAAGGCAAGGATTTGGCTGTTAAATTTAAAGGAAAATCTGAAACTTTGGCCAAGATAGTGGAATTAGCATCTGGTCTTAGTAATGAAGTGTTTGAGGTTGACCCACTCATGGAATGTAGCATAAAAAAATCAGGAAATGCATGAACAAAGAGCTTAAGTTGAAATTATACACAAAGTCTTTACGAAAACAGCCAAGCTGATATCTGTCACAGACTACTTTCAGAAAATCCCTTCAGTCATCTCCAAGCCTAGAAGTAGCACTTGCAATGTGTCCTCTTGCCCTCATGCACCATGTTTTACACCTACCCCTTTACATCTAACAGTGGTTCCCATCTACCACTCTTACCTTTTCTTCCATATCACTGATTCTCAAATTGCCTGTGAGATAATTCCATCTGGATTTCACAGCAATACTTCAAACTCAACATTTTTTAAAGGTCAACTACTCCTCATCTTCCTAAAAAAAAAAATCCTCAACCAGATCTGACTGTTTCCATTAGCAGCATCTTCATTTTCATTTATTACTTCTTGCTTCTTCCAATAGTCATTTGGTTTCAAACTCAAAACAATTGAAGCAATGTCCTGTCTTTTTCATACCTGTTCTTTATGTTCCCTCCACTGATAACTGGTAAGTCTGGCTCTCATTACCTCTTAGTTTGATTACTTATTCAAGCCCTGAATTTGTTCCCAGTCTGATCATCTATATGCATCCTTTGTAATCCTTCCTGAATGTTACAAGGTCGTATTTTTAAGGCATGATATGACTACGGAACACCCTCGCTCAAAAACTATTCATGATTTCTTCTTACCAGCACAACACACTTATGTAGGCATGATACATAGGGTACTCAACAATCTGTCTCTAGTTCCTTTTCCTCTTACATTTCAGCATGCCTATATGTATCTCACGGTATAGCTAAACTGAACAAATGGGATTCCTCTTTAATGCTTTGTACTCTTCCATCCTCGTGCCCACCCCCATCTAGTGATAGTTTCTCTGCTAGAAACTTCTCCCTCAAAATCCCATTTCTTCAAAGAAGTCTTTGCCATTCATGCTGAAAAGCAAAGTCTTTCCCTTACTTAAACTTCTACCTTGTTCCTATCTTCGCAGAATGGTTAAAACAACAGACTTTGCACGCCATCATCTGGACTGTGATGCGAGCTCTGCCAACCACCAGCTGGCCATCAACAAGTTACTTTATCTCTATGAGCTGTAGTTTCTTCATCTGTACAATGGGAATAATAATAGCACCTACACCTTAAAGACTGTCGTTAGAGCTAGATATAGCAGCACCTGATAATCGTTGGCTATAACCATCATCATCATCTTCTTTATTATCATTCCCCTCTAATGGCATAATCAGGGTCACAAGACACCGGAGGAAATACATTTTGGTACTACATCTTGACCATTATGATCTATCGGCACCCGCTAGAATACCCGGCATATAGGAACTCAATAAATATTTGTTAAAATCACACATAAATGAATGAATATATACCAACAAAATCAATAAAGCAGACTTAAAACTTGAAGTCTGAAAATTATGGTAAAACAATGACTGCATATAGAAAAGACAACAGAAGGAAATACAGCTTAAAAGAGGAGGAAGGATGGGGGAAAAATTGACCAAGCCCAGTAGTGTAAACTGGCTGCCAGAAAAGCTTATGAAACTGCAGAAATACAGTTGATAGGTCAAGGGAGGTAGTGGTTTCATGGTAGTGTTCAGTATAGGGCTAGATATTAAATGTGACACTGATTAAATGGAATATGTCAAGAGAAAGGTGACCAGAATAGTTAGGGACTTAGAAATAAAGCCACATAAACTTCTGAACAAAGGAAATGGGATGTTCAAACTAAAAGAAAAAAGCTAAAGAGTAGATAGAACCATTGGCTTAAAACATTTGAAAGGCTGTCACTGGGCAAAGAGACTAGCTGACTTCTGTGTTGTTTCACAAGGCTTAATAAGGGAAAGTATAAGGAAAAGAGTATTTTGACTCAATGTAACAGAGCAACTACTAAAGATGCCCAGGAATACATCAGGCTGCTGTTACACAGTAGTGAGTTCTCGATAAACATAAACATTCAAGCAGAAACTAGATAGATACTAAGAAAATTTTAAACATACATATTGTCTTAAGTACTAAGTAGCTGAGTTCCCACACATTGAAAGGAAGAGATGGTTGTAATCATTATTAAAGTGAATAGGGAATATATGAATGTACTGGTCTGATAGGTTTGTTAAATAAAAACCGAGTTTCCACAGAATGATAACAACTAGGTCTACGGTATGATTGCAATCAAGCAAATTATATATACTACTTAAATCGAATAATCAAAAATGAAAACTGATATTCTAGGGACAGAGGTTAGAAGTGATTTCACTGTTTCTTAAACCAGTCTTTAATCATAAAAAAAAAATCACACTTTATATCAGTCAAATTTCTTATATGAAAAAAACCTAATTTCGGTATTTTTCTAGTGGCTTATAAAATATTTATAAAATTTATAAATAATATTATAAAAAATTACAATATATAAAATATATAATATATAAAATATATTATATAAAAAATGTATAAAATCTATAAAATTTATAAAATAAAATATTTCTAGTGGCTTATAGAATATTTATAAAATTTATAAATAATATTATGAAAATTATAATATATAATATATAAAATATATAATATAAAAAAATTACAAAATTTATAAAATAAAATATTTATAAAAGGAAAAACCTAATTTTGATATTTTTCTAGTGGCTTATAAAATATAAAATATTTATAAAAGAAATATTTATAAAATATTTATAAAAGAAGAATGAAAGAAAGAAAGAGAGAAAGGAGAGGGAGACAGACCAAGCCAGTCAAGGGTTTATAATTTAATGTGGCCAATGATGTCAATAAGCCTAGGGACAACCTTTTATCACATGTAAAAGGCTGCCTCCAAAATTCTATCTTAACTGCCTTTGACACAGCTGTCCCATATGATACAGAAAACAACCAATAGATCAAGTTAATAAAACACCACTTGATTTTAGTTCTATCCACATTTCAAATCGATTTCATGTCATTTCAAATACGCCTTTCATTCAAAAGAGTTAGTTAAGTCTGTTTCCATTAAATGGACAAGTTGTACTACATGCAGATTTCCAGTTGCTCCATTACTTTAAAGTAATTCCTTACCTCCTATGGGATTTGTTTTTAATTCCCAAGGAACATAAGGATTCATGAATCAATTTTCTCCATACAATCACAATTATAGAGAGATGTGGTTGAAATAAAACTCAAGGGCAGCTAGTCTAAGATA
This sequence comes from Herpailurus yagouaroundi, assembly GCF_014898765.1. Lineage (NCBI taxonomy): Eukaryota > Metazoa > Chordata > Mammalia > Carnivora > Felidae > Herpailurus > Herpailurus yagouaroundi. The sequence continues at coordinate 36,650,262 of NW_024412413.1, forward strand.
ACTAACTGATCTTACTTTCAGTCAGTAAGAGGTAGAAGCTACTGAAGAAGAAAAAAATAAGGCACTAACGTTCTTCTAGAATTGCAAATATGTTAAAATATCTTAGAAAGCAGAGCATGGTACAGAAAACTTCAAATAAGCCTCAAAAGTGCACCAATTTTACCTATAGCAAGAATCTAATATTAAATAATATTTTTCATATTATAAATGGTTCCATTCAGAAAGATGTATATAAGCTCTTACCACTATAATTTGAAGAATTATATTTCGGGCTTCTAAAAAAATTTGCAAAAATATGACATTTCATATCTGTCCTTTGTTTAAAAATAATAATTTAAACAATTTCCTTTAATTTTTTTAATGTTTATTTTTGAGAGAGAGAGAGAGAGAGAGGCAGATACAGAATCTGAAGCAGGCTCCAGGCTCGAGCTGTCAGCACAGATCCCAATGTGGGGCTCGAACTCACAAACCATGAGATCATGACCTGAAGCTGAAGTTGGATGCTTAACCGACTGAGCCACCCAGGTGTCCCTAAACAATTTCTCTTAAAATATTCCACATAACATACACATTTACACTGATTTTTTTGTATTTTTTTAGCAAAACACTGATTATAATTTGTGCAGAATATTAGTTTAAGTAACATAAAATGATAACCAACCAAATTAATACCATTCTTGTGAAATATAAGAGAATGCAAAGCCTCGTTAATTTATTACAGTGTAATCTCTACAAGAGTAGGTTTTTCTGCACCCCCCATGTCTAGAAAAACCTAGCACATGGTGCTCAATAAATATTTACTGCATAAAATAAATAAAAAATAGTTGATTTCTGTTTCATAAAAACCTTGTTGAAAAATATAAAACTTTCCATGCTTGAAAGAGGATCTTATAGACTCAATTTGAGATTCAATATTTTGTGTATATAGTATTTGTGTTATTTTCTAAATAGTTATTTTATTAGTGTAAGTTATAATTAATTTCTATGTTGTTCAAAATTAAAACAGCTTTAAATATGGAACTTTATAAACATGACACCCTTGCCTTTGATATGAAAGACAAATTGAAATCTCATCCACTATGCTTTAAAGAAAATCATAGTCTTCTTTTTTCTTTAATTTTTTTTAATGTTTATTTATTTTTGAGAGAGAGACAGAGCATGAGCGAGGGAGGGGCAGAGAGAGAGGGAGACACAGAATCAGAAGCAGGCTCCTGGCTCTGAGCTGTCAGCACAGAGCCTGATGCAGGGCTCGAACTCACAAGCCGTGAGATCGTGACCTGAGCCGAAGTCAGACGCTTAACCGACTAAGCCACCCAGGCGCCCCAGAAAAATCATAATCTTCTAATATTTGACAGAAAGCAGCCTAAACTTCCTTTGACCACAGCGGAGGGGAAAACACCCAGTTTTACTATGCTTTTAAAGGAAGTAATACGTAAGAACAACTGATTGTACTTAGTCTTCTCTCTCATTAGGCTGAGTGGCATTTGTTCTTCCTATCCAAAACAAAACTAAGTATCATTACAAGGAACAAAACATTTCCAGTTTCTTCAGAAAAAGGCTCTATATATAAATTCTCAGAGTTTCAGCTCTTCCAAAATGAACAGAGATTAAGGAGACATACATGGCAAGGACTGGCCTAATTTAGAGAATATTCAAATTATACAAACACCTACCCCAGGTATTTCTATCTAATACAAAAGATGGCTGCAGCAAACACTGTGCATTGCTAGCATGGTCGTCTTATGTCTCTTCTCAGTGGAAATTTGAAAGACAGGATTATTTCTTACATGTTAGTCATCCCTGACATGAATCCCCAACTTACCTTTACACTCCAGTCCCAAAACCACTAAGCTCCAGGCAACTGTCAAGGACTGATTACACACACAGAATCTACTCCTGCCTTCAACCCTTATCTATACCTAGAGACTTCAGGTTCAAAACAAAGAAAAAAAATGCAAATAATCATTTGTGAAAATGTCTAGAAGCAAAAAAACTTGCCCCCTCCTCCTTGGCGCTGCCTGTGGAGGTGGCAGCCATCCCCCACTTGGCATCACAGCCACCCTCAGACCTCTGGTGAAGCCCAAGATCATTAAAAAGAGGACTAAGAAGTTCATCGGGCACCAGGTGGACAAGTCACGATTAAGTGCAACTGGCAGAAACCCAGAGGCACTGACAATAGGGTGCGCACACGATTCAAGCACCAGCTCTTGATGCCCAACGTTGGTTACAGGAGCAACATGAAAACAAAGCACGTACTACCCAGTGGCTCCCGGAAGTCCCTAATCCACAACGTCAGGGAGTCTGAAGTGCTGCGAACGTGCAACAAATCTCACTGTACAGAGATTGCTCATGATGTCTCCTCCAAGAACCTCAACGTATTGTGGAAAGGGCAGCCCACGTGGCCATCAGAGTCACCAATCCCAACGTCAGGCTGTACAATGAAGAAAATGAATAGACAGCCTATGTGCACGTCTTATTTGTGTTAGTAAAACCATAAAACTACAAGCAATAAAAATAAAAACAATAAAACTCTTTTAAAAGTAATCTATTTCTGGGGCCCCTCGGTGGCTCAGCCAGTTAAGTCTCTGACTTCGGCTCAGGTCATGATCTCACAGTTTGTGAGTTCAAGCCCCACATCGGGCTCTGTGCTGACAGCTCGGAGCCTAGAGCCTGCTTCAGATTCTGTGTCTCCCACTCTCTCTCTCTGTCTCTGTCTCTCTCTTTCTCTCTCAAAAATAAACATTAAAAACAAAAAATTTAAAAATAAAAAACAATAATAACCTATTTCTAGCCACTTCTATATCTTACATTTTTATACTATTTCTGTGCTTTTCTTCATCATGTGGAACTATCTCAAAATGTCCATTTCCTCCTCAGAGATCTCAACCCCTTAAATGACTTGCAATGCAACACTCTCTTTAAGCAATGATGCCTTCTGTGCAGTCAAGGAATTTTATTGCAGTTATTTCCCACCTCCTTGTAATGTTTGCCATGTAATGTACTATGACTCTCTTCCCAACCAGGTTACAATGATATGAAAAGCAAGATCTGAGGCTTTCTGTTTATCTTATAAAGTACCCAGCTTGATACTCAGTACACTCTCAAGAAGCAATTTATTGAGCTGGATTTGGAATTTTCTTCCTTATGCCAATGTATACTACTGGTGACTAGCTGTAATATATATTATTTCATACAATAGATGCTTTCACCTACTATCTAAATACTAGTATATTTATAAACAATTAATTTCTGAGTCTTATTATCTTCTCTCAGGGTATAAAGTCGATTGAGAGCTCTTTCTTTTTCCATTAGAAAAAAAATCAGTGCATAATGGATTAAAGAGTGTAAGAAATCTTGAAAGTGGTGGCTAACACCAAGAAGAGAGGTGATGTAGCAGTTTAAGTGTAACTTGATATACTAATGGGCAAAACTTTCAACTCATACAGATTTACACTTTTAAAAAAAGCTGATTAGGGGGGCGCCTGGGTGGCTCAGTCAGTTGAGCGTCCGACTTCGGCTCAGGTCATGATCTCGTGGTCCATGGGTTCGAGCCCCGCGTCGGGCTCTGTGCTGATAGCTCAGAGCCTGGAGCCTGTTTCGGATTCTGTGTCTCCCTCTTTCTCTGACCCTCCCCTGTTCATGCTCTCTCTCTCTCTGTCTCAAAAATATATAAAATGTTAAAAAAATTAAAAAAAAAAGCTGATTAGGGAAAACCCATACACTAAAATGTCAACAGGAAAGAAAAAATACATGTTAGAAAATAAACTGAAAACTCACTAACTCCAAACCAGGCTTAGTAAAAAGGCTTATTATAATATCTAAACAAAATAGACAAGAAAAGATTACGTAAATTATAATTTTGAACTGAATTTCAGATGTAGCAAGTAGCAGTGAGGAAGAACACTGGATGGGAAAGTGGAACATCTACTACAAGTTTTGCCTCCACTACAGAGGGTCTCCTCTAGAGCAGTATACAGAGCGTGATCAGTAAATGTCTGAACAAGTAAATGGACAAGTGAAAGAAGAGTGCATAATGCTTGATTATTAATATATTGTAAACACAAGTCATTTTATTGTGATCTTAACATGATCTTATATATAAAAATAAAATTACATTGGCAACTACTTTTCAGGCAAGCACTATAATAAAATCAGGGAAATTTTTTTTCATGTTTATTTTTGAGAGAGAGAGAGAGAGAGAGAGAGAGAGAGAGAGAGAGAGAAAGTGGGGAAGGAGCAGAGAGAGAGGGGACACAAAATCCAAAGCAGGCTCTAGGCTCCGAGCTGTCAGCACAGAGCCCAATGTGGGGCTCAAACTCACAAACCGCGAGATCGTGACCTGAGCCGAAGTTGGACACTTAACCAACTGAGACACCCAGGAGCCCCTGGGAAATTCTTTTTTGAAAGGATACGAGTACACTAATTATATCTTCGGCCACTTCTTCTGAAACATTTCAAAAACAGTTCATGTCGCTTTTTAGGTCACTTAATTTCTGTGGTGTTGAATTTTAAGGACATTTTAGCTCAATATCTATTAATAGTTTGTATTGCTTTTTAATCCCCAGAGAAAGAGCCATAAACCATTTTTTAAAGATTGATTCTAGAGATGCCAGCTTCTACATCCAATTAAAATGTATCCAAGTCTCAAGTGAGACTTGAAATTTCTTAAAGCCCGTTATAAGAAAGGGCTAATAACTTTCAGATAGTTACAAATATAAATTGGATAATTCTGTTTTTTATCATCCATATTTATTTTAAATAGTTTTATTTTACTCCCTCATATAGCCACTTACATGCTGACAATTGCTTTCTAGCCCAAGTCTCAATATAAATGTATTTGTTACGATGACTCTACCGCTTGTTATACCAATATTCTGTTATTGATCTAATTATGCTGTCCCAGAATAAATTAATCTGGATATTTTGTATTTAGTAGTTATTTCAGTGAAGGTGGATTTGGCCTCATACGATGCTCATCCATCCATGTACCTGCATTCAATTTGGCCACACATTCAGAGGCCATGTATAATTTATCTAATATCCCAAAACAGGTTTATGGAATTTTATTTACATCAGCTACAGAAACATGCCTTGCCTCAAAGATTACCATTCTGGAACACCTAAGTCTACATTTAATGCATTATGTCTCAGATGAAACCTACACTTCCCTATCAACTGTATCTTATAGAGATAGTACTCACATATGATATGAAAAGGAAATAATATTTTCCCAGAAGTCAACACTGAAGGAAACCATTCATCCTTCTTTTTGCTCCATTATGAACAATACAATCTAGAAGCTTGTTCCCAATACTCTGGTTTAAGCTTCTCTGCCCCTCCATTCTTCTGTCAAAGAGTTAATGGTCTGGAAACTAACACTTAAATGCACTGGGTAAACTACCTAATTAAAGGAACCCTAGGTGAATCCTTTCATAAAGAGAAAAATCATTTGGCTATGAATACAATCACCTCCTTATTTGTCTACTTCATAGGTTTACAAATCATATATGGAGTGAGGCAGCACATTTGTATCCTAGAATATTTCTGAATATTTCTGTTAATTATTGAGAATCGAGGATCTACATCCCCTTCCTGTTTGCCAAGCTCTCAATCAATCATACAAACTAAATTCCTGTTAGGAACTGAACAAGATTCTGTGCTAGGTATCATAAACTTATGGGTAGATTTTCTAAGAGTGGATAAGACATGTACACAATCCATATATTTAAGAATGGTGTATGTATATCCACATTCTATATTCTTCTCCCCCTGGGAAAGAAAAGAAATAGAAATCCCAAACACCAAGGATAAAATAAATAGAAATACCAAATACTATCATTTGAATATTTATTTGGCCCTTGTAGGAAAGTTGAGGAGAAATTTAACTTTGGCTGCCATGGAAAAATCATCCTAACTCCTAACTCCTTGACTTAAATAATTTTAAGTGTTACTGTATTTGTGTGACTAATTGAGTCCTTTCTTCTTTCCTTTAAAAAAGCAGAAATAGTAAAGGAAACAATCTTTTGAAACCTTTATCATTTGTGAAGTGCTTAGGTTGCTGTTATCTGACAATCTTTAACTCAACCGCACAAAATTAAGGACTCCCTTTCAATTTCTCTAGATTTTACACCTCCCTCTACATGCCCACACCCCCTGCTCCAGACTTTGTTCATACACTATAATGGCTGAATTGTAATTTCTCTGTTTACTTCTGTCTCCCCTACTACACTGCATATACTTCAAGGATAACTACGGTATCATTCATCTCTACAGTCCCCAAAGCAGCACAATATAGACCCTCAGTAAAGGGTTGGTGAGTTACTTTTTTTTTTTTTTTTAAATCTCATGTAGCATCACTGATGGCAGCAATGAAAGACCAGAGCTTTAAAAAAAAAGTGGAAAAGCAAATATGCAAAAGGGCAACTTGCTGTGTTTATACAGGGTCCCTGTCAAGTTACAGATCTTGTTAACCAGTTCTGTATGGTTAACCTGTTCTATATCTATGGTTAACCTGTCCTATATCTATGGCTCTGAAGAATGCCAATTTCCAGTGTCTTCAAATGCAGGATATCTCATAAAAATGGAGCTCCAATTGAGGCACCTGGGTGGCTCAGTTGGTTAAGTGCCCAACTTTGGCTCAGGTCATGATCTCACAGCTCGTGAGTTCAAGCCACAGGGGGGCTCTGTGCTGATGGCTCAGAGCCTGGAGCCTGCTTCAGATTCTGTGTCTCCCTCTCTCTCTCTGCCCCTCCCCTGCTCATGCTCTGTCTCTCTCTCTCTCCCCAAAATAAATAAACATTAAAAAAATTAATAAAAAATATGGAGTTTCACTTAAAGAAATTTCTGGAAAACAGAATAACTTACTCCTTCCACAAATTAAAACTACAACTTAAACTTGATATTATTTGATCAATAGGCATCTAATGAGACCTTACTCTGTAAATAGCCCTTTCATACTCAGGTAGGGATAAGGCTGGGCAAAAGAGGAATTTAAGTAAATATTTAATTAAGCAGCTATTATGTCACAAGCATAGCTTGTCTTTATTATTAAAACCAAAGTTTAATTATCACTGCTTCATAAAGTTTCCAGGGGCAAAAAAGTAACATTACTTAATTATAAAATTCAAGATTTGTCTTTCAGAAACTTCAGTTCCAAGCAACAAAAATAATCTACCAAGATGTTTCAAACAAAGAAATTTTTTAAAATTTCAAGAAAAACGTCATTATAAGTAGCAGTTATAACTTTTTAACATTTACAGACTCCTTAGCTCCATATACTTTGATCTGGAACCCCTGGCTCTTGGTCAAAGTGCTTTCTGAAAGGTGGCCAACCTCCTTAATCTCACAAGAACATTTAAGACGGTCAACTAATGCACCCTTTATTTATTTATTTATTTATTTATTTATTTATTTATTTATTTATTTAGAAAGACAGAAAGAGAGCACACACACACATATGAAAGGAGGAAGGGGGACAGAGGGAGAGAGAGAATCTTAAGCAGGTTCCATGCTCAACCTGACTTGGGCTCAATCTCATGGCCCTAGGATCATGACCTGAGCCAAAATCATGAGTCAGACACTCAACAGACTGAGCCACCCAGGCACCCCTGCATTCTTAAAATTCTCCCCTGTATCATTCTCTGTGACACAGCACTCCTCTTTTCTGCTCTAAGCTTATTTTCTCTTCTCTTCTGTTTTCATTTCATCTTCTACATCAGAAAGCTTTTAACTCTACAGTTTCTTCAGAATACCATCGACCCCATGGAACTCAACTGTCTTGTCTTGTCAAGAATGAGTCCAAGATCTACAATACTAAGTCTCTCATATTTCCACTTGCCTTGTTAGTTATATCCAACTGAATGTCATGATCTCATACTACCCACTCACATTCAACATATCTAAATTTTAACATCTTCTTCCTGTATTCCTTACATTTATTAATGGTACCCAGTTTTCCCAGAAACTCTGGATCACACCACTGGGGCCATCTTTGATCCCCTCTCATATCTAACCTGCATTAAATCTCATTGACAACACTTTTACAATATTTCACACCCCTTGTCATTCTCTCCACGTTCCAGCCTTCATTAACGACATTCAGGCCCTCACATCTATAAACCAGGAATACTAGAGGAGCTCCTTCAAGGCTCTCCCCATCACCATACCATCTACTCAAGGTATTCTACACTGTCAGACCAGCCTCCCCACCACAGCAACTGCTCGAAGTGGTTGCTCCCTATTTCCTTACCACAGGATCTATACCCCTTAGTCCTCCAATTCTAACCTTCTACAACCCATTCTCATTCTGCTTTTCCAAAATTATCCCTAAGCTTTATTCATCAGACCAGCACTTCACCTTTGTGTATGTCATGCCTCTTCCTCAGAATTTTCTTCCTCTTCATCCTGTTTTCTTTGTCAGAATCAGTTTCATCCCTCAAGGAAGAAAACTAAAAAAGTTTCCTTGAGTTCTCCAGTTGGGAATCAGTTCTTTTCATTCAAATGACTTCTGTCTACTTGTCTTATGTCCTTTATTACATTGGAAGCTTTCCTTATCTCTGCCCCATGCATATGGCCTCATACATAGAAGACTCTTAAAAATGATGGTCAAATATTTTAGAAGTTGTTAAAACCCCTGCCTCCCCTTTAAAAAGTTTAAAAATAAACACAGTCGATAAAAAAATACATAAAAGTTACAAAAATACAGCCTGGTACCCTGAACTTCCATTAACACTCCTTCTAAGCATGCCAACGTGTGTTTCTGATTTAACCCCCTCTTTGTTGTTTAAAAATGATCTACAACCAACGGGGACAGCTCTAAGCCACACACAAACAATTTCCATATTTCCAAGTAAATGCTAACGGGAAAAATGTGCCTGTACAAGATTGGACTCTGCCAGTTAAAAATCAGCAAGGACAAACCCTGGTTTCTCCCTACGCCTGCAAAAAGCGTGGACATGACATTTTTATTATTTCATCAGTGAGAAGAAATCATACATTTCCAAGTTCATGGTGTGAGAACACTAAAACTACTACTAGAATTTTGGTGGCAGGGTGGTTATTGACTAGCATTTACTACTTAGGAACTTAAGTAAATTCTGTTTATACTTTTTTCCTCCTTTTCCTCCAATAATCTGCTCTCATGACAAAAATGCTCTGAAAAAAAAATGAATGAAACTTAAAAGAGAAGAAAGAGGCTTGATGCCCAGCTGGGTGCCAAGCGCTGGGATCAAGTATCCTGGTACCCAAACACAAAAGCTGAAAGGAGTAGAAACCCTGACAGGGTCAGGGACCACAGCAGACACAGGCGAGAAGCACTGCCAGGTAAGGAACCAGCTGTCTCCCCAAGCTCTGGGAAGTGCCTGCTTCCCCATGTCCACAGGAGCAGCAGCCTTTTTGGTGGTTTTCTTATTCCCCTTCAGCTAGTGTGCTGGTACGACGGGTTAGGCAACGAACTTCAGAGTTTTCGGGGTATTATCTCATTTAAGCTGCAAGCAATCCTCTATGAGAAAGGTATTAATTTCACCTTCAGTTACAGATTTAGAAGTTGAGGCTAAAGAGATTAAGCAGTTTACCCAATATCACACAGCTGGTAGAGCCAGGGTTTGAAACCAGGTTATATATATATATTTTTTTAATGTTTACTTATTTATTTTGAGAGAAAGAGAGAAAGAGCGCACAAGCAGGGGAGGGGTGAGAGAGACAGAGAGAGAATCCCAAGCAGGCTCCTCACTGCCAGCAGAGAGCACAATGCAGGGCTCAAACGCATGAACCATGAGCTTGTGATCTAAGCCAAAATCAAGAGTCAGATGCTTAATTGACTAAGCCACCCAGGTGCCCCTTGAAACCAGGTTAAATTCTTAACCCCTCTGCTTTATGCTGACAAACATATACTGATTTCTGTTTACTTGCTTTATCATCACTATTAGTTCCTTACTCATTTCTATTTGTGTCTCACAAAAGGCCAGGATATTTGACTTCACCTGGGATTCTGTGTGCAGACGTGTGACTGTTCAAAAGGTATTCTAGGGGGTGTCTGGGTGGCTTAGTCAGTTGAGAGACAGACTCCTGATTTCAGCCCAGGTCATGACCTCATGGTTCATGGGACCGAGCCCCATGTCAGGCTCCACACTGACAGAACAGAGCCTGTTTGGAATTCTCTCTCTCCCTCTCTCTCCACCCCTTCCCTTGCTCGTGTGCACGTGCGTTCTCTCCCTCTCTCTCAAAATAAATAAACTTAAAAAAAAAGGTATTCCACTTATTTCCTCATAAAAGCAAGAAAGTAAGACATTTGAGCACAATGAACTATTCTGAGTATTAATCACAGCAATGGCGCTGATCACAATTGGTAAATTCATCAATGAGATCGAATAGTTAGGTGTATGCCTATGGGCCCAAGACGCTTAACAATACTGCAAGCCTAAGGCTGGCATGTGTGGTGGTTAAAACTCACCATGATGCTTCTTGATATCCATCATTGGCACAATGTCCCAGCAAGCAGCTCTCAGGGGTTTAGCAGCAAAACCCTTGTTCAGGTAAAACTGTGTTCTCTCATAAAAGATATGTAGTATACTTTTTTTTTTTTAATTTTTTTACATTTATTTATTTATTTTTGAGAGACAGAGACAGAGCACAAATGGGGGTTGTGCAGAGAGAGAAGGAGACACAGAATCTGAAGCAGGCTCCAGCCTCTGAGCTGTCAGCACAGAGCCTGACGCGGGGCTCGAACTCACGGCCCGCGAGATCGTGACCTGGGCCAAGTCGGACGCTCAACTGACTGAGCCACCCAGGCACCCAAGATATGTAGTATCCTAATCCCCAGTACTCTCGAGTGTGACCTTGTTTGAAGACAGGATCCTTACAGAGATAATCAAGTTCAAATGCGGTCACTGTGGTAGGCCTTGATCCAATGTGACTGGTGTCCTTATAAAAAGGGGAAAATTGGACACCGTCACACACAGAAAAAGAACGCCATGGGAAAATGAAGGCGGAGATCAGGGTGATGTTTCTAAAGCCAAGTAATGCCACAGACTGCTACCCAAACACCAGAAGCCAGGGGAGAGTGATGAACACATCCTTTCCCCTCGGCATTCAGAAGAAATCAACTCTGCTGATACCTTGACTTCAGCCATCTACCTCCAGAACGGGAAGCAATACATTTCTGCTTTTTATACCACTAAGCTGCTGGTACTTGTCATGGCAGCCCTAGCAAATTAATACACCTCTTTCCAAAAACTTAAAAGACATGTGGCCACGGCAGCAAGTATTTCTATTCTACCATATCCTACCTCTGCACTTATTATTCCCTAGAAAATGCTTCTTAGTATATAAAGCTCACTTCCCATCTCTGGGAAATAGCAGGGCACAGCCTTTTTTGCTGCAATAGGGAGTCTGGGAGTAAAAAAGCTAAGTGATTCCCAATCAAAGAAGGCGTTTGTACCACCAGTCTGTAATCATCTGACCTCTGGTTTGTAGGATGGAGTGCATTTTCCATCACAGAGTATATATTTCATCAGTGTTATTGAAAGTGTAATAATTCTAGGTAAGTTTTAAAGCTGTAGATAGCTACTACAGATAATTCTTTGGTAGTAATTCACCCATGAAAATAGTTTATAAACTAGAATATCAGCTGCAGTGATACACAGGCAGGCAGAAGGGAATGACTTTACCTTACCTTGTAAAGGGAGGAATGATATTTTTGGTCAGAGTTACAAATATAACATGGGCTTTTCTGAAGGCATCAAGTACGACAACTGCCCTTGAAAGCAATTTTTTTTTCCTGCAAATATTGTCATGGCTTGGATTTGTTTCAAATGCATATTTTCTTTACCTCTGGCTATTCCTTAGCCACAAGTTCTCTAAGTAGCAAGCTTTTACAACTTTTATAATAAAAATGAGATCAGTTATATTAAAAAGAACTCCTTTTAAAAAAACTGCTCTACAGACAAAAATTTAGAGACATCCATGGTACCTAGGAACTATAAGCTTCACAGCATTTTTACACAAATCACATGATCCAATCTTCTCACATGAGCCTAAAATGACTTAATATTTCCTGGTTCTACCTAAAACCCTTCAAAAACATGCCATGAATATATGAATAAGCCAGCAACCATTGTCAGATAATTCAAAGGCTGATGAACTACAGTCTATTATCTTAGGAACTGATTTACTATACAATTCATAGAATGCGGAAAATAGAGGCACTGAACTATGTTTTTACATATGCTTTTGACATGACTTCTGTTTTGCTTTTTTTTTAATCTGCCTAGACCTCATTTCATACAGCAACCAATATATGACACTTTAAGAAAATAGTTAGTGCTTCCTAAGAGACCATAAATCAGGATACCATGGGGTCATTTCTATGAGAAATTCAACCAATCTATTCACTTTAACAAGAAGGCTTATTCTTCTGAAGTACATAAGAGTGACTCTCTGATTTATTAAACCATAGAAGTGTAAGGATTGCCTTCGTGAATTAAAAAAACTGAAAGAGACGATAACCCTCCCACCCTTTTATTGAAATTATAATTAGCAGTACATAACCTTACAGCAGCAACTAGGCCATGTAAAAAATAATAGTTCATCAAATAATTTTCCAATGATATAAAAAAGCCAAAATCATTTGCAGAACATCTACGGTGTTATAAGAATGGCAATCAGTGTTGCTGAAAACAAGGCAGGGAAAGTAATGAACTCTATAAAGTATGAACACTATAGTATAAACAGCAGAAGTTCAAAAGATGACTAAAAACTACTATTTTGGGTACTCCAGTGACATAAATCATAGCATGATCCACCCAACATTTAGCCTTGTGTTACACAGACATGACCTCAAAAATATTTATTATTACAGCTGTTATTTTGAGCTGCTCATATCTACTCGTATGATAACTGAAATAGCATTTCACAAAAGCATGAGGCAGAAACCTCCATATCCCCATTTTATAGGTGAGAAACTGAGGCTTCAAGGAGCTAAATAACTTGCTCAAGGTCGTAACTGGTGGCTGCTAAGGTGCAGACCCCGCACTTACATCCCAGACTCCCAAGGTGACCTGCTCTTGGTCTTTAGACCGCTCGGCTACTTCACAGAACCAGCCTGGGAAGAAAGGTAGCCAGCCAGAAGTTTCAACCAAGGTTCAGCCAAGAAAGCTGCTGAGGAGAATGCTTACAACCTCAGAAGAGGCCCTTGAAGGAAATGCTGAAATTGATACTAGTGGCCCATCTAGGTTGGGCATGACTTGGGCACCCCTGATGCAGCCCCAACATCATTTTGGTGGAGGAATCATCCTGAGGTCAGCCACAGAACCCCTACCACGGGGCAGAAGACCACAAGAGTAGGATTCATTCCACGCCTTCGAGCTGTTTTCTATTTCTGGGTAACAAAATATTTGACAATCAAATAAAATGCATATCCTTGGCTGTTGCAAGTATTTGGCTACATTAATGGTATATATGGGGAGGAGGGACTGACAGGAAAAGGTAAGAGACTAAATAAATTCAATATACATCTATAGAGCTACATTTGTTAAGCACTCACTAAATGCTAAATATTGTGCAAAGTGCTTTCAAATACACTAATAAAGGAGAAGTAAAGGGAACTTTACTCACCAGTGATTTCTTTGTGCCAGGGACTGTTACGGACAGTTAACAAATAAGAACACTGAAGTTCTCAGAGGTCAATCACATTTGTCAAGGTTGCATGGCTACTAAGAAGCACAGGATCTAAACCCAGTCCTATTTGGTTTCATTACCCCATAGGCCATACTATAGAAACACAGTGACTTTTCAGGGCTTCCAGAAAGAGTTCTGGAAGACTATGAGATTTCAAATATACCATGTACTGTCCCATCCCCTTGGCTCTAACTCACAAAATGGGCATATTTTTCAACCTATGCTGCATTATTCAATAATCTCCATCAGAATGGTCCTTTAAAGAAAGAAGAATGAAAGGTAAATCATGTGGTTAATGTATACTCAAAATTAAACACAAATAGAAGATTCATCACCTTTCCTCACAAGATCAAGTTTACCTTATCAACTAAATGTATACTACTCTCCTAAAAGTCTTTGCCACCTACTTTTTTAAAGTCTACTCTCCAGTGGTTGCAAGGTTGCAAACATAACTTCTTAAGATATTATTTTTTTGGATACATAGGATCACGCCTAACTTTAGAAAAACACATTAAATTTAACATATCTCCCACGTAGTACTTTATTAAATATGTTATGCAGAATGTGTGTGTACACACAAATGTATTTTTTCCCCTTAAACTCACCACCCTAACAAAGCTATTCTTAGACCAACTAAAATTAAACTGCTGGAGTAGGCTGAAGTTATTTTTATCAATTCTTTTCACCAAAAGATAAAGGAGGCTGTTGAGTAAGTTAAAATACATGTAAAAGACCAGAAATAATTAGTCATTACATGTGCATTATATGTTAGGGTAAAGCCTACCAGCTTTTCTATAAATTTTTTCTCTAGTAAAACCAGAAGCCAAAGGGTTCAATTTAGCACCAGGGCCTTCAGCTGGTGTCAGTCTATTATAAAACTTATGTTTTACAGCAAATAAAATCATTCTTCAGCCTTGTTTCAAGATACCTTAGTAACGGGCTCTATTCCCCACCCCCGCCCCACCCCCATAGCTCTCAATGCCTTCACTGAAATTCAGGGCTGAGAGAATCTGGACAGTCACCTTGGCTACAAACACAGTCTCCTCCCAACAAAACTTCCCTTCCACTCTCATTAAAATCAAGCAACTCAAAAGGAGGCTCTCATCCGCCTCATAGACACACATATATCTTCTATGTGGTTAGCACTATTTTAAGTTTCTGGTGTTCAGAACACATCCCGTATTCTAACACACCTTATTACCTCTGAAAGGCCAAAATGGTTGATAATACATAAACCTAAGTCTACAACGTAAGAAGGGGAAACAGGGTAAATTATTTAATCATGCTTCCAACTATAAACCTGTGAAAACCAGTATTTATTTATTTTTTTAATGTTTATTTGTTTTTGAGAGACAGAGCATGAGCAGGGGAGGGGCAGAGAGGGAGACACAGAATCTGAAGCAGGCTCCAGGCTCCAGCTGTCAGCACAGAGCCCGACACGGGGCTCGAACCCACAAACTGTGAGATCATGACAGGAGCCGAAGTTGGCCAGGCCACCCAGGTGCCCTGAAAACCACTATTTATTTAAGGCAACCCAATCTCTACCCCTCAGACACAAATACTAGGCTAATACAGCATCAGGATATCAAAGATGTCACTGAGAGTTTTCTACAGTATATGGAATGTATGGAAGAAATTACCAAATACAATTTTCTCAATTTCTTCTGGTTCAAGAGCATCCTTTCTTAGGATCCTAAGCTCCTTTTCTGTATCTCCTAAAAGGTTTCTATCAGTATCGCTGCTACCTTCCCTGTCTGGAATGCTTTCTACAAGGTAGAGACTGTTACCAGTAGCCTTGTGCAGGACTATTCACAAGGATCCTGTGATTACTGTCTCTTTGGCAGATGGAGAAATTGAAACTTGGAGTAGGTAAGTAATATGCCTGAAGTCCAACAATCCATAACCAAGGCAAGTCTCTCCAGCTTCCCACTCTAATCTCTTAACAAAGATACTTTTGAGAGGTGGTTAAATTTACTTTATCAAATTGGAATACTATATAATACAGTAATTGGATTACCATTTTCCTGTCTTGATAATAAAGCCTTTATAAAAGGAAGGAGTACCAGTGATTTCTTTCCACCTAAGACACCTCTTTCATACCTAAGTACGAAAGTACCACCTCTTTCGACCTAAGACAAAATAAAACTGTAAGATACTTCTCCTTGAAATCTTAAAAGCAGAATTCACAAGAGGTACAGCCCCCCACCCGTTTGGGGTATCAACATTCTCTAGGTGAGTGTGGCAGGGTTTGCCCTGTTCTCTGAAATAAAAGCCACTAACAATATACGCAATTTATTTCCTCTGACACAAGCCCTTTCTGTGTGTGAGTGGGTGGATGGGGTGGAAGAGGGGAAATGTGCATCATTTATACCTCTCAAAGACAAAAGAGGGACCAAAGCTCAATGACAGGCAGGAAAAAGAGCGAGGACAAAGGCTAAAGGGAGGAGTCAGAAAGAAGGGGCGCGCCCCAGGAGTCGGCACTAGCTGAACAAATTGCAGTCCTGTGCCCTGTCCCCCACGCGGACTGAGGGCCGCGAGTCGCCCCAGGACCAAGTCACATGTGCCCTCTTCTCACGCATCAACAGACCCTGCGCAAATAACTGAATAGCTGCAAGCAAGTGACTATGGCACCCTGGAGCCATCAAATTGTAAAGACGGTTTTCTATCAGAAAGCTGAAAATCAAATACGTGAAGTTTACATTGTGGGTATAAAGCAGCTGATGCTGAAAAACTTCCCTAGAGATCAAGGAAGCATAAAAGTTAAGTCATTTTCCCAAGTCCCATATACAGTAGATAAGCCTATTAAGAACATTGTAAGCTATGCTAATTGGTTCAAGGGTTATATATCTTTTGTTCGTTCCAACTGAGCCTTCACACACTGCAGTGAATTGGGGAGAAAGACAGTGTAATAAATCTATCTGAAACAAAAAGCATTAGAGTTTGAAAGATGCTAATGAGCGCCAGGGTTCCAACTTGAAAAACTCCCATTCCCACCCCCACACCATATTACTAACTCCTAAGTCATTTCTAAACTGGCACAGGAAAAAGACGTGTAGAAATTCCTCAAATCCTCAGGCTGTTAATTCCTTATGAGAGTTAATACTTCAAAAGTGAAATCCAGTGTCATTTGAGGTGGTAACACTAATTTAGTCATTTAGAATGAAAGCATGTTCTTCTGCATGTAAAATATTAAGGATACATTGGACTTATGTCATTGGAAAATGAAAGCAACATTAATTAGATAATGCTTTTTAGAAGCTATTAGTTTCAAAGTAAATTTGGAAGATTTAGAACTGAAGATGTGTTTAAATGTTACCCCCCCCCAAAAAAAAAGACTATGTTTTATTTTGGGATAAAGATTAAATAAACAAAAACTATACAAAATGCAAAGTCTTTGACAAGGGTTAAATATCATTTTGAGAGTTTAAAAACTAAGATCTGGAAGGTGAAAGAGAGGGGGCCTAAAAAAGAAAGTAATACTGTTCCATCATCGCATTACAACAGTTAGGTTTGTATACATAGCTAGATAATGAAGAAACGGTAAAAACTATTCAGAATAATTAACCATATTGCTGTTATGTAATTAAACACTGAAATGGCTGCCTGTGTGTATCCATTCTGTTAGAGGAGCTCTGCTAATGTAAAGATAACAATACAGACACTTAGGAAATCACATAAGAATTAGAATGACTGTATAACATATATTAACCATGTTTTGAAGTCTGATTTAGCTACTCAGCACATTTCAATTTATCATAATTAAAATGCAAATTGTATACATACTACATGGTAAGCACTCTGTATATTGAGAAAATCAAAGATGCATACGGTAATATTCATCTCCTGACCTATCATGTGAAAAGAACATGTAAAGGTAACACTGAGGACAGAAGGGGGAGAGGGAGAGACTGTTTAACGGGTACAGGGTCTTCTCTGGGGGTGTTGAAATGTTCGGGAACCCGATAGAGGTGGTGATTGCTCAACATTGTGAAAGGGACTGAAAGCCACTAATTGAATAGTTTCAAATGGTTGATTTTATGTAGTGTGAATTTTGCCTCAACAAAATTATACTGAACCTCCCTGAAAGAATCTATGATAGGTGCTTTATACAGAACATCTCATTCAGTCTTAAAATTGTGCTAAGATATTATTATCACTAGTTTTAGATCAGAAAAACTAAGCTAAGAGTGGACACACATCTAGTAAATGACAGCAGACAGATTTTAAATCAAGCCTGTTCATATTCGTTCCACTATATTTTGCATCTGAGGGAATTCACCAAGCATGGGGATTGGGGGAGGGAAAGAACATTCTTGATAACTCAGAATAGCTCAGCAAAGTACAGGACATGGAAGTAGATGTCATGTGGTGAAAATGACAAGAAGTCTAGAACAGTGACAGTTGGGGCAGGTAGGTGATGAAGACAAAGCTTGGAGCAGGAGCTACTGAGGCATGAGCCTGTCAAAGGCCCTATGTGTCTGGTAAGGAGGATGGACTTTATCCCACTGCTGACACAGTAGTTCTCAAACTGTAGGGTGTATGAGAATCACTAGAAGGCTTCATAAAACAGATTTCTGATTCACTTGGACTAGGGTGGGGGTCTGAGAATCTGCATTTCTAACAAGTCCCTAAGGCTAGCAATGTTGCTGGTCCAGTGACTATAATTTAAGAACCTCTGGCCTATAGAATAATCACAGGTTTTTAATTAGGAGAGCAATTTGATTTTATAAATATATGTGCAACATTTTATGTAAGATTACTGAGAGAGAACAGACAAGAGTTACTGAAACAAAGAAAAAAAATAATGAAAACATCAACTGGGATAACCATGAAAGTGGTCACAAGTAAAGAGGCTCCAGAGATATGGCTATATTAGCAAAGAATAAAACATCCTAGAAACATGGAAAGTTCAAAAGCTCAAGAACTGGAATTACATAACATGGGAACAGACTTCTTATTGAAATGGTCAATTCATGTATAAAGAACAAAGATGTGACATGCTTTCTAGCCTAACTTACAAAGAAATGATTAAATTAAGGCAGGCACCTACACTCAGGTATAAGAATCAGATATGCTACTAACGCAAGTGGGAGCTATGCTCCTTACCATAAGAAAAGTGGTGAAAAGCTTTTCTTCCTAATAAACACCAAATTCCGAAGGGAAGGATTTAGTAACTTCATGCAGGATAACTTCCAGGACTATGGCCTCTGTCCATAGCAGAGGCATAAGTCTCCTAGTGAAAGGGCTTTCTCATTAGAAAAATCTAATCATGTGTTAGCTCTGTCACTGAAGGATGCTAATCTGGGAAAGAAGACTACCATATTACTGAAGGTTAAAATATATGAGTAAGTTTCCTTCCATCTCCGGGACAGAAGCATAACATACTCCAGATGACTTGTTTATTGGCTAAATTTACAGTCTTCAGAGAGAAGCATCTGGTCCCATAAGACAGAAACCCAGAGATGATACCCAATCTCACCCACGTCATTGGACTGGGTTCATTTGACTGGCTCTCCCGAACAGGGGTTAAAGTGGCACGATAGTACCCTAGCAATCACTATATTTTGTTCAAAATATATTACAAAAGAAAGGCAAAGGCAAAGAAGGAAGGAAAAGAGGGGATCTTTTAAACACATTAAATGTAGTCCAGAGATTTGTCTCTCACCAGCAAAGTCAGCATCCCCTTCTTCTAAAGGGAATTCATAAGAGAAAAAAAAAAAAAAAAAAAAAAAAAGGAGGGGGTAGGGAGGGTATCAAATGGCATTTCCAAACCAAACCAAAACAAACTACTGATAGTAGAGAAATTTCACAACTTGAGTCTCTCGGACAGGAACAGTATACTGCCGCCAGAGAGAAAATCAACTCCTATTGGCCCAACCCATCCCTCCACAATTGTGACAAAGCCCTGGGCTCAGCAGCAGAAAGCATGGAACTCTGGACCTGACATCATGGCCTTGGGAAGTTTACTCATCTTGTCCAAGCGGTTTCTTCCTCCATAAAATGTAGGATAATATTAATAATACTTGTCTTACCTGCTTCACAAATGTGAAAAGCAAATACAATAGAATGTAGAGAGCAAATTGAAAGCATAAGGTATCCCAAACTCTTATTCTTTGTATTCCTATCATGTTCTTAGAATAGACTCAAGGTTACATTCAAAGAATAGAAGATGAATCAAATGCCCATTAGTCAGGATTCTTTTTGTAGTATTAACAGCACAAATTTCTTTAGATCCCCTGGCATCATTCGTCACTGTTGTTTTTCCAGAGGTCATCAAGAACGTGAGTTGTTTGCATATCCCAATAAAGAGTCTGGCTCAGTCAATATCACTACATAATTTTAAATCAAGCATGGCATTGTATTTCAAGTCAACATGGTTCATCCTAAATGGAAAGACAAAGTTTGTTTAGTGAACTTGTATGTTGCTCATGTTGCTAATGCCATTATTCATCATAGTTATATTTATTAACAGAGTCCTTGGGGCACCTGAGTGGCTCAGTCGGTTAAGCATCCAACTTCGGCTCAAGTCATGATCTCGCAGTTCATGAGTTCAAGCCCCACATAGGGCTGGCTCCATGCTGACAGCTCAGAGCCTAGAGCCTGATTTGGATTCTGTGTCTCCCTCTCTCTCTATGCATCACCCCTGCTCACACACTCTCTCTCTCAAAATAAATAAAAAATACATGTATTTACAGAGTCTTTGTGCCTGTTTATTACTTATTTTAAATGTAGCTTGACCATGAAAATGTACTCAAACCTACTCCTTCTCCCTCTTTATTGACAACTTCTAGAATTCAGGATACACACTAGTATAGCTCACAGGTGGCAGTTCTTTTTCCCTGACACTGTTTTGGATGATCCTGATTGTTCAGCAAAGCCCTGCTTCCTACCTCTGCCACTCACAGGATCTGAACACCCATTTTACTTTGTTTAGTCCAGGTTTCAGTGGCTGGTTTCAAAAAGACAAAAGGAATGAACCTGGAGACTCTTAGAAGCCATCTGGCAAAAGGAAACTCTTTACTACCTGGGAGGAACATTCCTTAGTGAGTTAGGAACATCTGGTGAGAGAAATACAGGCCAGGCTTTCCTGTAAAAGTCCGTTCAGAACTCCTCGTTCGGAAAGTGAAAGGGAAGAGCTGCGGGGGTTTGGAACTTCAGAGCACTAGAAAAAGGACACACAGAATAGGCCAAAAACCCAAGAGCAGTTAAGTGCTTATGGTGAGTGCGACAAGATGTTAGGGACATAATTATAACATGATTTCCCAGGGACATTAAAGTGCCAGCTGGAAAAGATGGGGACATTAGTTCTTGAACATGAAAAGGGGTCTGGCAGAGCAAGAATGCAAAGAAAAATAAGTCAGTAACTCTTTTTTTTTTTTTTTTATTTTTTTTTTTTATAACTCATCACACTAGGAAGATAGCAACTAAACAAATTATAAAATGGTGAAGACACATATGTAAAACACAAAGGACCATGTAAGAAGGGGGATAAATGGGGGGAGGGGGAGGGCCACAAAAGGGAGAGGGGACAGATTTACAATCCCAGCACTGACAACCTCCCACCCAAACAACCCTGCTACATACACTACTACTGTTCCTAGCCTACCAAATGTTACTTAAAAAAAAAAAAAAAAAAGGCAGGGGCTCCTGTGTGGCTCAGTCGGTTAAGCATCCAACTCTTGATTTTGGCTCAGGTCATGATCTCACCATTCGTGAGATCTAGCCCCACATCAGGCTCTGCACTGGCAATGTGGAGCCTGCTTGGGATTCTCTCCCTCCCTCTCTCTCTGTCCCTTCTCCACTTGTACTCACTCACTCTCTCAAAAATAAAACTTTAAAAAAAAAAAATCAAGTAACCATGATAACTGAGTCCTTGACAAATATGTATCACCCAACTTCAATTTTGCCAGTAGTTACTGGTAGCTGCAATGATGTAAGAATTCTGAATATTTCCATTGAATTTGTGGGAAACTACTTATTTCCCTTATTCCAATTATCTATATAAAGGGTCAGAAAAAAATACAGTCATGTCACTTTTTCACTTGAATACTATTGCTATAATAAACTCTCCCCAAAATAAAAAGCACTTTACCCAAAATGCATGTTTCCAAAGTGTTATATAAGAATAGATTTTTTTTTAAATCAAGTTATATTTAAACTATAGAAACAGATCTGACTTTTATAAGTTTACTTTATGGAAACCCATGACAGAATTTTTGTAAGGAAATCATTGAAATGCTATTGGGACACTGGAAAATCTATTCTTATCTCACACCAAAATGCCATTCTGGAAAGCATACATCACTTTCTTACAATGGGACATACATTATCGGGATGGAGTGAGGAAAGAAAACTTTAGCCCACTGTTGGTCTAAGGACATTTAATTTCTGTTATCTGTTTTTAATCACCGAAGAGAATTATATAAACACAAATCTGTGTTGATATGATGAAATGAATTAGGTCAAAGATAATTGTAAGGAATAAAGATTTTAAGAAGCAAATCTAGCAAGCAATAGTCTGGGAAGATTTAGCAAATACTAACACTACAGGGAAAAGCATAAATTCATTTACATGTAGATGGGTTCTGTATTATTTGAACCCTTTAAGAGTAAGAATCTAAAACATCATTATAAACAATTCCTTAATAGTATCTCCTTTCCAATTCAGCAAGTTAAAATACAAACAAGCTAATACATGTAAAATGAAAATTTACTTCAGAAAATAAGTTCCAATGACATTTCATCAATAATATCCCTTTGCCATGTCATTTTACTCACCCCATGTAAAACACACAGAAAGAAAATGATAAAGTGCTCTGTCTAAATGATAGTGAAAATATAAATATGCAAAAGACTTTTACTAGTTTTCAATTGGTACGATAATTAAAACGTACAAGCCCACTGCCCAACTAAAACAACATTTGTTAGAAAGAAAGCCTGATGAAGCTCACTGAGCAATGGAAAGAGTGTTGGGGCTCAATGCAAACCACATTGTTATACAGGCTTCCACAGCACAGCATGAGAAAGATAACATAAATTGAGCACTTTTCATTTTCTCTACTTTGTAATAAAACAAGAATTCACTTTTAAATGCTATATACACCAAGCAACGACAGCATAACTGAAGAGTAAAAATGCTTATCGAAAGAAAAAAATCTACAAGAGCCCTTGGAATTGGGGTTGTTTTTACTCTGAGGTACTCGCAAAGCCCGAGGAAAACTTCTCAGAGCTCTTCAGGACCTCAGACACTTTACGCAAAGATGCCAGACCAAGTCACTGCTGGAGACAAAGGGGAGAAGTGTAGGAAGTAATATTCTAAATCAAAAAACTCCCAATAAATGAGTGCTTGCAAAGTCAACATTTCAAGGTTAACTCATCAGCACTATTTCAAAATAATGTCAGACGCTCATTTCCCCCCACCCCACATGCAACCAGAGATCTATTTCCCTATCAGAAATACCAACTGGCAAAAAAAATTCTCACAGTACAAAATGGAAGAAAGTAATTCAGTGCCATTGATCTCTGCATCAACATGAGTTAAATTACTTCAATGAAAGGAATAAAATAATCCACACTGAAAAGATATATGTGCCCCTATGTATACTGCAGCATTGTTTGCAAAAGCCAAGATATGGAAGCAGCACAAGTATCCTCTCCATCAACAGATAAATGGATAAAAAAAGATGTGTGTATGTGTGTGTATAATATACATTGTACATCTTATATACATCTTAAATACATATGTATATATATACATATTGGATGAGCTGATCACTGCCTCATTACTGCTTCTTAAAGTTAAAAAACAAAACAAAACAAAAACTTCACCAAACAGAACATAGAGAAATCAGAAAAAGAAAAAAATATCAGCAAAACAGCCATCAGGTTATTGGGTAGCTTAAGTTTCTGTATTGCTCTACAGGCAAAAAGAAAAAAGAAAAAAAAAATTAAGTAATCACTTAAAAATACTAATCACTGCAGTGACCAAAACTTGGGAAGAAATCTAAAAATCCAAAAGGACGTAATATAAAAAGCCTCACTCAGAATTTTAATATGTACTTAAACTGACAGAAACGCCTACAAACTGCCTTCTACTTATCAGATGTTTAACTGGTATCTGCAGAAATGAACCAAATCCTCCAACGGTCAGGGGTCAGTGCTGAGTCCTACTGTCGAGAATCATGAAGACCACACCATCCTAAAGTAAGACAAGCTTCAGGCCTGCCAAATCAGGTTCAATGGTGAGAGACTGCCATTTTTTTCTTCAAGGTCACTATTGACTTTAGGGCATATGATGAATTGGGTAAGAAATCATTCCTTGAGTTGCTCCTCTTTCTTGTGAAGTCTGCTTAAATTACGTAGTCCAACAATAAGTGCATAGACAGAGATACAGGTATATGTGTATACACACAAACACGCATATACATACATATATATCACAAGAAGCGTATCTGTTATAAAAACTTAAATTCTGAATCTGAGAACTTCCCTCTAACTGAAGAGAGTGAAGAAGATAGGGGAGAAAGAGATAGTGAGAGGGAACAATCCTACTGACAATTCTGTCCATCAAAAAAATAATAAGTTTTCTGCAGTTCTAATTTATTGACAAGATTAATCATTGGTTTTCAAAATTCCATGTAGGAAATGATATTGATAAAGACAAACTCAATAGATTTTCTTTCCATGTAGAAAATGATATTGATAAAGACAAACTCCATAGACTTGATTAGTAATGGGATTAATAAAATGTAAGTAGTAACATTTCAAAATAGTAAAATGATTCCTTCAATTCACAGTATTTTTCAATAGTATGGGGAAATTCAATTTTGGGGGAGGAGGGAACTCACAGCCAAATGGTCTTTTTCGGCAAAATGTATTTTTCTGCCTGAAAACAAAGAGCTCTACAGCCAATGACTTGGTAAACCAAGTAATATTCACAAAGAAAAGAAAAAGTTAAATTCTCATATGCCAGTACAGGAAGAATATATTCTGGTTTGGTTTCGTTTGGGTTTTTTTTTTTTTTTAATTAAAATTAAAATAGCTGATACCAAGAAACAAAATTAGAGGGCTCAACATTATGCACAGTATAAGGAAATTCCTTTTCCAGTAGCATTTCCCAATTCTGATAAAAATCAAAACAACATGGAGTCTTTCCTCTGTCTTTCCCATCTAATGTTTGAGTGCTCCCCAAATTCTGCAGTGGCTTCAAGCCCTAAGGAGAGCCTGCAAAGTCAAACTGAGTCATTTCCCAGTGCCCTGGATCTTAATGAATCCTACATCATTGTATCTTTAAGAGAAGCAAAACCACAAGGAAAGTATGGCAAATCCCTTCCCTTCCGTGCCAGGTAAAAGCCTTCAATCATTCACTTCTAGCATTCACTTTTAGCATTCCCAAATGGAAACTGGGGGGAGAAAAAAAAGGCAGAAATTATAATCTATGCTACACACACACACACACACACACAGAAGAAAAATCAATGCTGCTCAGAAAGCTTTAGGGCAGAATTCTATAATAAAGCTGATGTTCTCCACTAAGGAAATTAATATGCTGTTAACTCCAGCTGAATACATGCCAGGAAAATTAAAAACCAAAAACCAAAAAATGAAGCATGGAATTATCCTGACAAAATGCTAACTCCACATTGCCTAACCATTTCTGGACTTCCAGATGGAAGTGAAAAGGAAGTCAGGCTTCATCTACAGCTAGAGGGAGAAAAGAAGTGAGGTGGCCTTAAATTGGGTGAAAAAGATAGAGGCTAGGGGGTTTTAATGCCTACAAATTCAGCCTGGTCCTGCCAGTAAAGCAGGAAACCATGGCCCAGGATCAAATTGTCACCCTCTATTAATTTCTGATAGAGTAGGAGAAAACACCAATTTTGTCACCATACAAATATAGCTATTATATCAGATCTAACACTCACGTCCACCAAGGCCATATATTGAACAATACATCTTATGTCAATGTCATGTAGCATTTCTACTTTCTAAATACACAGATCTTCAGACAACACAGTCCATCTTCTCCACGATACAATCTCCCAGCCAATGCCTTTAAGGGGGTTTTTCACACTCTATTGGAGGAGAGTTGATATTAAAAAAAAAAAAAAAAAATCAACCAGGGTATGGAAGAAATATACTGAATCTTCCATCTTGGTTCCCAGTTTTACAGGCTTGGAATATACAAAATATATTACCACAGTATTATATGTGTATAATTATACATGCATAAATATTTTAATGTTTTTAAAATATTTATATAGTGAAGGGCACCTGAGTGGCTCAGTTGGGTAAGTGTCCGGCTTTGGCTCAGGTCATGATCTCGTGGTTCCTGGGCTCAAGCCCCGCATCAGGCTCTGTGCTGATGGCTCAGAACCAGGAGCCTGCTTTGGATTCTGTGTCTCCCTCTCTCTCTTCCCCTCCCCAACTCATGCTCTGTCTGCATCTCTCAAACATAAACATTTAAAAACAATTTTTTTAATATATTTATATAGTATATATGTGTTCTCAAATTTTTTTGGAATGATTAGAGTTGATTGGAAAAAAAAGGCGGTGGGGGGGGGAATCCGGCCAAAAGAATGGTTGTGTGGTGGTGAAAATCTGAGCGACAGGGGCTCACTACCAAACTGTCATTTCATGAAGAGTATATTGCACTACCCCCACATATAGAGAGGCCTACTCTACACACAGTTATGTCTGCTAAGGGTAATTAATGGCAAGTATGGCTGTACTCAGAATTTTCACATCTTTGCGCATCCCACTCTACAACTTGCAGAGTCCTGTTACAAACATCTCATCTTGACCTACCACAACCCTACTATAGAGCAGGCAGAATGTGGTACAATCTCAATGTTTTAACAGTTGAGGAGACCAAGAACTGGAAAGAACCATCTGAAGTTGACTGCTGCTTGAGTCCTCCTCTCCAGCCTGTTCCCTCAACCCTTTTGCTTCACTGGCTGCAGAGGTTTGTATCCTTGAGACAAAAATCACCCCCTTGAGGATACTTTAGGTGTTGGGAAACCAGTACAATATAAATATACTCTTCATGAAATGACAATTTAGTAGTGAGCCCCTGTCCCTCAGATTTTCACCACCACATAACTACTCTTTTGGCCAGATTAAAAACCTAGATGAAATCCTAAGTGTCAGTTCCCCACTGACAAGAATGAAATTTACTAGGGGCGCCTGGGTGGCGCAGTTGGTTAAGCGTCCAACTTCAGCCAGGTCACGATCTCACGGTCCGTGAGTTCGAGCCCCGCGTCAGGCTCTGGGCTGATGGCTCAGAGCCTGGAGCCTGTTTCTGATTCTGTGTCTCCCTCTCTCTCTGCCCCTCCCCCATTCATGCTCTGTCTCTCTCTGTCCCAAAAAATAAATAAACGTTGAAAAAAAAAATTTAAAAAAAAAAAAAAGAATGAAATTTACTAGATAAAAAAAAAAATTACTGACACACTATGGAAAAACACACAATCAGAATTCTACAGGTGAAACACAGGTTCTCCTCCCTTGGCTACAAATATCCTACTGTCAAATCGATGCCAAGGAAAGAGAAGGTCTGCCTCCATCCATTGTCCTCTTGTTTGTGTCTGAGAAGGAAACAAAGCTGAGGAACAAGAGGCAAGGGAGGATCTCTAAGTTGGCCTTAGAACCACTCAGAGTGTCTGTTTCTCTAACACACACACACACACACACACACACACACACACACACACACTTATTCATACACCTTTTTATAGAAAGAGCTACAAAAAAATTACTTAAAAATTACCTGACCAACAAGAAAAAAAGGCTTATCTTTTTTAAATGACCTGCATTACTTACTTGCTTTTTATCACCTATTAATTTTCTCCAAATCCAGGAAGTTACTCAAATCCATTTAGCATCTAAGCTCATTTGCCTTTAATTGAAAAATTTCTAATCAAAAATTCTAATGTACCCTACTTTCATTGTAAAAGAAACTGCATAAGCAAGTTTATGAAGCCAAGTAGCCTATCAACATGAGATTGAGATTTATTATGCCCATGAAAGACCAAATGAAAGCATTTCCCCCCAATAAACTCCACATACCCTTTCTGTGCAAAAAGGAACACTCAATAATTTTTGTTAACTTCAATGCAATAAATATGTCACATTATCAAAATTAGGAATAAAGAGGCTACTCAGAAGTAATGTAAAGGTATTGTATATCACACAAGCCTTGAATCCCAATGCTTTAAACAGCTATCACACTGCACTTAGTTTAAGGGCAGAGAGTATAAATGTCCACAGGACACAGATTTCTTGCCATTGTCCTCTTTTCAGGGACAGTGTGGTTCAGTGACTATGGCAAACACTGATCTCAGAGGTGCTGTCTCAAAATGGAGCTTTGTAACCAGCTCTCCAAAGTGATCATCAGGGTGAGGTCTTTGACTTAACACTGGCTTCCATTAACTTCCATAGATGAGTGTCAGAAAGCTTTATTGGTCAAAGAATCTATCTGCATTAGCTAAACACCAGGAAGGCAGAGCTCTCAGCTGAAATGCAGATACAATGACTATCAGATAAGACCTGTAATAAATTCTGGAACTTTTATTTACCAAAGTCAAACACGCATCATGCATGAGGTTCACAAAATGGTTTCTTTTGGTTCAAGCAGTGTCATCAAATAGATAATCATACTGTAAATAATTCCTAAACTTGGGGTCATTGAACCTGCCCTCTGTTTTTCAGCCCTCCAAAATACCTTTATACAATGTTCGCAGTGAGAAGGGAGGCAGAGAACATCTATTTTGGGGGGACCCTGGAGTTAGGGATTAGAGCAGCCCTTAAGGAGTGTTTGGCCTGTCATTAAGAAGCATTGAGGCCAAAAATTCAGTTCTCCACTATTTGTTTATGTTAACGATGTGGTCGCTACATATTTCTAAATAAACAGAAATGTTAAGAGGCTTTTCTCTGGAGCTGGGGAGGGAGGCGAGGGTCTTCAATACTACTAGTTCAGTTTAAGACCACCAGTGTGGTCTTTGGAGAGGGCCCTGCTTTCTAAAGCACACAGTTGTAAACAGCAACTGGTTGAAGCCCTAATTAGCATTAAACAGGCCTCAGGAATGAACACCAAGATGACAAGGGTCACTAAACTAAAGAAGAGGTCATGCTATCCCAGTCCTACAGGACAATGCCCAAGGTACCCATGCAAATTAGGGAAGCGGCCCAGGCATGTAGGGGATGAGCAGCAGCATGAAAACCTCCAAACCTCTTTTCAGTTTCCTCTCCCTAAAGGAATAAAAGAAAACAGGGAACAAGAAAGAAAGAAAATGAAAGAAAAGAAAACCAAATGGCCCACTTCTACAGTACAGCATGATCCATAATTAGTAATCACTTCTGTCCTAGAGACACAACGAATAAAAGGCAGCTAAGAACATCGCAATGGCAACCAGGAAGAATTAGAGAATACAATTAGCATCTGTGTTAAGATGGGCAGCGGTTTTCTCCCACAACATCCCAGTATTTCCACTACAAAGAGAAAAATCTGTACAACCAAGTGCCAACTTGTTGATTTTTTTTCCGTTGAAAAAAATAATAAAGAGCAAACTGGACACACATACTCTATTCAAATGTGACAAAGAACCCCTTTCTTAAAATGTACTATAGGAGTGTTGGTTTTTCCATTCTCCTAGCAATGAAAACCCTTCTTTTTTCAAATTACTGCAAGATAACTGCAGAAATTTGATTTGGAAAAGTTGGAGAGATGTATTTTCAGCATTTTGAATGTTAACCCTATTAACGTGATCTGATCATCAACCATCATCCCCTGCCCAGTTCTGATTTGGTTTTGTTTTTGTTTTAAATCCCACTTTTGTTCAGATTCAACTCGAGAAAAGTTTCAGCTACTCTGAATGAGAATGGACTTTAAATCAGCAATCAAGTTATTTAAGGTCAGAAAATATTTATAATTGCAAAGGCAAAACTTTTCCAGGATAACTCAAAAGGGAACAGAAGTTCAGAAAACTCAAAATAAAATCTCACATTCATTATCGTAGCTCCATTTTCTAAAACAGAAAATTGTCTTTGTAACAAAAACAGATCAGAAACATAACCCTATTAAGAAACTTACTTCCACTAGACTGTGACTTAAACACAAGGGTTTGCAGCCAGAAAGTCCATTAATTCTACTTAAAAAACAAAAAAGAAAAAGAAGAAATACACTGATATGTTGAGAAATCAAGAAAAAAGGAAGTTAGAACATTTTTATTTATATACATAAATATATTTTGTGTCCCATGCATTTTTAACATTGACCTCTGCAAATACCAATGCATTTTTACCACAAAACTGAAAGTGTTAATTCAATTTCTCATGGGGCCAACAATATTATTTTTCCTGTTTATGTTTCTAAGAGACTTTTTAAAAGTGCCTTTCCTTATTATTTTGGTCATTCCATTTTTGATGGTTAATTTGTGTATGCTAACCTTCTTAAGTTGTTTTATGTGATGCTACTGAGGCTTTTTACATATTCGTATCACAAGGATCTATACAATACACAGAATTTATATCATGTATTCAATAATACTATATAATATAAACATTCCAAAAGGAGGTGGTGATTGCTGTCAAAAATCAGCACTGAGTCCAATATTTTACAGAAAATTATCTCAAATCCACCTAACTCCGTATTTCTCACAAAAGGGAAAAAAGGAATAAATTATTACTCTTTGAAGCTGGAGAAAACTTTTCTTCTTAGACATTAAAATGGCCAGTTAAACCCATTTGATTAATGAAAGTGAGCTAAATGTTCTCATTCACTCTAAGATTATGCCAGGCAGACAAGGAAGTAACAGTTTTGGCATTAAATACTTTAGGTAAAGGTTTAAAAAGCAAATATTGGCAAAAAGCTTATATTGTGTTTTGCTCAATTCATTAACAACAATCTTAACAATGGGTGTGGATGTGCTAAAAGGCAAACAGAAAAGATGAAGAACAGATAATCAATAAAAATAATTTTTCCCATAATGCAATATTTACAAATAAATGACACACAGAGGAACTTACAAAACATCCACCTTTATTTTTTTTAATATTTATTTATTTGAGAGAGAGAGAGAGAGAGAGAGAGAGTGAGAGTGAGTGAGAGAGAGAGAGTGTGGGGAGGAGGGGCAGAGAGTGAGAGAGAGAAAGAATCCCTAGTAGGATCCGCGCTGTCAGTGCATAGCTAGAGGCAGGGCTCGAACTCAGAACCTGAGGTGACCTGAGGTGAAATTAAGAATCAGAAGCTTAACCAACTGAGCCACCCAGGCACCCCAAAAACATCCATCTTTAAAGGAACAACCCTGACTCCACTGAGACTCCATTAATGCTACAGAACTATGACATGTAACATCACGAGAATGTGGCTATTTAACTGCTATGCTAAATGAAATTGCTAAAAGATCCAGCTATTGAAAAAATAACAAAAGGATCCATCTATTATCTATTATCACATCTTTACTATTCTTTTTTTAGGTCTTTACTATTCCTGATCCCAGTTCAATATATATCCACTAGTATATACTTTCTGAATACCAAGACATTAATCATATGCTTATCCTGATAGGTTTTATAACGTTTAATTGCGCCTTGAATATCAAGTTTCTAAATTATAATAAATGTAAGTTAAAACTGAAAGGTTTATCACACAAACCATTCTCATTTGCTATCTTCAATGAGAGACCACAGTAGAATAATCTATTTAATAGGTCCTAATTGATACTTAATACCCCTGGCCTAAATCCTTCTATATCTCCCTGTGGGCATGGTTACTATAAAACCCATCAGAATTTGACCTTTGTCAATCTTTCCCCCCAGGGATCCTACCACTACCAACACCATCTCCTACACTGGGACCATTTCAAACTTTCTTATACTTTCTACTCTGCCATGATGTTAAGATTCTTTGCTTTTGTTCATGTTACACTCTCTGTCTGGAACGTCCTTCTCTGCCACATTGTTTTGCCCAGAATGCTACTCAGCCTTGGAAGTGTCAGGCTGTGGGAGAATTCTTAATTGAATGACAACCACAATAAAAGGAACTCTCCATTTTAGCACTTAGCAAGCCTTATTTCAAACCTCTTCAGAAGGGTGAAGCTGATGAAGACAGAAAATTCTGAACAGACCTGCAATGCTCGATATTTAATAATGTGCCCATCACAACTCTGTAGGCATGGCTGGGTAATAATGAAATATTCTAAGATACTGTCTCTGCTCTTAAGCTATGGAGAATGTTGTGAGGAAGTAAGACTATTGTATGTAAAATAATTAGTAGACATTAATATAATTTGACCAAATACAAGAGACTGGAATAATAATGAAGATTTACATAGTATTTTACAACTTACATTTTCTTTTCTCCCCTCCCCCGGTTTTTTAATTTATTTTTAAATATGGTGAAAAAAAAACACGTAAAATTTACCATCTTCACCATTTGTAAGTATACAGTTCAAGTAGTATGAAGTTTATTCACATTACTGTACAATAAATCTCTAGAACTTTTTTATCTTGCAAGACTGAAACTCCACTCATTTAACAATTCCCCATCTCCCCTCCCCCCAGCTCCTGGTAACTACCATTCTACTTTCTGTTTCTATGAACTTGACCACTTTAGATACCTTCTATAAGTGGAATCATGCAGTATTTGTCTCTTTGTGTCTGGCTTATTTCTCTTCAGCATAATGTCCTCAAGGTTATTCCATGTTGTAGCATGTAACAGAATTCCCTTCCTTTTTAAAACTAAGTAATATTTATCAAGTGTATTCCTTACATCTGGGTGAAAAAGTGATTTATACTAGCATCAACTTACTGAAAACAGAGTCACAAGGTTACATACTCTTCCTAATGATGGATCTAGGGCATGAGTCTAGGACACTAATGTAACTCATCATCACTTTCTCCTACATGGTGCAACCCCCACAGACAAGCAGGCAGAGGAAAGGAGCCTTGACGCGCACTTTGAAGAATGGGAAGGATTTGAACAGGCAGAAGGAGAGAAAACAGCCAAGTCATGATGAAAAACCATGGAAACAGTATTTGGGAGCCTTTTAAGAGATGGATCCGCAAGAGCAAAAAAGTCAGCTGGGGAGTGGGAAACAGACCTGCTATGTAAAGAGATGCAAAACCCAGCAAGGCATTTGGAAGGAGATAGTATATAAAAGTTTGCCACTGGCAGTTTGTGAGCAAGGCAACATCAGACTTAAAGAATTTTAAAAAGACATTTTTAAATAATACTCTCCAGAACATTTACTGGGAAAACCTCACCACAATTCAAAGTAAGTTTAACAGTTTGTAGCAGTTGGAGAAACATATGAGAGAACATGCTGAATCCTCTGTAAAGATTATTACAATACAAAAAATAAAGTCATCCTCTAAAGATTTCTCTTAGAAAACCCATGGTATAGAAAGCGGAGGTCATTCTTACTGTATTTCGTTTTGATTGATTCATTTGTTTCACTGCTTTGCTATCAATAAAACTTTTTTTTTTAATTTTTTTTTCAACGTTTATTTATTTTTGGGACAGAGAGAGACAGAGCATGAACAGGGGAGGGGCAGAGAGAGGGAGACATAGAATCGGAAACAGGCTCCAGGCTCCGAGCCATCAGCCCAGAGCCTGACGCGGGGCTCGAACTCACGGACCGCGAGATCGTGACCTGGCTGAAGCCGGACGCTTAACCGACTGCGCCACCCAGGCGCCCCTCAATAAAACTATTTTAAAGAGAAATAACTTATTTAACCTGCCTCAATTACCAACTAGGTTCTATACTGATTGCTATAAGTAGGAGAACCGTAAACGTCCCTTTTGCCAGGAGAACATGAGTTCACATGTGTTGCTCTGGTGTAGTTATTACTCAGGTTCTCTTTTATTCTCAAAAAGATTCCGGCTTGGACAATGAGAGGTGAAAACGTCATTCTAGCTACGGCATATGACGACTACCAGGATCCAAGCTGTGACCAGAGACTTCATGGTCAAGGGGCACCGTTTACACTGAAATCTATGAAAATATGGCACCGCCTGGACTTACGTAACACAGAACAGGGGCCCACTGAGATCAACTGGGTTGGCTGGGGCCTACCTTCAGTGCACACTTTTTCCAGTTTGTTTAACATGGCACACATTTGTCCAGTAGAGTTTAGTGTCCAAACTAAGCCCCTTCCCATCAGGAAATGAAAAGAAATAAAATATGCAGGTGACCCCAAAGCCAACACACACCCAGAGTGGAAACAAGGTGCCGTGCTGACGCTCCCTGAGGGCCAGTGACAGAAACATATCACCTGGGCATCCCTAGGAACCATGAGGAAGATCCACATCGGTCCCTTTCATCTCTTGGCTCCATCCTATGTTATGTTTAGCATAAGCATGTTTGAGAAACAAAAATAATCTAAACCTAAAAGAGACACTCTTGGAAATGCTAACATGAATAAGCCAAGGCATTCTTAATATATATTAGCTAATACTGGCATTTGTGTATATATCACTGGAAACTCAGTAAAAGTTAGTTCAATTCAATGGGATACTCTCATATACATACTTGATTTTCTTGGAAAAATAAGAAATTGGGTTTTTTGAACACACTCGGACAACCCATCTCCACTTTTTTTCCTAAATTATATTTCCTCTCAAAAGGAAAGAACACAATCCTCTCAAAGAATGAAAATTTGCCAAGCCCTCAATTACAGGCTAAAGAAACTAAAAGATTATAAATATGTCAGACAAAAATCAAACCAAGCATAAAAGGGCTGAATTTTGTCTCCATCCACTAGATGCAACTTGGTACATTTACATTCCCTACCACAGTGCTATTGAAAAAGGAAGAAATATGAGCATCATTATATATCACAGGCTTTTATTGCTACTAGAGATGAAGGCTGGCCTCAAGCAGAACATTTTTATTCTCCAGTAAAAATATTTTTCTTTTTGAGATTGCAAAAAATTTCAGTGACCATTATTAGTCATCGAGAACTCCGTGAACTTCACGAGGCCTAAAATCAGCTATAATTACTTTAAACATCCTCTTGTAACATTCCTGTTATACACACCCCTCACATGGTATATTCTCATAGGCTTTCATGACTCCTGGGGATGGTCAATCCCGTTTCTATCATTTCATGCAGGCCCTAGAAAATAGGCAGCCCCTGCTTTAATTTTTTCCTTGCCATTAAGATTTTTAATTAGCAGCAAAATAAACTCTAAAATAACACACCGTTTATTCGGTGTCTGTCTTACCAATGGCAAGGCTCACAATTTGTTTGAATGCTAAATGGATGTCAAGTAGTTGGTTCATGGCAGAAGCAACATCTCATTCCCTGAGAGACTTCCCCCTTGTTCCTTTAGAGCAGAACACTCGGTCTGGGCTGAGGATGGGAACACTCCACAACTGTTTCTCAGCCTCCCTGGCAGCTAGCTGTGGCCATGTAACCAAATTCCAGCCAATGGGATGCGGTGGAAGTGACAAGAACAACTTCCAGGTCCTGCCCTTGAAGGAAAGTGGGTGCCATCCCCTCCCACCTCCCCAGTACTGCCCAAATGAAGACTCAATACTGGAAGCCGTGGCAGCCATCTAACACCTGAGATGAAAGGCCACCTTAAGACGGATTGAAGGAGCCCTATCAGCTCTAGATGGGAATTTTTACTTGAGAGAAAAATGTACTTCCCTCCCACTGAAGCCACTGTTATTCAGGGTTTTTTTTCTTCTCGTTTCTTCATTGTTCTTCATCTCTTAGATAAAATAATAGAGAAAAAAGGTAAAGATGTCCTGGGTGAAAGAGGTATTCCTCCTAACCATCGGCAGGGCAATATCAATTCTAAAAAACCATCCAAACAACGAAGGATTACTCTTTTCATTCTGACACACAAAAAATCTTACCTACAATTCTCATCTCTGAAACTGCCAAGGAAAAAAAATAACATCTGCTTTAAGAAAATGGAAAAAAATAAAAGGCCTCAAGAGGCCACTTTAGGGCTCAAGCATTAATATCCTGGCTAAAGAAATATCCCTCTTCATTTTGCTGTGGATAAATTACCTGCTAGACAAATTTTCTTTAGTCCTCGGTACATAAACCACTACCTAGGAAACTCCAACAGTCCGAACAATATTAATTATTTATCACAAATCAACAGATACTTTATCACAAACTGCAATACAATCAAAAGAACATTAGGTTGAGCAGTAACAAATCACTGCCAAGCTTTTGACTGTATATAATTTGAAACAAGACTCTAAAACTGCCAAAAAGACATAGAAGCTGGTAGTCTCTGGTGACAACCAATATAACTAACTGAGGAGTAACTGTGAGGAGAAGTGGGAGAAAGTTTAGAAGCACCAAAACAACATATAACATTTTCACTTGGGCTCCATTTTCCCATCAAAACACCAACATGGCACATAAGTTATGTGAAGAAAAACGATCAGCCACATACATCAAAATACCAAACCACATTTGCAAACAAACCCAAAAAAAAAAAAAATTTCTTTCAAACCTCTGTCAATAAAAAAATATGAGGACATTTTTCTTTTTTTTTTTTTTTTAATTTTTTTTTCAACGTTTTATTTATTTTTGGGACAGAGAGAGACAGAGCATGAACGGGGGAGGGGCAGAGAGAGAGGGAGACACAGAATCCGAAACAGGCTCCAGGCTCCGAGCCATCAGCCCAGAGCCCCACGCGGGGCTCGAACTCCTGGACCGCGAGATCGTGACCTGGCTGAAGTCGGATGCCTAACCGACCGCGCCACCCAGGCGCCCCGAGGACATTTTTCTAAGCAATTAGCAATTAACCTTTCTTTTATACATACAAAAGAGATATCTCTGCCTGCCCCAACATTGCTTCCAAGTTTATATCAAGAGCTGAATAATTCCACAGATCATAACAGAAACAAGGACCCAGGACAGAATTAGAACAGTTGTAAAATTTCATAATTTCTTGGGGAGAATTAACATTATTTGGCTTAGCTTTTGACTCTAAGGGGAAAAGAATTAAATTTATTTGGGTGTGGGGGAGACAGGGAATGTTCTGTTAACCATTTACTGTTCACCATAACAGAAGTCAAAATTGTTCTACTTCCTGTAATTGATGCAAACTACTTCCTATGTCTACCATCAGTAGACAGAACTGTCAGTAGAACTTTCTGCAATGAAGGAAATGTTCTGCACTTGATAGCCATTAGTCAAGAGTTCAAGAGTTTACTGAGCTCTACAAATGTGACTAGCGCAAGTATAAACTGAATTCCTTAATTTATTTTATTTTCATTAATTTTAATTGTCATGTGCAGCAAATGGCTACCATGTTGGATAAGAAGGGTCTAGGGTGTGCTCCACTTCAACCACCTTTTGAGTTTCCAGTCAAATGCTATCACCTCTATGAAACAGTTCTACATCCTACAATCTGGAAGGTTTGACCTCTTCCCTCTAGTATACCACCACAATTTAAACACACAGAGAGGGCACCTGGGTGGCTCAGTTGGTTAAGCGTCCGACTTCGGCTCAGGTCATGATCTCATGGTCCATGAGTTTGAGCCCCACGCTGGGCTCTGTGCTGACAGCTCAGAGCCTGGATCTGCTTTGGATTCTGTGTCTTCCTCTCTCTCTGCCCCTCCCCTGCTCACACACTCTCTCTCTCAAAAACATTTAAAAAAAATTAAATACACACAGAGAAGTTTACATGGAATTGGGTCAGCACATAAGACAAAAACATAACTGAATCAAAATAACTCTTAAGAATTCCTTATAAAGAAGACCATAATCCCTAAATTAAGTCTCCCAAGTTAGAAGCAAATTCCTGTTTGTTCAGTTCAACCAATAGTAGTAGTAGATTGGCACTTAAGGTCCATGATGTAAGAAATATTCACATCTAGATATCCAGTAGACAGCAGCAGAGGGAGAGAGGCACAATGTAAATGCAACCAACAGTGGGAACAGAAGATTCGCTGGCCCCATGTAACACTTATTCCGGTGCAAACATGAATGTGGTACAAGCAGAACAAATGTT
Organism: Herpailurus yagouaroundi; assembly: GCF_014898765.1. Lineage (NCBI taxonomy): Eukaryota > Metazoa > Chordata > Mammalia > Carnivora > Felidae > Herpailurus > Herpailurus yagouaroundi. Next base: position 36,687,916 of record NW_024412413.1, read on the forward strand.
ATAGCCCCTTTCTCTTCCCTTAGCCACTGCTCCAGTCTTTCTGGCTAACCTACTTTCCTTCTTTAACTACCTATTTCACTTCCGACCTCCCTATCTCTTTGCAACTATCGTAGATATTTCAACTCATGTAAATTAAGTGTAGTTACAATGGAATTCCATTAAAATAGCACTTACCAGTTTCTATTGTTCATTAGTTATTTATACATAACCTCTCTGTCCTACTCAATTATTTATTTTTGCCTTACCCATATGTCAATATAATTTGTATTGTTGTCAAATGCAAAAAGCACTGAATTTAAGTGACACCATTATTTGTTCTTATTTATAATAAAATTAAGGGCTGGTTTGGAAGCAAAGGTACCAAACTCAAAAGTCTTCAGTGGCCAAGCAGTAACTAAATAAACAAATAAATAGACGTAGGTAGGCATCATGTCTGATGTGTGACAAACATTGCCCAGTTCCTGCTGGTGATGACACATAATGATGTGAGGCCAGTGTCATCAGCTCCTTCAAGTTTTCAAGGGAAGTCAGAAACTTTGGTGTTTATTTGCAAGTCAATTTATAAATGTTTAACTTACTCAATTAAAAAAAAAATGATACTGACTGTATCAAACAAATGGTTCCGGCAGGCCATGGATTTCTGATCTCTGCCCTAAGGATAAAATGCTCTACGCAAATTCACTTTCTGGCATTCAACAACTCTTTACTGTGCACTCAGCTGGGAATACTTTGGTGAACAAGACATCTAAGTTACTTGCCCTGGGACAATTATGTTTTGATAGGCATGCAGATAATAAACAAGAAAACAAATTAATAAGGTAATTTTAGATAATCATAAAGGTTATATCTAAAGTAGAACACAGTAATTAGAGAGTCATGGGCTCATTCAGAGTAAGTACTTCGGGCAAATGAGTCTCCCCCTTGGCTTTTCTTATATAAATGAAAGATAAAATTACCTCAAGGGAAAGCTCAGCTAGGCTATTTTAGAGGTCAGTGATTGTATTTATTTACCTTGATCTGAGGATTAACACATCCCTTTTGTAGGCTAGACTCTGGAAGTATACCACTGAACCTTCAAACAGATGGAAAATCCTGCTGAACTAAAACAGAGCATTCAGTTCTTCTAACATTCTGTAATAGAGCAAAATGTATCTGAAAATCTGAAACCCTAAATCTTTCAGATACCCTTATAAACAATGAGCCAAGAGCTACTAGAAGCAAATCAATTCATCAAATGCATATGTTTAAGGAATTTAATTGTCTAATCATTTACTACAGTCATATTATATTAAATGGGATAAATTTCACAGACTGGAAGGTTTATTATTTCCTAGGCAAACTCAAGTAAAAGTCACAATTTGACTTGCAATTATGCATTTTATTAAGAGTATAATAATAAATTACTCAAAAACACTTAAAATCTAATGGGATTCACATCCACACGCAAAATTAAACTCTAGCAGTAGAATTTTATACTTAGAGTAACATATAGTTTTCAATAAAAAGTCAGAATATAGTCCTCCTGGTTCTTCAGATTTTGATACAACTATATTAAAAGAAGATAAAACTCGGCCATGAAAATAAGTGTTCTTACATCCCTTCTCACATTTATGCTCCAGAAAACATCTAGAGACGATGATGGCTTGAACACATGCAGATTCTAGATCGTAATAATTGTTCAGTAGCTGCACTTACCCCTACATCTCACACTGCTGTTCAAGTAACACTGCCAGACTCTAACACCCTCAACTGGTCCTGAGAGAAAAGGAGAGGTCTGCTGAATGGTGAGTTGGGGACTGGGCTGGACATGGTGTCTCAGTCCCTTCTTGGCACTCTTTGGGACATACCTGCCTGCGAAACTGTGTGTTTTCATATACTCTCTACGCCACACAACAGCTAGGCGCTCTCTGTCCTTGGAAAAGAAGGTCTCTGATGGCCCTTTCTGCCTGTGGCTGGGTGAGGAAGATCTGTCTGGAAAAAAGTATCAGCACTACCAACTGTCACACTCTATGCCACATTCAAAACAGCTTTATTAGTAATTCAGCAGTATGATCTCCATTTGATTCCTTCCTCTCTCTCAACTGGTTCAGATGCTAGACAAAAAACTACATATAGGCTCTCAGAATCTCAACTCTCATGACCAATAAACGTACAACTATAGAAAATCCTGCATCAACGCTATAAACTAAGGAAGCATCCCTCTCAAGATGCCAGAAATGTTGAGGAATTTATCCTGGATATGTTGCATATGGAACGTAATTAAAAAGACATTAAGGGCCTTAAGGACCTGCCACACCACCAGAAAACTACCCAGTGTTGTGGGAAGTAAACAAAGCATGTTTGGCAGAATTCCACTAACACATCTTAATTTGCAAAGTTAGGAGCTGGAAGTGTGGACAGGCCATGGGATACTGGGCACACACTATTTAGCTTAACTCAGAGCAGCTGTGTTAGAAGGCCGAGTAGTCACAAAGCTATTACAACATGCAGAAAACAAGTGTGCTGGGGTCTTTTCCTTCTGTAGAATGCTAAAGTACCAGAAAGGGGGTGGACACAGCCAGCGTGCAAACCTGGCTCCAGGATCAAAGCAAAAACACAGAAACTAAGTGTGAATTCTGTCCTTACAGATTCATTAAATGGCAGAAGGGAAGGCAGTAGACACAAAATTTGTCTAACAGAGTTTGTAGAACTGCAGCTTCCTCTCCATCTAACTTCTAGAACCTTCCACCTACAGTGTTGATTTCATCAACCAGCTCTCCAGCACAAGTTCTGAGAGAAGAGGCCTCAAGGTAATCCTGCAAGCCTGCAAGATAAATGCCAGTTCTAAACAGACCTCTCTGTTTGCAAAGATGACTTAGCAAAGGGGGCACCTGGGTGGCTCAGCTGGTTGAGCGCTCGACTTCGTTTCAGGCTTGTGAATCTCAAGGCTTGTGAATTCAAGCCCCACATGGGGATCTCTGCTGTCAGTGTGGAGCCCAGTTCAGATCCTCTGTCTCCCTCTCTCTTTGCCCCTCCCCTGCTCTCATACACTCTTTCAAAAATAAACAAACATTCGGGGCACCTGTATGGCTCAGTTGGTTAAGCGTCCGACTTCAGCTTAGGTCATGATCTCACAGCTCATGAGTTCAAGCCCTGCACTGGGCTCTGTGTGCTGACAGCTCAGAGCCTGGAGCCTGCTTCAGATTCTGTGTCTCCCTCTCTGCCCCTCCCCCCATCACACACTCCCTCTCTCTCTCAAAAATAAATGTTAATTTTTAAAAAAATAAACATTAAAAAATGACGTAGCAGAAAAAATAAATGCAGGCGCGTGCGCGCACACAAACTTTAAAACATAAAAAATATGAAGAAAACTTATTTTTTTAATGATTTCAGGAAACAAATACTTAACCTCACCTTTGTGTTCTTAATGCAACTTGAGAAAACATGGCCTCTATGAAATAAGAGATCTGACAGAACAGCATGAGATTCTGTAAAGAGCAGGGAAGGACTCGCTGAGGAAGGAGCAGGATTTAAAGGTAGCTGTGTTTCTTTCAGAAAACAGCTGACTGAAGCTGAAAATTCAATAGCAGAGTTTAAATCCTCAGAAGACAAAATAAACAGCAGAATCAATCAGCAGGAAACAAACTTCTTCCATCCCAAGGAAAAGGAAAAAAAAAAAAAATCAGATGAAGAAGGAAAAGCATGGTATGAAGTAGAAAGGAACAGAAAGTCCTTAAAAAGGACTGAAAAAATGACAAGGAAGAAAATACCAAACATTTGTGGAGAAGAAACTTCCACAGGCTGATGAGAAGCTGAAGGAACAAGGTAACACTCAGTACCAGGCAAAGTAATGAAAACTGACCAAAGTCAAAGATGATAGCCTAGATCATCTTTGAAGTGTAAGAATTTTTTAAAAATTCTAAAAGCATCAAGGCAGAAAAATGTAAAAACTACAAAGGAGAAAAATATCAGACCGGCTTGAAACTTTCCCAGAAGCCAAGGATGCAATATTGCAACACAAGAATAACATAGTCTCACACATTGTTCATTTGTGCCTGAAAACAGAGACCAGGGACAGACAGGAAAGGGTCCTTCTGTACTTGTATCTAAAGGCAGCATTCAGACACATACAGAGCCAATATAAAGATTAAAAAAACAGCTACTGTAAATGCTGCCATAAAAGAGAATGCAAAGAACAGAAGTAATTTCTAAAGAATATAAACATATAAAAACCTAAAAACAATAGTAATATGCCAAAAAGAAATAGGGGAAGAAAAATGGTAAAAGGAAGCAAAACTGAGTAAATACTGTCAGTTTTAAAAGAAGACATCAGGGGTGCCTGGGTGGCGCAGTCGGTTAAGCGTCCGACTTCAGCCAGGTCACGATCTCGCGGTCCATGAGTTCGAGCCCCGCGTGGGGCTCTGGGCTGATGGCTCGGAGCCTGGAGCCTGTTTCGGATTCTGTGTCTCCCTCTCTCTCTGCCCCTCCCCCGTTCATGCTCTGTCTCTCTCTGCCCCAAAAAATAAAATAAAAAACGTTGAAAAAAAAATTAAAAAAAAAAAAAAGACATCAGTGTATCTTTTCTTATATTAATAAATTAAGGAATAGGAAAATATGTTTATGCTCTATAAAAACTTAAGTCAGATATTATTGGAACCCAAAAGGTGTATTCCTTTGAAATCACTTAAAAACAAATTGATCAGGGGCACCTGGGTGGCACATTGGTTAAGCATCCAACTCTTGACTTGGGCTCAGGTCATGATCTCACGTTTTGTGGGTTTGAGCACTGCATTAGGCTCCGCACTCTCTCTCTCCCTTTCTCTGACCCTCCTCCCCCACTCTCAAAAATACATACATACATACATAAAACTTAAAAAAAAATCCATCGATAGCATCAAACTTGAGAGAAAAAGATATAAGTGATATTTCAGTCAACACAGTATGTGTGACTTAAACTCTAATATTTTTTTAATGTTCATTTATATTTCTTTTGAGGAGAGAGAGAACACAAGCAGGGGAGGAGCAGAGAAAGAGGGTGAGAGAATCCCAAGGAGGCTCCCCACTCAGCACAGAGCCTGATGAGGGGCTCAATCTCATGACTGTGAGATCATGACCTTAGCTGAAATCAAAAACCCAATGCTTAACCAAAACTTAGCCACCCAGGTGCTCCCTCTAATATTTAAAGATGGTGTCTTACAATGAAAAGATAAGATACAAGTAAAGATACATATACACTTGCACACACACAGAGATAGAATATAGTGAGGGGTATAGTATAAGGGAGAAAGGAAGGAGGAAGGGAGACACACATATATACAATCTAATCCATGAACAAAGGTAAGGACTATGAAAAGAATGTCTCTATATGACATTTGAGCATTACTAAAATCTGTGAAATAGGTGTTACCCCTACAGTGTGCATGAAAAATTGCAAATCAGGGAGGTTTCATGTAACAAAAAATAAGGTACTAAATATATATACGTAATAAAAGAAATGTAGAAACATAACAGGGTAGGAAATATTGTTCTCATTCTTTTTCCATTTAAATGGACAAAACAAATGGATATTTAGAGAATTTGAATATTACAACTGATACGGTTGCTTTAATGAATATATATTAAGTTCTACACTCCATAAAAGATACACCTTTCGTTGTTAAAGAGTACTTCGAGAATGAATCCTTGAGCATATTTTTACAACTTCAACATATTTTTAAAAGGAAGCCTTTCTTTTATCACAGCAAACTGAAACAATAAATTTTAAATGTATAAATAAAAAATCTGCAAGTTAAATATTAACTCATCAAACAATAAAAATAAGTTGAGGCAGAAATAGAGAACATTAGAGAATCACGGTAAAATTAAAAGCTATATTTGTTGCATAGTAAGGAGAGGCAATTTATAATAAAATGCTTCCATTTCTAAGCACTATAAAGTAGAAAAACTTAGGTAAACATTTAACTACAGAAGTTAGAAATATAAGAAAAAAAATGAAGATATAAAGATCAAGTCAGAAATTGATTATAAGACATAAAAACATTATAGAACTAACACATCCAAGTGTTACGAAATAAAAGTACATGAATAATAGAACCCTCTGGTTCAGTAGTTCTCAAAATTTACTACACTTACAGATTACTTGGGGAAATTATTAAAAACATATTGTCTCAACTGCAGGGAAAGATGTCCAGGGCTGTCCTCTTTAAACCAGCACCCCAGTGGTTCTGTAGGTCTGTGGCCTGAGGACAACACTTTGAAAATCTGAAAAAATGTTTTATACCAAGCTCAAGTCTATTAAAGACAGACAGGCAGACAGATAAAAGAACTCAGTAAGAAAAAGGGGACACAAAAACATGACACAGATTTTTGAAGTTATAAGAAAACACTATTCACCACTTTATCCTAAAACATTTTAAACACTCAGAGATACAAATTACTTTCCAGAAAAAAAAAACAAAAAAAAAACAAAAAAAACAAAAAGAAAGAAATAAAAAGAGTGTTGATTAAATAAGAAAAATAAAACTGAACCAATCAATAGCCACAACACAACAAAAAGCTGTCAGTGAAATACCTTCTAAGGAGAGCCAGGACAATATGGTCACACAGATAAAGTCATACAAACCCAAGGGACAGATACTCGTGTCATATAAAATGTTTCAGAGAACATAAAACCTTCCCAAATGATTCTATGATGCTAGCATAATCATGACAAATACAGCTTAAAAAAACAAAAACCACAGCCCTATCATGAAATAAGTACAAAAATAAACTACTTGCAAATGGACTCTAGCACTATATTAATATATCACCCTGTACTTATGTTGGTTTTATTCTCAGGTGTAATATTTATTTAGTTACAGGAAAATTATTAGTGTAATTCTTTCCATCAATACATGAGGGCAAAAAACAAATGAGTAACTAGATTTTTTTTAAACGGAGGCTGTCCGTTAAAGGCAGCAGAGTGAAAACATGTATTTACCTCTGCTTTCTCACAAAACCCCAGTGAAACATCAGTGAAAATATTTTTTTTCAAGGGGTGTAAACAATCAAGGGCACTTTTCTGAAAGCCCACACTTTACCCAAATACTCATAGCATCTCTTTCACAGTATTTAATTGAGCATTCAAAAAATATGTATTAAAATTTAGTCTGAGTCAGTATGTTAGGTATTCTAAACTTCTCTTCTTCCCCCAGAAAGATTATTAGCTCCCTAAAATAGGTTCCCTGTCATTATACTCACCATCTCATCACCCTGGTCAGATTATTTGGGGTCAAAAAGTATTTGTCAAAAAAAATGAAAAGAAGACAACAAAAGAAAGAATCTATTTATTAAAAGAGAGCACCCAAAAAAAGGAATGGATTCTCAACAAGATCTTTAATTGAAAATACAAATATTCAAGAACTCAAGGAGTGCCTGGGTGGCTCAGTTGCTTACATATCCAACTCTTGATTTCAGCTTAGTTTGTGAGAGCCCCAAGTCGGGTTCTGTGATGACAGCATGGAGCCTGCCTGGGATTCTCTCTCTCCTTCTCTCTCTGTGCCTCCCACCACTCCCCCTCTCAAAATAAATAAACTAAAAAAGAAAACAAAACTCAATGTGCATACACATTGCTCAGCTCTCACTGCACAAGGATGCTTTGGGGTGAGACTTACTTAGCATGCATACTGGCACTGTAAGCCAAGCTAAGCCAGCTTCAGGTCCTGACCCAGACTCTGCTAGCCTAGAACTCTGTTACAGCTTTAGAGTTCAAAGCCTCTTGCTGCTTTGGATCATAAAGTCTTAGAAGTTTCTCCGTGCTTGGGCTTTCAGTGCTGATACTGAAAAAATGTTCCAGGCTTCTCCCTATTTCCAACATCACAAGGCTGAGTATGCTTCCAATTTTAGCTGGCTACCTCCTTCTGCCTTTGGGCTGTATACTATCCACTATAGGCTTCCTGGAACCTCCTAACAAACGTATACCCTTATCTATGACTACACTCTCCCACTCCTGGGAAGAATCCCAATGAACCGAGTTACTGTCTCTCTCCCAATTTCCTGTTTTCCATCAACTAAATGCCCCAAAGAAAGATGATGTTGATTCAGTGCCTCCCCCTGTGAGGATTCTTCTCTAAGCCCAGAAGAATGGACAAACATCTGCCCAGTGACTGATCACTAGTTTTATTGTTTCAACTTAGTTCCTGTACTTCACTTCCTCCTTCTTAGAGGAGCCACAATTAACAGGGAATGAGTTTTGTGGCTATCTTCCCTTCCACGGTTGCATTTTTTTAACCTACTTCTTAAAAAGATAATTATCCTAAAACTAGTCTTATGAAAATGTCAAACATGGCAAAGAGCTCTCGAATATTCAGATAATGTCCACTATATCACCAGGTCCGTTTCCTTCACCAATCATTCCATTTGCATTGCTGGCAATCCTCTTCTTCCAGTTTCCCAGTCTAGCAATCCTGGACTCCTTACTGATTCCCTTTTCTTCACCCTTACATTCAATCTCTCAAGTCTTATCAAAGGAAATAATGCCTTGATGAACAGAGCAGAGGACAAGAGGTTAAGTGACCAGAGCATTCCTGTCAGGAAGAGAAGCTGGAGGTAAGGCTAGAGATATGTATGGGGTAAAGATCAGGATGCTTCAGGACAAGACACTTTCACAGCTCTTGCAGAACTACATAAGCATTTGGGAGAATGAGGAAGAGTGAGGTAAACAAGAGAGAAAAGATATCCAGCAGTGGGGCAGCAGGCTGGTACCTGAGTAGAGACAAAAGCAAGCAATCAATGAATACTCCCCAGAGCAATAATAACTGAAGGGATTTTTAAGGCTGAGATTTCTAAGGGTCTGTTTTACATTGTTGCTGTATTATGCTGCAAACCTCTGGCTTACATCAAACCTCCATTAATATCTGGGTACACAGCACTAACATCAGTGGGGCTCTGGTAAATAAAGAGGCCACTTTAGCCAAGCAGGGTCCCAGGGAGTGGAAGAGAGATATCACAAGCACATCCACTGTGTAACAGAGATTCATCCAGAACTTGGCAAAAGCAGAAGTTAGAACTGGCAGTGCCTAGGGAAATGTGAGTTTTCTATGAATCCCTAAAGACAGTAAGGTCACAGAGAATTCCGCCATGTGGGACAGGAATTCAAGCTAATACTTATTGGAATCTCTGAGGCCACAGCCTGGAATGCATGTGTCTCCCTGTTGAGCCATCTCCATTTCAAGCAACACTATACTCATCCCAACCCTCATCACTCTGCAATTTTTCCTACTTGATCAAGCTCATGCCTCATTTTAACCACAAACCATTAACCATTACTGAGCAACATGACATGCCAGGCAGAAAGGTAAGCACGTTGTATCAATACCTCCTTTCTTTAACATGTAGTACGATGACAATATACTCCATTCTGTAAAACATTTAGTACAACGAAATATGTTCCATTCTGTAAGAGGTATGAAAATGGAGACTCAGAGAACTTAGCAAACCTGATTAAGATCACACTGCTGCTGAATGGAAAAGATAAACACTGAACTCATCTGCTTGAGACAAAACCCATGCCCCTCACTGATCACTCTACTGCATCCTCAAGCCAACAGATCCCGTTCTATAGGTGAATGCTTAGCATCTAACTCCCAGTTTGCCACTGAAGGCTCCCTAAAGAAACCTTAGCCAAAGTACGAGCTAACACTCAGAAAGAGCAGGTTTACTAGATGACTTAATATTCTCCTAAAGCTAAGAAAATATAGTCATCAAGTGAAAATCTGAGAATATGTACACATTTGGTTTTGTCTTGTTTGGTTTTTTTTTTTGTTTTTTTTTTTTGTTTTGTTTTGTTGTTGTTGTTGCTGTTGTTCCTGTTTTAAACTGGTTGATTTAGAAAGGAATGACCAAATAACTGTATCAGAAATCTTGCTAAGATAATGCCACCAATATCTTGTAGAGATTCAACTAAATGGGAGCTCCTCAGAAATGCTGACTACATATTTTAAAATAAGAATTAGTAAACAACCCAGTTATTTTCTTCAAATAAATTAGTTACTTCCCAAATTTACTTGGTTATTTGTCTTTCCTAATCCTGAGACCTGACTTTGTACAAAGTAATAAATAGTATGACTTAAATAATGAAGAAATTAAAACGAGGAAAGGAAAAAAAATACAGAAAAATAATCCAGTGGCATCACTATTCATCACATAGTTATTTTAGATATACTTCTCTAAAACTTAGGTTATCGAAGTACCCAAAATCTGTTAAGATAATTTTTTTTTGCATTTAGCTTAGAAGAATTCCAAAGGTTTAAAGAGACTCGCATTTATCCAAATCACTTTATACATCAACTCCCAGGTGTCTAACCTCCAGGCATTAATTCATCCAAGCATTAATCTGAGATGATATTTACAAATTATTAACAGTTTACAAACTAGCCTTTAGGCTGTCATCTCTAAAAGGGCATGGCTTCTATTTGTTACCAGAACTTAGAAAAATTGCCCATTACTTTTTTTTTTAACTTTTTTACATTTCCAGGCTTTCACAAAGCAAGGTTTTCAAATTATTGACAAAGTTTAACATACATCTATCAAGTACTGGAATTTCGTCAGTACTTGAGCTAGAATTTGGTGCTCACGCAGTAATCACGTCAGACAGCTACCCACACAGGATCAAGACCTCAATGTTACAGTTTATCCTCTTCACATAAAAGTGCTTTTATATCATTCTTGGGAATTTTTCCATAAAGAGCAAAAGAAGTATTCAAAATTTACAATTAGAATCTTATCTCTCTTTAATGATAAATTTTGGTCAAGCCATTTGAAGGAGGAAAAGTTACTTTAAATTCTTAGAACAGCTCTTGGTCATTTTATGTAACGAAATAAAAAGTTGAGGTATTCAGCAGGGTTCAAGGCATTCTTTTTATTTTTTTTTAAAGTTTATTTTTGAGACAGAAAGATAGAGCGGGGAGGGGCGGGGGGGGGGGGGAGACAAAGAATCCCAAGCAGGCTCTGCATCACCACTAACATTTAACCAACTGAGCTACCCAGGTGTCCCCAAGGCATTCTTTTAAAAGGCTATTTTAATATACACCAGGGCATGAGACATATTCTCTTGATATAAATGTTTAAAAGATATGATCTGGATTTGTCTATTAAAGCAGGATTCTTCCAAACAGCAGTGATGGTAACAATAAAAGTGAACATTCAGCTTATACTGTACTTTATACTTGCAAAGAAGGTTCCCATTTTCTATTTCACTCAATTGACATACCGCCATGGAAGCAAAGTTAACACCATCAATCCTATTTTACCAGTGATGAAACTGATACTCAGAGGTCAAGACCAGACAAGATTCAAGAGGCAGAGCACTAATTGTATAGATCTCAGTTTTTGACACCCAATCCAGGACTCTTCCCTTTTGGCCATGCTGCCTCCTCGAGTGATGTCTGATATAGTGATTTTGAAGTTCATGTTAAATGTTTAAGAAATGGGATGCTCTACTGGACATACACTTACACCAAATAATACTAAAGTAAGCCAAATTACTTTCTGATATCTGATAAAGGGCTTTCATATTGTTCAAACCTATTCTTACTCTAAGGGATAACAAGCTTTGAGTTTAAGTTGCTGTTTGAACGGAAAATAATTATTCTATGTCTTTACTTTTAGATTGGTAAATTTACTTTCATGCATCTGACCTTCTATACTACACTTAAAAAACTGTGTCATAGACAATTTTATAAAATTTATAATTCTAAGCTATCATTCTAGATCTAGGGTCTATGCCTAGGAAGGAAACTATATAAATAGCTTTATAAGTTAATGCCAAACTCTTTTTCAAAGTTTTATACCGAGTTCCACTCACACTCTCAATATGTAAGAATTTCCATGGATCTATATCAAATCTTGGAAATGTCAGTAGTGTTGTAGAATAGTACACGGCAGTATAAATAATAAGATAAGCGGGGCGCCTGGGTGGCGCAGTCGGTTAAGCGTCCGACTTCAGCCAGGTCACGATCTCGCGGTCCGGGAGTTCGAGCCCCGCGTCGGGCTCTGGGCTGATGGCTCAGAGCCTGGAGCCTGTTTCCGATTCTGTGTCTCCCTCTCTCTCTGCCCCTCCCCCGTTCATGCTCTGTCTCTCTCTGTCCCAAAATTAAATAAACGTTGAAAAAAAAAATTAAAAAAAAAATAAATAAAATAAATAAATAAATAAATAATAAGATAAGCTACACATCACAAGAAGAAACTTTTAAATATTATATTGAGTTTTTGTAAAGTAAAGAACAAAAATCTTTATGCAGGTCAATAAAGTTCAAAACCAGATAAATGTAAATAGATAAATACATGGTGAAACTACTTTAAAAAAAAAACAGTGGAAAAATAAACACAAAATTCTAGATGTTTTTTTCCCAGCGAAAGCAGAAATACAGGATTTAAGAGCACTTACATAATTATATTTTACAAATATTCTTTTGTAGGTAGAAAATAATGTAAAATGTGTATTTTAAAGTGATAATGGCATCATACAAGCCAGCACATTACAGTAATATCTTTAAAAAAAAAAACAACCCAGGTCTGTCAAAATGTCAAAAATTTTGATCTTTCTAAGAGTCTCACCTAATCCCTTGATATTTCAATCATACTCTTTTGAAGGGCCTCTCCTGTCATTATCATGGTGATAATTGCCTGATCCAATGCAATTTGTCTACAGGTTTATGTGTTAACTCAGATCTTACTGAGCCACTTGCACTCACTCCGTGGAATCTTGCATCCTTTGCGAGATGCCCAATTTGACTTTTTTGCACTGCATTTGTATATGATTTGGAGATGTGTTCCAGAAGACAGTCAAAGACTTATCTAACTGATGCCAAAGGGTAGAGATGCCGGTAGGACTGAGCAGAGAGGGATACATGAATAAGGACTGATTGGACAAATCAGTAATAAATATTCTCTTGTGTTTGAGAGCAACCTCATAACTGCATGAATTGTGATAATAAGCACTGTACAAGTTGGATTCCTAAAATAGGTACATTTCCTAACCTACACAGAGCCTCAGATTGCTTTTCAATGAACTGACCGATGAGAACATTAATTTGCAGCTGGCCACTGGAGGCTGCCACACAGAAGGTAAGGCCATTTGTATGAACAACTTGGTAAACATTCAAGTTCATTTAATCAAATGTTAATATTTTAAAGAGACTTTCTTCATGAGCAAATTGCAAGAGAAAGCAATTACACAAATGAAGCAATATTTATTTCCACTTAGAACCAAATGAACACAGCACATCATGACAAATAATAAAGGAATACTTCACCAATCATGTCCCAAAGATCACTTGTTTTGTGGGACAGGCTCTTCTTCGCTTCCTAATAGAGTCCCAGTGGATTACGTAAACGGCAAGTTCTTCAACTATGCTGAAAATAGGATTCACTTCAACTTTACAGGAACATTAAACACAGTTAAGACTACATACATAAACCATGCCCACATTGAGAGTATTCAGGGTTTGTCATGTATTTTCTAAATTTTATCTCTGGAAATCAGGCTTTTGTTTTAGGAAAAGAAGCTGGACTACAAAAGACGAGAAGTTGAAAGTCCTTTTAAAATAGTAGTATTTTTATAATCACCACTAGTGCACTGATTTGAATTTTCTTCACAGAAAGAAAAAGGCCCTTGAGGCAAAGGGCTCAGTTAGAGCCATTTGGGTGAATGCTCCTGTAGCTGTGTGATATTTGGATTGGTAGTTGCCCATCTGTGTATACAACCAGCAGGGCCCTCACTCAGTTCCACTATGTGGTAGATTCCTTTAAAAAAAAAAAAGAAAAAGAAAGAAAGAAAGAAAGAAAGAAAAGAAAAAGGAAAAAAGGTAAATGTTGCTGAGCCGAAGGAAAATGCTGTCAAAATCCACAAATACCTCCACATTCAACAGAGCTGGTGATTATTGCTAAATAATTCCCCAAAGCCAAATCTCTCCAGGTTCTCTATCTGCTTACTTTGTTTATATCCTATCACTGTTCAGGATACTATGCTGACGCTAATTATTCAAAGGCAGGAAGGAGGTCTGTATATTCCTTTGTCCCATGCTGTGACCAAATCTGGAAGCAGTAATACCTGCCAAAGCCACGAAGCCACATCAGTGAGGTGAAATCCTCATGCAGCTTTACTGGCAGGATGATTACTCCCAAGCACACCCAACCTTCTCTTTTATAAAGAAAATGCATGCTTTCTTCTCAACTCTCTGACACTGACTCTAATAACCTGGCCATTCTGCTAATCAAGGACTTATCTGTCCTTGGAAGTGTTTCATATACCTCAGAGTCCTGACGTTCCTGCTCAGGAAAACTGTAAACCATTATATATGGGAGCAGTATTAGGGGGCTAGAGTTACTGAAGCATCTAACCTAAGACATGAGAAAAACAAAACAAGCCCAAAGAAAATATAAGGAAGTAACAGTCTTTGACTAGATCATTCTATAGATAATGTCACCATACATTGAAAGAACAGATAGTTCTAATCTTACACAAATTCTTTCACAGAATTAAAAAATAAAAAAAAAAAACACAGGAAATGCTCTCAACTAATTTCTTTAAAAAATTTCAGCACTATTGGGGTATAACTAACCATAAAATTCTAAGATATTTAAAGTGTATGTCGCATGCTCCCGCAACTCATTTTATGAGCTATTGTAACCTTGACTCCCAAACTAGACAAGGGCTGCCTAACATCGCTTATGAGCATAAAAGTAAAAGTCTGTCTTTCTGCTCTATTTTACCATTTTACATTTAGTATGTACATTTTTATTGGGTAAAAAAAAAACAAAACATGCTCTATTTTTTAAGAAAAATTAAACTGACAAGAAAATCAATGGTACACACACAAAAGTTAGCTTTGAGGATGAAGGTGTTTCCAATATTAAAGTATTAACAGTATGTCAATCAGGTCTGTTAAAGTTACAAGTGACAGAAACCAACTCAAACTGCATTACACAAAAAAGGAGAATTCATTGCCTCATATAAATGATGATGTATTCAAACTAGGCTGTCAGGATTCTATATTTCCAGTTCAAGCTTGGCTTCAGTCTCAGAAATGATGAGAGCTCCCACCAACATCAGGCCATCTTGCTTACTACTAGCCAAGAAATTTCGGTGAAGGGATAGTGAGGGGGGGAGGTTAGTCTCCTTTTCCAGTAATTCCAACAAAATATTGAATAATTGGTCTCATTTGACCAGTATCAGTTACTTGACCTCAACTGAGTGGGCAGAAGATGGGTCCCTTGCCCATTACAGCAGCCCCTTTTGAACTACACAGTCTGAGAATACAGGAGAAAAGGTTTCTCAAATGAAATTCCAGATACTATACGGAGAAGAAAAGGGGAGATGATACTGGAGAAGCACAACCAACAAGACACCTACAACAATCAACTACTGCTCAATACCTTAAAAGAACAAAGGGAAAACAGACACACTGAGCAGTTCAGCTCACCTGCCCAGTGCCTTCTCTGTAATAAGGTTCCCAGCAATCAGAAGTTAAATGCCATTTGCCTACAACACTGATGAATCTGAAGAATTTTTCACTCAAAGGGATGGTCAAGTTGGAATGTTGACAGGCACTCCAAATACAATAGTATGTATACCAATGAACTCTGTGGGCTCCATTTCAGTGTTTTCAAATTTTTTTTTTAATGTTGATTTCTTTTTGAGAGAGAGAGACAGAGCACGAGCAGGGGAGGGGCAGAGAGAGAAGGAGACACAGAATCCTAAGCAGGCTCCAGGCTCCGAGCTGTCAGCACAGAGCCCAACGCGGGGCTCGAACCCACAAGCCTTGAGATCATGACCTGAGCTGAAGTCGGATGCTTAACTGACTGAGCCACCCAGTGGCCCCTGTGGGCTCCATTTCAAGGAAGCTTTCACTTGTGAAAGCTGCTCACAGAATAGTACTTGGTAAATACTTATGGCTTGCATGACACCTTTGTTAGGAATCTTTCTGTAGCTCATTTAACCTATCCTCAAACATTCCTTTTCAGAAAGACATGAGTGCAGTTGACCTGGATTTTTATATCAAATTTATATCAGAAAACCCAATTTCCAGGCCATGTAAATTCAGGAGTGCTTTGCCACATTTCAAAATGAAACACTATTGCATGAACTGACTCTGCTGCAGTACTTTTTAAAAACATGATCTAGGGGCGCCTGGGTGGCGCAGTCGGTTAAGCGTCCGACTTCAGCCAGGTCACGATCTCGCGGTCTGTGAGTTCGAGCCCCGCGTCGGGCTCTGGGCTGATGGCTCAGAGCCTGGAGCCTGTTTCCGATTCTGTGTCTCCCTCTCTCTCTGCCCCTCGCCCGTTCATGCTCTGTCTCTCTCTGTCCCAAAAATAAATAAACGTTGGAAAAAAAAATTTTTTTTTTTAAATAAATAAATAAAAACATGATCTAGGGGTGCCTAGGTGGCTCAGCTAGTTAAGTGTCCAACTCTTGATCTCGACTCAGGTCATGATTTCACAGTTCGTGGGTTCGAGCCCCTCGCTGGGCTCTGCACTGATTGCACAGAGCCTGCTTGGCATTCTGTCTCCCTCTATCTCTGACCCTCCCCCACTTGTGCTTGCTCACCCTCTCTCTCTCTCAAGATAAGCAAACTTTTACAAAAGTATAATCTAAGCATTTAACTTACAAAGTTTTGTTCGACCAATAAATTAGCAGAGCCTGTCTATTATTTTAGCTAAGAGCAATCTACTTCTTACAGCCTAACATCCCGAGTTCTTTTGTTGTTTTCTTAACTCAGTGAATTAAACTACTGAGTGAGAAAAATCAATAATGGAATATTTGTTTGTAGAAGCCACTAAAACAGAGTGCATTTAAAAGTGTAATTACTCGGGGCGCCTGGGTGGCGCAGTCGGTTAAGCGTCCGACTTCAGCCAGGTCACGATCTCGCGGTC